>NC_091639.1:27048057-27376391 GCF_027580195.1 Bos mutus | reverse complement strand
AATGGTAGGTTGAACTTGGGTGATGACAAGAAAGGTGGATAAGACATGTGGATAATGCTGAGAGATGTATAGTAGATAAATTGGCAGATGCTACTAATAATAAGAGAGGGAAACTGCAACGTCAAAGGTAATTTCTAGGTTTCAGACTTGCAAAATGAATGAACGGTGGCCCCATTGACTAAGACAGAGAAGTGGAAAATGGGTAGCTCTGGAGGAAGCAGTCCTTGAATTTGCTTCTGGACACACTGTATAAGATGCCATGGAAATTTTAAGTTATTATTGTTGTTGTTCAGTTGCTAAGTCATGTCCAACTATTTGCAACCCCAAGGACTGCAGCATGCCAGGCTCCTCTGTCTTCCACTATCTTCCAGAGTTTGCTCAAATCCATGTCCATTGAGAAAGTGATGTTATCTAACCATCTCATCCTCTGGCACCCCCTTATCCTATTGCTTTCAATCTTTCCCAACATCAGGGTCTTTTCCAATGAGTCAGCTTTTTGCATCAGGTGGCCAAAGTATTAGAGCTTCTGTTTCAGCATTAGTCCTTGCAATGAATATTCAGGGTTGATTTCCTTTAGAATTGACTGACTGGTTTGATCTCCTTGCTATCCAAGGGACTCCCAAGAGTCTTCTCCAGCATTACAATTTGAAAGCATCTATTATTAGGTCCTCAGTCTTCTTTGTGGTCCAACTCTCACATCCAAGATGTCTCTGTTTTTTAATATTCTATCTAGTTTGTCATAGCTTTCCTCCAAAGGAGCAAGTGTCTTTTAATTTCATGGCTGCAGGCACCATCCACAGTGATTTTGGAGCCCCCCCCCCAAAAAAAAATCCGTCACTGCTTCCACCTTTTCTTCTTCTATCTGCCATAAAGTGATGGGATGGGATGCTGTGATTTTAGGTTTTTGAATGTTCAGTTTCAAGCCAGCTTTTTCACTCTCGTCTTTCACCCTCATCAAGAGGCTCTTTAATTCCTCTTCACTTTCTGCCATTAGAGTGGTATCACCTGCCTACCTGAGTTGGTGATATTTCTCCTGGCAATCTTGATTCCAGTTTGTGATTCATCCAGTCTAGAATTTCACATGATGTATTCTGAATAGAAGTTAAATAAGCAGGGTGACAATATAGAGCCTTATCATACTTCTTTCCCAATTTGGAGCCAGTCAGTTCCATTTCTAGTTCTAACTGTTGCTTTTTGACTCTTATACAGGTTTCTCAGGAAGCAGATAAGGTGGTTTGGTACACCCATCTCTTCAAGAATTTCCCACAAAATATGCTTCAACAAATATTGACTGTGTGCCAAGTTATGGGTTAAGCCCTATGTTATGGTCCAGGTAAGAATTTCCTGGGTAATGACTATTTCAGAGTTAAAGCCTACTAAGTAAACACTGTTTTGCTACAAGTCATTTTTTGGTTAACAAAGAGTTAAAGCCTATGGATCTCAGATACAAAGGCTACTCATGCAATTCTATTTGTGGTGCTGTAATTTGAATTTAGACATTAAGATTTTGTTTGTAAGGGAATTGTTGCAAGAGGTTTGGAGTATCTGGGTGACAATGTTATGTCTCAGACAATAGTAAACAATTTACAAAACATGATTATTCTTAGTGATTCAGAGACAATAATTCTATAAATTTTTATTCCCAGGCTTGATGACCATTTCTGCACTATATTGAGGGCTTAGTATTATTTTCTTCTTTCTCATCAAGTTCTTTCTACACTACTTAAACTAACAACATAGAAAAGTCAATAACTATATCCATGCTAAATTTTGCTATATCCAAAATAAAAATTTAGAGATTAGATATCTTCATGATTCAAGGCCACTATATTTCTTCATGACTTCCTGATAATAATAATTATAAATATTATTAAAACAACAAAAATGTAGCTAGTTTTATTGAACATGCCAGAATTAAACTCTTAGTTATCTGATATTTAGGCAATAATGTGTTTCTTATTTGACACATTTTCTACATGTACAATATAATGATAAATACTGTCATAGAAACACCATAAAATATGCTGTAGTGTATTTTCTATTATTAAAGTAAAATTAAATAGCATTTAGTTATAGGGCACTTTTCTCCTTCACAGCAGATAGAAGCTAACTTCTCATAAAGAAAAGTAAAATACATGTTTTGGCATCAGATAGTCTTGGTTTGAAACTTAGTTTTATGAATTAAAGGCTTTATGACCCTGATCATTTATTTAAACTCTCTGACCCTTTAGTTTTCAACAGCTGTAACCTGGGTTGTCCAGAAAACAGAGATCAGGGCAAAGCTGACTTGCTAAAGCTTTGCTAGGTGGTTACAATCCAAGGGAAGCAAGAGTGAAAAGAAAAGAAAAGTGATTCAGGAAAAGAACAAAAGCAAGTACAAGATGGTACAGTATCGATTTGCCCACATCTTCAGAAAAAGAAAAAATATATATAACAGAGGTAGATGTTTGGTCATATGGGAGATCTTCCAGACAGGCTTTGTGGAAACATTATTTCTTAGAATAATCCATCAGAGAAAGGAAAAGAGACGAATTTATCTTGTTGGCCTTTCCCGTCTCCTCCAGACTCATTGGTTGAAACTTACCCAACTGGGCATCAGTTCCTCCACTGATCGGCTGGCTTTCCTCCAAGTGACCCTGCAGCATCCTATTTCATATAAGCTCAGAAGTGGTAGGTAGGAACCATATCCTCTGTGGGTCTTGTTGGACCTAGACTGTGCAACAAATGATATTGTGTCCTGGCACAGGGATAAAAGAGGAGAGGACATAATGCTGACTCTCATAAATGATTGGCATAATAATGCGTATTGTGGGCTTCCCTGTACTGTATTTTCCATTATAAACTAGCTACATTTTTAGTGGCTTTGAAGGCAAAGAATATGCCTGCAATAAAGGAGACCTGGGTTTGATCCCTGGGTCAGGAAGATTCCCTGGAGAAGGAAATGGCAACCCACTCCAGAATTCTTGCCTGGAGAATTCCATGGACAGAGGAACGTGGAAGTCTACAGTTCATGGGGTCTCAAAGAGTCGGACATGACTGAGCGACTAACATATACATGGGCATATTATCCATTCATTCTTTCTTTCATTTTAACAAGAATTTATTATGCTAAAGTCAGGACTATAGTAGTTTGGGGGCCAAAATAATAAAAATTCAGATCCTTCTCTCCAACAGCTTATAGATATGTGGGAGTGTTTTTTGTATGTTCTGTTGGTGTGTGTGCATTCAGGTCATTAATACACATAGGAAAATTATTTGGAGTGAATTCAAACATGAGTTGTTTATTCGTAGGAGTAGAAGATGCTTCTTTTGGAAGTCAGAACTGCCTATAAGCCTTATTGCATCATAGTTTCCGGTATTTTCCATTTGGAGGGAAATGGAAGCTTTTCCTGGATTTCTTTCAGAAAAGAATCCTTAGCAGTATCTGCAGAGAACATTGTGTTTTCCGTGTCTTTCAGAGGGTCTATTTGCTTGGTGATTTCATTTTTCTCTGCAGTGATGAGATGGCACTAAATCCAGAATCAGGGTGACTTGGAACCTAAATCATTTTTTAAAGGATCCTGGGAGTCATGCAATATGAGAAATGGAGTTTCCTGATTCTTTTATAACCTCTAGTCCCCTAATCCTGAAGGTCTAGTGTTAGAGAAGTACTCAAAGAATCAAAGACTGTCTCACCCTCTGCACTATTTCTAGTGTACCTTTATCTTTCTCCATCATCCTTTGGGATGTGGACATTTTTGGACCTGAAGGAGCTTCTATCTTTAGAATTAAGGCCACACTAGAGTAGCTAGCTCACCTTCACACATTTCCAGGAATACTTTGGGAACCTTAGTTAAAATGTATATCACAAGAAAAAAAAAAAATGCCTGAGTCAACTTTTCTCTGAGAAAGTTTGAGGAGAAGGCAGCCTATCCTAGTTAAAATTAAAATCTGTGTCAGTTTACCACCATATTTGTGGAAAAATTCTGTAAGACAGCAGCAACAATGGCGTCTCACTATTTGCTTTACTTACTGACACTTTCTCTCATCTCTCTGCTTGTCAAAGAAAAGGTAGCAAGTATTTAAATAAGGACAAACCTGCGATAGAATAACTGTGTGACTTTTAAGATAATCTATGTGTTATATTAAAAAAATCATTAGTAGCTTGAGACTTGAGGCAGACAGAATTATATAACTTCTATTCACAAACACTTCCAGTAACTTACAAAAAAGAAGCAATGTACATTCTGATATATTTGTCTATTTTATGCTCCAATTTTGAGAATTTTTAAATTGAAGTCTATTCTATCATGGAGTAACTATGTGTTCTCCCAAAACATTGTCAAGGTAATTTTAGATGTGAAATTGGGGTACAAAAACAGAAGCTGGCACAATGAGTGGAGTTTTTCTGAGGCAGGCAGAAAGTATTAAATCCATATGATGAGAAAAAAAAAAGATTACAAAGGAAAAAAAAAAAAACATGATTCAATTTAGGCACATAAGCGCCAGCATATTTCTTTTTTTGTGGAATAAGACTATAAGTTAACAAGATAGAATCCCCTGAGTGCCTGTCACTCCTTGGTTAGGAGTTGATTGTTCATGAAGACATAGTCATCTGTTGGCCACTAAGGTATCACAGAGTGCCCTGTAATAGTTCTGCCTTAGGCTTTGAGATAAAACTTCTTATAGTAGTAACTCATTAAAATGTTCTTCAGTTAACTGAAAGAGTTAAGATCCTTCTTCAGCCCCTGACACTCAGAGAATGTGGATCTAGGAATAATTGGGCCCTCTGAAAATTATCAGTTCAATTCTACAGTGAATGCATTTTAAGCTCTTTCAAGAAAAGGAGAACAAATTAGTCTACATAGAGATTCATAGGAGATTTAAAACATCCATAGCTGCATCTTATTCCTACTACATAACTTCATGGCTACAGATAAGTTAATAAAGTTAAGCAATATTATCATTAGTTTTAACACTGAATCTGTATAGCAGTGGGCACTGCAGGAATAGTCCTAAGGTAGGACTATTATTTTACCATTGTTTTTCTTTCTCCATGTCCGTGTTACTGATTATGGTTGCTATGTGAGGAAGAATTCAACTGCAAATACACTACCTCTATATATCTTACATAACAGATGCAATAAAGAGAGAAAGAGAGAGAGAAGGAAAGGCAACTCTAATAGTACCTCATATCTCAGGTAATGGTGCAAGCTATAATATGAACTTATTTATAAAAAGTCATATTAAAAATTATAATATGGCAGTTGTATAACATATTACTAAATGCTAGAGATATATGGAGTTTAGACTCAAATTTTTGTCTGTATGTATTAATCCACTAAACCCATCAAGCCATCACTGTCTCATATACTGTCAACTCACATGTGAGAGGTCCTGTTCTATAATGGTAGTTCTCAACCTGGAGACCCTGGCAATGACTAGAGGCATTTGACCGTCACAACAAGGGGTAAGGGGTCCTCCTGACTTCTACTGGGCACAGGCCAGAGATGCTACTAAACTAACATCCTACAATGCACAGGCGGCCCCTCCAGAACAAATAACAGTCTAGTTCCAGACTTCAGTAGTCCCTCTGTTGAGAAACCCTATCCTATACTTAGGTAATACAAAGGAGTATAGTTTTTTTTTTTTTTTTTTACAAAGTAGTATAGAATGGATAGAAACAGAGTTAGTCTAAGAAAAGTTATTCTTCCCTACTTCTATCCACTCTCCACCAAAACTCTCAGACTGTCCCCTCTCCTGTCTACAGTTCAGCTATGCAGAGTTAAAAATCAGCTTCAGAGCCACCAGTAGAAGAAGAAATCATTTCATTTTGGCCCCACAGAGGCCTCTAAAAAGATGTATATTATGATATTTTGTTCCATATTATCTCTCTATTTTGGTCACAGACTGAATCTGAGATAATTTTTACTTAAAAAGTTTATTTTTTTTCTCTTTGGTAAACAGTCAGTCATGTTCATTCTAACTTAGAAAAGTGAAAAGACCAAGTTGCTGTTTCTCACTAAGAAGGTCAAATTAGTTATATCAAAATGACCAATTTATGTTGCCTAAGGAAATACCCAGCTTTCATGTATATTACATTGAATATAAAAGAGGGTTTTTTGTTTGTTTGTTTGTTTTTTTTGGTGGGATTACAGAACTGTTGACTTCACTATTTCTAGTAAAGGAAATGTTCCTGCACTTTGGGAAATTTAAATCAGATCTAGTGGTCGTGTGTTTCCTCAAATGTACGCCAACTACCTTCCGTGTGACAATACTGCCTCTTCCTACCCAGAAGACAACTAGGGCACAGGGTCTTTTAAGTGGTTTGCCTTCTACTTCTAAATCCATGAGCACAGCACAGATGACCTGGGATAATCTGGATAAAACATACTACTTGGTTGTATATTTTTGAGATTAGTTGTTTGTCAGTTGCTTCATTTGCTATTATTTTCTCCCATTCTGAAGGCTGTCTTTTCACCTTGCTAATAGTTTCCTCTGATGTGCAGAAGCTTTTAAGGTTAATTAGGTCCCATTTGTTTATTTTTGCTTTTATTTCCAATATTCTGGGAGGTGGGTCATAGAGGATCCTGCTGTGATGTATGTCTGAGAGTGTTTTGCCTATGTTCTCCTCTAGGAGTTTTATAGTTTCTGGTCTTACGTTTAGATCTTTAATCCATTTTGAGTTTATTTTTGTGTGTGGTGTTAGAAAGTGTTCTAGTTTCATTCTTTTACAAGTGGTTGACCAGTTTTCCCAGCACCACTTGTTAAAGAGATTGTTTTTAATCCATTGTATATTCTTGCCTCCTTTGTCAAAGATAAGGTGTCCATATGTGCGTGGATTTATCTCTGGGCTTTCTATTTTGTTCCATTGATCTATATTTCTGTCTTTGTGCCAGTACCATACTGTCTTGATAACTGTGGCTTTGTAGTAGAGCCTGAAGTCAGGTAGGTTGATTCCTCCAGTTCCATTCTTCTTTCTCAAGATCGCTTTGGCTATTCGAGGTTTTTTGTATTTCCATACAAATTGTGAAATTATTTATTCTAGCTCTGTGAAGAATACTGTTGGTAGCTTGATAGGGATTGCATTGAATCTATAAATTGCTTTGGGTAGTATACTCATTTTCACTATATTGATTCTTCCAATCCATGAAGATGGTATATTTCTCCATCTATTAGTATCCTCTTTGATTTCTTTCACCAGTGTTTTATAGTTTTCTATATATAGGTCTTTAGTTTCTTTAGGTAGATATATTCCTAAGTATTTTATTCTTTCCATTGCAATGGTGAATGGAATTGTTTCCTTAATTTCTCTTTCAGTTTTCTCATTATTAGTGTATAGGAATGCAAGGGATTTCTGTGTGTTGATTTTATATCCTGCAACTTTACTATAGTCATTGATTAGTTCTAGTAATTTTCTGGTGGAGTCTTTAGGGTTTTCTATGTAGAGGATCATGTCATCTGCAAATAGTGAGAGTTTTACTTCTTCTTTTCCAATTTGGATTCCTTTTATTTCTAATAGCAAATGAAGCAACTGACAAACAACTAATCTCAAAAATATACAAGCAACTCCTACAGCTCAACTCCAGAAAAATAAATGACCCAATCAAAAAATGGGCCAAGGAACTAAATAGATATTTCTCCAAAGAAGACATACAGATGGCTAACAAACACATGAAAAGATGCTCAACATCACTCATTATCAGAGAAATGCAAATCAAAACCACTATGAGGTACCATTTCACGCCTGTCAGAATGGCTGCGATCCAAAAGTCTACAAATAATAAATGCTGGAGAGGGTGTGGAGAAAAGGGAACCCTCTTACACTGTTGGTGGGAATGCAAACTAGTTCAGCCACTATGGAGAACAGTGTGGAGATTCCTTAAAAAACTGGAAATAGAACTGCCTTATGATCCAGCAATCCCACTTCTGGGCATACACACTGAGGAAACCAGAAGGGAAAGAGACACGTGTATCCCAATGTTCATCGCAGCACTGTTTATAATAGCCAGGACATGGAAGCAACCTAGATGTCCATCAGCAGATGAATGGATAAGAAAGCTGTGGTTCATATACACAATGGAGTATTACTCACCCATTAAAAAGAATACATTTGACTCAGTTCTAATGAGGTGGATGAAACTGGAGCCTATTATACAGAGTGAAGTAAGCCAGAAGGAAAAACACCAATACAGTATACTAACGCATATATATGGAATTTAGAAAGATGGTAACAATAACCCTGTGTACGAGACAGCAAAAGAGACACTGATGTATAGAACAGTCTTATGGACTCTGTTGGAGAAGGAGAGGGTGGAAAGATTTGGGAGAATGGCATTGAAACATGTAAAATATCATGTATGAAACGAGTTGCCAATCCAGGTTCGATGCATGATACTGGATGCTTGGGGCTAGTGCACTGGGATGACCCAGAGGGATGGTATGAGGAGGGATGAGGGAGGAGGGTTCAGGATGGGGAACACATGTATACCTGTGGTGGATTCATATTGATATTTGGCAAAACTAATACAATTATGTAAAGTTTAAAAATAAAATAAAATAAAAAAAATTAAAAAACAAACAAACAAACAAAAAACATACTACTTGGGTATATAGAGGAACTCCTCAGAAGCTAGCACTCATTGGTTTTATACACTTTGTATTTATAATATCAACAAAAAAAAAAGGCAATTTTATTTGAGACTGAGAAATGGAAATCTTGGGGCTTCCCTGGTGGCTCAGTCTGTAAAGAATCTGCCTGCAATGCAGAAGACTGCCTGCAATACAGGAGGCCTGGGTTCAATCTCTGGGTCGGGAAGTTCCCCGGGAGAAAGAAATGGCAACTCACTCCAGTATTCTTGCCTGGGAAATCCCATGAATGCAGCAGTCTGGCAGGCCACAGTCCATGGGGTCACAAAGAGTTGGACACAACTGAGTGACTAAACTACCACCACAATGGGAATCTTAACTTATGTTATTCAATGTACGTAATTTGCTGCATGCTTTTGGAATTTCTTACAGTTACTATTGTTTGTGGCTTTGGGAAAATAAGACTGCAAGTGGGATCAGAGGCAGCAGCACCCACCCTTCTTGAACCCCATGAGATCTTGAACCCCATGAGATCTTGAACCCCATGCAGCACTTAGCAAAAGTGTGCAGGGCCATATAACAATGAGAGTGTTGGGTGGAAATGAACTTTAATTTCGTGTGTCATCTTCTCTACATCTATCTCTCTATGTAGGAGCTCCTGGTTCTCAGATTATAAGTGAGACTGCATGGTTTCCTATCCCCAACTCCAAAAGGCAGTGCAATGAAAATTGGGAAGTAGAGGGACTAGGGAAAGTACCAGTGAGTTTAACTTGATGACTTTTAGGTGTTCATTTTACATTTCTTTATAAAACTTGATTACCCTATCCGTGACTCATGCCAGACAGCTTTTAGTTATTAAAGGTGAAGTGGTAAGAGATCTTGTCCTTTTCAGAAACACACATATACACACATAAAATATCTCATCTCTTTAAAAATTGCATGTGATTTTTCGTCTGGTTCTCTATTTCTTTCTTTTCCTTTAGATTTCTTAGTAGTTTTGTTTGTAATTTTGTGCAGAGACCTAGAAGTAAAGGACCTAATATCAACCAAGCTTCAGCACTGTGTAAAGCCCTAGGTGGCTGTCATCTTAACATATTAAAATGCACTTCATCTCTAATCTCTTTCAATTAAAAAGATAAGGTTGCCTTCAGCTTTATGAAATTTATGATATGAAACACCTTAGATATGCAATAACTGTTAAACTGAATTTTATTTAGTATTTTGATTATAAATTAGAGAAATGGTACATTAACTCCTTTCTGAGGCGAAGATTAAAAAAGACTACATTTACTTGCTGTTGTTGTAGTGTTTTGCAACATATGTTATATTTATAATTGCCTTATTAAATCTTATACGTTGTAAGTGATAATCATATTGCCCAGAGCTATAAAATCATCAAAATATATAATGGCATTTTAAGTTGTTGTATCTACAAATGGGAATTTTTATTTTTAGCTTTTTAATAATGTTTTCAACTGGGTGTTGGAAACACTCATCAACTATTCAGAAGAGGCATATTATTTCCACTAAGTATTTCGTAAGTGATATTAAGAGGAAATCATCGTCAAGCCTCACATAGATAATCAAGGACATTATAGAACTACTTCACTGTTGGGTTTCCCTGGTGGCTCAGACAGTGAAGAATATGCCTGCAATGAGGGAGACTTGGGTTCAATTCCTGGGTTGGGACGATCCCCTGGAGGAGGGCATGGCAACCCACTCCAGTATTCTCACCTTGAATCCCTGTGGACTGTGGAGCCTGGAGGACTCGCAAAGAGTTGGACACCACTGAACAACTAAACATCCCTGTAGAAAAGATTTGGGTGTAGAACATGGTTTGATGAAGATTGCACAGGCAGATATAATCAGGTTCATAGGACTAATTCAAGCAATGCTGGCAGTGTCTTGACCATCTTTACTCCTAATTATGCCCATGAACCAAAGCCGTGTTACCCTAATTGATGTCTCTTCTCCTTTTCTTCTTTCTCTGCCCCCTCCCCTACTATTTTTCTGAAGATGTTCTCAAGCTTATATTCTTCAAAGTCATCTCTCATGGCAGTTTTACCATCAATAAAATTTTTTCCACAGTGTTATCTAAACACATAGGTGCTGCTGCTGCTAAGTCGCTTCAGTCATGTCCGACTCTGTGCGACCCCATAGATGGCAGCCCACCAGGCTTCCCCGTCCCTGGGATTCTCCATGAAAGAACACTGGAGTGGGTTGCCATTTCCTTCTCCAATAAACACATAGGTGAATCCTATATTAGTTACTGACCTCTAGACCGGATAGCTTTCCCAAGTTCCAGAGAAGTATCATCTTACTAAAGATTAGAACTGTAAAATTTAGGTTTTCTAGGGCACATTTTCGTAGAAGGTTTCCTTCTAAAATTATGAGGTTGGAATCCTCACTAGAGCCCCATCATTTCTTCTGAATGCTCTGTTTTGCTACAATGTTTAGCCAAGGAACTCAGAGGAAAGGCAAGGACACATCTGATTAAACTGGACCCTAGTCAAGCTTGGGGAACAGTAGGTGAGGATCAGAAAGCCTGACATGTAAATGTGCTACTATTACTTTTTATAAGCAGAAGATAAACAAAATCTTCTGAATATTTATGGAACTGAGCTGGGGGAATGAGGTAGGTGGTGGGAGGAAAACAACACAATGAAACAGCAAAACATAAAACCTGGGCACAGTAGAGAAGACCTGGCCTATTAATAGAAGTTATCCATCCTAAACTTTTGGAGAAGGCAATGGCACCCCACTCCAGTCCTCTTGCCTAGAAAATCCCCTGGGCAGAGGAGCCTGGTAGGCTGCAGTCCCTGGGGTTGCTAAGAGTCGGGCACGACTGAGCAACTTCACTTTCACTTTTCACTTTCATGCATTGGAGAAGGAAATGGCAACCCACTCCAGTGTTCTTACCTGGAGAATCCCAGGGACAGAGGAGCCTCGTGGGTTGCCGTCTATGGGGTCACACAGAGTCAGACATGACTGAATCGACTTAGCAGCAGCAGCAGCAGCAGCAGCAGACCCTGGAAACAGGGCCACCTGACTCGAAGAAATATCCATTTACAGAGTAGGTATCACATTCACTGTGAGGTTCAAGGACTGTTAAGGAAAAATCCTAGACTGGCTAAATAAACTACAATGTATCCATGAAATGAAGTAAAAAAAAAAATGAGAAAGATCACAATATATTGCTATAGCACAGTCTCCAAGATACATTATTAATTATATTTCATGTTGGAGGTAAAGCTACACATAAAAATTATTTCAATTGCGTTTAAAAGGTGGTAGTTTGTATATCCTGGGCTCCCTTGGTAGCTCAGCTGGTAAAGAATTGCTTACAATACAGGAGACTCCAGTTCTATTCCTGGGTTGGGAAGATTTCCTGAAGAAGGGAACGGCTACCCACCCCAGCATTCTGGCCTGGAGAATTCCATGGACTGTATAGTCTATGTGGTTGCAAAGAGTCGGACACGACTGAGTGACTTTCACTGTCTATCCTAAAGGCAAAACACATGTATACCCACACATATATAGCAATCTTGAAATGCAGTCATTAGGTTATTGATGCTACTTTTATGTTAGTAAAATTGAAAGCTGAAGTTTTCAGAGTAAGTAAAAAGAGGTGCAACTACAAAATCAGAGCAACTAGTAGACAAAATGCTGCTAACCTAAAATACATCTCATAGGTTCTAAATCATTTTTTAAATTTTATTCTTAATTTTAAACCCTATGCAGAAATATGTTCATTAGATTAGTCAGGGTCAATGAGGAAGCTTGAAGAAATGGAAGAAAAGAAAATAGCATAATAGAAATAAATACAGTATTTATAATTTTCCACACATACATTGTACCATGTACCATGATAACTTTCCAAGAATTCCTCATTAAATATTTCCCCAAATCTTAGGAGGTAGATACAATTATGATCTTCAGCTGTGAGCCCTAAGCTATATAGATTTTAGGTAAATTTGGATATGGGAAAGTAGAAAAGGAGCTTTAGTGCAAAGCATTTGACTCATTGCAATTGAAAACTTTGGTTTTATACATACTTGAGCTTGAATCAGAATTTTACTTTCAAACATTAACTTATTTATCCTAATTAAACACTCCAATACCTTGTTTTTCCTCAAAGTAAAGAAAAAGAGTGAATATATATATTTATGTATAACTGATTCACTTCACTGTACAGCAGAAAGTAACACAACATTGTAAATCAACCATATTCCAATAAAAAAATTTTTAAAAAAAAAAAAGACAGTATTTTAATATCTACGCAGAGTTAACCTGAGATTCTGGATGGACTGACTTATTTGCCTTCTTTGGGGCTAGATAGCGATCAATGCAAAGAAATAGAGGAAAACAACAGAATGGGAAAGAGTAAGGATCTCTTCAAGAAAATCAGAGATACCAAAGGAACATTTCATGCAAAGATGAGCTCAATAAAGGACAGGAATGGTATGGACCTAACAGAAGCAGAAGTTATTAAGAAGAGATGGCAAGAATACACAGAAGAACTGTACAAAAAAGATCTTCACGACCCAGATAATCACGATGGTGTGATCACTGACCTAGAGCCAGACATCCTGGAATGTGAAGTCAAGTGGGCCTTAGAAAGCATCACTATGAACAAAGCTAGTGGAGGTGATGGAATTTCAGTTGAGCTATTCCAAATCCTGAAAGATGATGCTGTGAAAGTGCTGCACTCAATATGCCAGCAAATTTGGAAAACTCAGCAGTGGCCACAGGACTGGAAAAGGTCAGTTTTCATTCCAATCCCAAAGAAAGGCAATGTCAAAGAATGCTCAAACTACCACACAATTGCACTCATCTCACACGCTAGTAAAGTAATGCTCAAAATTCTCCAAGCCAGGCTTCAGCAATATGTGAACCGTGAACTTCCTGATGTTCAAGCTGGTTTTAGAAAAGGCAGAGGAACCAGAGATCAAATTGCCAACATCCGCTGGATCATCGAAAAAGCAAGAGAGTTCCAGAAAAACATCTATTTCTGCTTTATTGACTATGCCAAAGCCTTTGACTGTGTGGATCACAATCAACTGTGGAAAATTCTGAAAGAGATGGGAATACCAGACCACCTGATCTGCCTCTTGAGAACTTTGTATGCAGGTCAGGAAGCAACAGTTAGAACTGGACATGGAACAACAGACTGGTTCGTCAGCGCTGTATATTGTCACCCTGCTTATTTAACTTATATGCAGAGTACATCATGAGAAATGCTGGACTGGAAGAAACACAAGCTGGAATCAAGATTGCTGGGAGAAATATCAGTAACCTCAGATATGCAGATGACACCACCCTTATGGCAGAAAGTGAAGAGGAACTAAAAAGCCTCTTGATGAAAGTGAAAGTGGAGAGTGAAAAAGTTGACTTAAAGCTCAACATTCAGAAAACGAAGATTATGGCATCCGGTCCCACCACTTCATGGGAAATAGATGGGGAAACAGTGGAAACAGCGTCAGACTTTATTTTTGGGGGCTCCAAAATCACTGCAGATGGTGACTGCAGCCATGAAATTAAAAGACACTTACTCCTTGGAAGGAGAGTTATGACCAACCTAGATAGCATATTCAAAAGCAGAGACATTACTTTGCCAACAAAGGTTCATCTAGTCAAGGCTATGGTTTTTCCTGTGGTCATGTATGGATGTGAGAGTTGGACTGTGAAGAAGGCTGAGCGCTGAAGAATTGATGCTTTTGAACTGTGGTGTTGGAGAAGACTCTTGAGAGTCCCTTGGACTGCAAGGAGATCCAATCAGTCCATTCTGAAGGAGATCAGCCCTGGGATTTCTTTGGAAGGAATGATGCTAAAGCTGAAACTCCAGTACTTTGGCCACCTCATGGGAAGAGTTGACTCATTGGAAAAGACTCTGATGCTGGGAGGGATTGGGGGCAGGAGGAGAAGGGGAAGACAGAGGATGAGATGGCTGGATGGCATCACTGACTCGATGGACGTGAGTCTGAGTGAACTCCGGGAGTTGATGAGGGACAGGGAGGCCTGGCGTGCTGGGATTCTTGGGGTCACAAAGAGTTGGACATGACTGAATGACTGATCTGATCTGATCTGATCTGGGCTAGAAAATATAGCGTTTTGGGAGAAGGCATTATAAGAATAACTTCAAGTACAACTTGTATCTATTTAATAGTTTCCTTCCATGCAGACCCTAAAGAAAAATCCCTGTAGTGGACTTAGATATTTTTGTACTAGGTCATTACTAGGCAATGACCAAAGTACTAGAGAGATGTGCATTGTTAAAGAAACTGCCTGCAATGCAGGAGACCCGGGTTCAATCCCTGGGTCAGGAAGACCTCCTGGAGAACAAAATGGCAACCCACTCCAGTGTTCTTGCCTGGAAAATTCCTTGTACAGTGGAGCCTGCGGGGTTATGGTCCATGGGGTAACAAAGAGTCAGACACGTCTGAGCAACTAACACACACTATGTCCAAATTGGGGAAAATGAGCTAAAATATATAAAGAAAATTCACCTCCTTTGTTCAAAGAAATTTGGCTTTTATTAAAAGTGCACTCATTTCACACACCTATATCATCCACTTCTTGCAAACCCTGAGTCCTGTTGAAGGCATAGTCCATTTTGGAGGAAATTATCTATATCTGATCAGCACTAAGATGCCTCACAGGCTAGTGACTTTCCTCTTCTCCCCACTCTCTAGCTCCTCTACCAACTCACTTCAAAGTAGATCAGTCTTATGGACTCTGTTGGAGAGGGAGAGGGTGGGGAGATTTGGGAGAATAGCATTGAAACATGTATAATATCATGTATGAAACGAGTCGCCAGTCCAGGTTCGATGCACGGTACTGGATGCTTGGGGCTGGCGCACTGGGACGACCCAGAGGGAGGGGAGGGGAGGGAGGAGGGAGGAGGGTTCAGGATGGGGAATGCGGGTATACCTGTGGCGGATTCATTTCGATATTTGGCAAAACTAATACAATATTGTAAAGTTTAAAAATAAAATAAAATTTTAAAAAAAAGTATGTTTTGATAAAGACTTTCTATTTATCTAGGTCCTATTTTTCTTTCAAGGCTTGTTTTGATTCCCACCTCACTAATGAAATTACTATTGCTCGGAGTTGTGATTATTTATATTACTACTTACTTGTCATTTACTATATGCTATCACGCACTAATTTCTTTTGAAACACATGCTCTCTAAATCTGTTTATCATCTATCTATCATCTCTCTATCCACCAATTATAGATAAGTTTCTTTGTACAAAAGCTTTTTTTTTTTAACTTCTTATTTTTTGTTCTATGTGAATATGTATTTGACGTGGAAACTTTACTGGAGAAAAGTAACCTTCCCTGACTGTACAGCGGTGTCATATATATCATAAACTAAGTCACTGAATTTGAATGGGTCTCTTACTGGACAGCTGAATTTCTTCCATTGTAAATACGTCTCTTTTGTGAAAGACTATTTTGATTCATTGGGTCAATTCAGTTCAGTTTAGTCACTCAGTCGTGTACTACTCTTTGTGACCCCATGAATTGCAGCATGCCAGGCCTCTCTGTCCATCACCAACTCCTGGAGTTCACTCAAACTCATGTCCATCGAGTCAGTGATACCATCCAGCCATCTCATCCTCTGTCGTCCCCTTCTCTTCCTGCCCCCAATCCCTCCCAGCATCAGAGTCCTTTCCAATAAGTCAACTCTTCGCATGAGGTGGCTAAAGTACTGGAGCTTCAGCTTTAGCATCATTCCTTCCAAAGAACACCCAGGACTGATCTCCTTCAGTATGGACTGGTTGGATCTCCTTGCAGTCCAAGGGACTCTCAAGAGTCTTCTCCAACACCACAGTTCAAAAGCATCAATTCTTCATCGCTCAGCTTTCTTCACAGTCCAACTCTCACATCCATACATGACCACTGGAAAAACCATAGCCTTGACTAGATGGACCTTTGTTGGCAAAGTAATGTCTCTGCTTTTGAATATGCTATCTAGGTTGGTCATAACTTTCCTTCCAAGGAATAAGCATCTTTTAATTTCATGGCTGCAATAACATATAAGCAGGCATAAACATGAAAGGTGAGATTGGAAAGAAAATACCACTTGTCTTGGATTTGGTTTAGAGGATCCTTCTACTACCGATAGTGAGATAACAGTCAGTCAGTTCTCCCATTTGTGAGAGTAATGGAGAAACACTTTAATTTCTTCCCCAATGTAAATCTCTCCTTCATACCTTATAACTGACTATTTTGTGACTGAGCAATTTGGAGAAAAAAGGTTTCCCTAGTTGTTTCTCAAACTGAGACTCCACAGTTCTCTGCCATGAATTGAAACTTCAGAATAAACTTAGTGGAAAGTAATTGCAGACTGTGAGTTTTTTTTCAACAGGGAGAAAAGGGTATGGTTTTGGCTTTCCCTCATTATTCCAAAAACTGTGAAAATATTAGAGAAATTTTCCTGCTGCTGCTGCTAAGTCGCTTCAGTCGTCCGACTCTGTGCGACCCCATAGACGGCAGCCCATGAGGCTCCCGTCCCTGGGATTCTCCAGGCAAGAACACTGGAGTGGGTTGCCATTTCCTTCTCCTACATATCTTTAAAACATGATTAAAGGAAAAGAAGGAAATGGGAAAGAAAACTAACATTTGTTGAGTCTCTGAATCTGCTAGTCATTACACTAAATGTTTCATACATGTCAAGTTCTTCAACAACCTTGACTGGCAGGTAATATTATGTCCATTTTATATGTGAGAAAATAGAAGCACAAAGAAATTAAGAAGATTTCCACTTCCAGGAAAAGATGGTATAGACCTACTTTCTTCTAAATAACAAGTAAATATCCTGGAAATAATTCAACAAAAATCATAAAAAGTCTCAAAGAGATGAAAAGGAGAAGTGGGCTAGATGAAGAAATCAAGATTTAAGGACTGACACCACAGTGAGGTTTCTGTTCCTAGATTTTCTTCTAATCATCCATGTATTTACCGAAAAGCCAGTAGCCCAGACTACACTGTCTAACCCCACAGGCATAGACATAACAACGAAGTCAACAAAGTGTAAGAAAATCTTGCTTTCATTCGCCCAAGCACTGGGAGAGGGGCACCAAGCAGAGACCTTGTGAGAAGCCTCCAGCTCCAGCCCATCCCCCAGCAGCATCTGCAAATGTGTCATGCTGGTACCTGCAGGGCACCTAATATCTCCTAATCTTCTGTCAGTGGCAGAAAGTTACTAAGACCCAGTCTTTCCTGAGCTTCCCATCCACTGGCACCAGGTAGCCCAAGTGGTACCGGAAGAAAACTGAGTGGCAGCTTCAGAGGCAACAGAAGAACAAAATCAATCGTATGGCATTTCAAGGGACCTGAAGATTCAATTGTCATGGGAATTACAGTTTTAAAAAGTAGGCTAGTACCTACACATGACTCCAAAATAGCATGACTACCTCCTAAAACAAAATATTTAAATAGAATCAGGAGTTTTCTGATATGCAGAATACCCACAGTAGGATGAAAAATGACTAATTATACCCAGAACAGGAAATATACAACTTGAGAAAAGACAATCTATTGACAATTACCAAAATGAAGACATTGGACTTACCTGACAAGAACTTTAAAGCAAAAGAATTATTACTCAAAATTCAGAGACTGGCAGATTTAATTAAAAAAACTTACAATCCAACTATATGCTATCTAAAAGAAACTCATTTCAAATATAATGACATTTGTAGGTTGAATTTTAAAAGCTGGGGAAAAGATATATCATGCAAACATTAATTTAACATGAAAAGCAAGAAGGACTACTTTTTTTAAGAAAGTGAATTAAGTCAGTGTTTTTAAAAAGTGATTATATTAATATCATACAAAGTAGACTACAGAGCAAAGAAAACTACTGAGACAGAGCGTGATATTACATAACAATGAAAATATCAAGTCATGAAAGTGTATGAACCAAACAACAGTTTCAAAGTGCATGTAGCAAAATGCGACAAGCTGAAACAAGTAAGCAAATCTACCACTGTAGTCAAGGGTTTTAATATGCTACTCTTAGCAACTGATAGAACTAACAGAGAGTAAATAAACAGTGATATAGAAGGGAACAACAGTATCAACCAATAGAATCTGAGTATGAGAAAGACTTGTGGTGAGGAGATATTTCTATGTCTTGACGGTACTGATAGTCCTATAAATTATACGTGCAATATAATTAATGTCATTTGCTGCAACGTGGATGAATCTAGAAATTATGATACTAAGCGAAGTTAGAGAAGTATAAGTATCATATGATATCACTTCTATGTGGAATCTAAAAAAAATGACAGAAATGAACTTATTTACAAAACAGAAATATATATAATTGAATTACTTTGTTATACACAAAATTGTGAATCAACAATACTTCAATTAAAGAAAAGCTTTAAAAAATGCATGGGGTTACACCTCTACACACAAACACAACAGTGAATGACAAAAGTAATCTAAGCCTCAAACACTCTGCAAGAATAAAAGCTGAACTAAGATCTTTGTAAATCCATTTATCCAATAATCTGGTAATCTACACAGCAAGGTGGATGTTGTATGACCTAAATAACATTTCTGATTTGCAGTTACAAAGTTTTCCTTTCCCTACAATCTGTATTCGTTATTAAAAGTAAGGCTTAACAGAATTCCACAATTTCATAAATTGTCAAGCCATTTAGGATGCATAATTAATTGGATTGTACTGTGCCATATTTATGAAGGTTATTCATGCGCAGTATGAGATAATCATAAATTATTTTGTTAACAAAATCTCTTGAGAGACTTCTTAAAGAGCTTTCCCTTGAGTAACTTCCCGTGGTGTGACTGCTGTCTGATTTTTTTTCCCCCCATTGGTTAAATCAGGAAAGAGCTACTTATTACTTTATAATAATAAGTCTAATCTGAAAAGTACTGAAGCAATCTGCAGAGGAGGTGCAAAGTAATATCGGGATTCAGAGTTTTCAAAAGCTTGAAACAATTTGATGAAGAAAATGAAATGGTAATTGTAAATTTGGTATCTATATTTATATTTAAGTTTATCCATGAGTTCTAGCTCTACCTTGGTCTGTATTTCTTGGCACAAAAATTGTTAAAGCCCTGAGGTTTTTAAAATTTTCTGGAGCAACTTTTCAAAAGCATTAAGTCTAAGCAGAGTTCATGACCATAAATATGAGAAGGGAAAGGAAAGTTTTTGCCTAAAAAAATAGAAGACCAAAACACATCAAATGATATTTAATTGGGACTGGAAATATTCCAAGTTTGACATTCAAAAAAAAAAAAAAAAGCTTTGATTTACAATAGTTCATGTTGGCCTCATGTTGAGCCTGCCAAAAATCCAAGCTAGATCAGAGTCCTTTTTGAAATAAACACAGGCTTAATCTGATGTAGGTATTTCCAAACTCCCACTGCTTTGGTTATAACATCATCTGTTGCTGAATGATTTATAAATCACCCTCTGTAGACAAATTTCTACAAGATGGAGGGTGAGATATTTTAACCTGAGGATATAAGGACATGTCTAATTCATACATTAAAGCCACATTTAGAACAACTCTTCTTGGGAACAGAGATAATTCCTGTCCCTGGTTTTTCAAGACTGTGATTGTATCTGAAAATTTAATAGTACCTAAAATGTTCCTCCCTTGTTCTTCAGTGATCAGTCAATAAATGGTCATTGCTATTATTCCCCACTGCTGATAGAAGACTTATTACTTAGAGCTTGGCACATGGCAGACATTTAACTACGTGCTTTCAGAGAGCAGTTAAGATTTTGGGCTCTTGAGTCAGACTTGTGAACTTGAATCCCAACTTTTCTATTCATCTACTGTGGAATTTGGGTAAGTGACTTAACCTGTATATGCTTCAAATGCCTTTCTCTTAGGACTGTTATGAGGAAGAAATTAGTTAATATGTATAAATCCATTGGAGTGGTGCCTGGCATAAAAGCATTTATTAAGTGTTAATCATTATTGTTACTTTTATTATTATTTTGCAGAGTATGAACCTAAGGTCAAGTAACTTTCTCAAGATGATACGATATTTGAATACCAGCTTATTGGACACTGAATTTTGTGCTTAATCAGTTTTGCATGGCCTTTTAGCAATATCACTCCTTATTTCACATGAGGACAAATAATACTTATAAAAATTGCAACTTTTCACTGTGATAGTCTCTGGTATTTATCCTTTAGTTAGTTTTAAACTTCAGCAGACAGAAAATACAGTTGTGTTTAGGGACATTAATGGAAGGTATAACCTACCCAATAATCTGTATATATTTTCAAGGAATTATGAAAATGGACACAAGTTTACGAACTTCAACTGTATTTACAGGAGCTGATACACCTCCTGATCTTGTGAAAATTCCTGTGTAATATTAGTGCATCCAGATTAAAAGTGGTTGAATGGGTACTTAACAAACAATGGCAACTCAAAATATATAAAACTCTTTAGACGTATCCAATCTTCATGGCTTTCATCTTCACAAAGAAAAACCTGCTGATTTCATTTTTAGAAAGATCACTTTTAGAACAACAATAATACAGGTCTGAAACAGACTGCCAGGGCTTGAAATTTATTCTACCTATATGATGTTGGATAAATATTGAAGCCTTTCACTGTACCTACAGCTAGATTTCTGTAAAGCACAGAACTGGGAATATTTTTAAGTACTCAATAAATATCAAGTGTTACTATCAGTGGTGGTGATGATATTATTATTGATAGCACACTTACTAGTTTTAACTGTTCACTCCTCTTCCTAAGCCCAATGTGAACAGATCCACTAAAAAACAGAAATCTGCATGGTTATTCCAAAGGAAAATTGGAAAAGTATTCATATCAGTACGTGGGTAAAGTTACAAGAGAGATTCTCCACTGAAAACCAATCAGCTGACTGAAACAACAGGAAATGACTTTATCATAATGAAAAGCGATTTTTTCTACTTGACAGTTCAGCTCAGAGAACTTAGGCAACTGGGACTATTGCAGTTTCAGGTTCAGCCTGTAGAAACTGCTGAGAACTGCTGTAGAGAGAAAGAGGATCATCAGCATTTCTGGAACCCTCCAGGGAGTTTTTGATACCTGTGCAGTTAGAGCCTTGTAGAAACAGGCAAGGTAAATGTCCCAAGACAAAGTATAAAAAGTCCTTAAGAAAGGAATGTGGAACAGTTAAGTGATTAGCTATCTTGTTGGTGCCAATTGCTCTGTGTAATAATGAACTCAATCCTACTTATTATTTTAAGCAATTATATGGCACTTTATTTTTGCAAAGTGCTTTACAATAATTTTTTATTAGCTATTCATCACAATAATCCTGTGAAGGAGGTCAGAATATCTCCAAGGAAGAAAAGATGAAGCTGTTTTTATAAACATCTTAACGGTAAAATGCGCTAATTTTCCTAATGATAAATATAAAAGTTTTATGTTGTGATTTGTTTGGTGCTCTAACACGCGACCTGGTTTAACAATGTGCAGTTTGGAACCACCCTGCCCCTGAACTGCCTGATACAATAGCTAAGGAAGTCCGGATCCTTGAGGGCAATATAAATAATCATAAAAATTAAACATGCGAGGAACAGATAATGACAGAAATTCAAAAAAAATGGTTAATGGAATCTTGCAAATTGTATAAACAGAAGCATTAAAAACAAAGAATATTTGTATTGCTTTATAATTTTTCAAACACTTTTAGTCAGTGTATTAAATAATTTTTTATTTATCACAATTACTCTTAAGTAAGATTTTTTTAAAAAGATCTCTTATAGATACAGAAAATGGAGTTAAAAGAGGGAAATAACCAGCTCTAGGTAACACAAGTAGTAGCTAGTAAAGTTGGTAATTAACAGTCTTCTTAATCTAGAACACGTTAGCCCTATTTAACATTTTGGTTCATTTATTGTAAGTGATACAGTCAATTTACCTACTATTGGTGACAAGTCGCAGAGAAGAGTTGAATTTCCTCTTCTGCAAATTTGCCAATGTAAGCCAGCTTACACTGCATAAATCTTCTTCTCCAGAAGTGTGTGTCACTCCAGTCTGTAGCAATTTGATTTATGCTGTCCTTGGATATAGCTCCAAGGAGAATGAGAAGTGACGGCCTTTGGAGTCCTGACGTTGCCACTGGCAGTCCAGGTGGCTGTTTTTGTGCCACCCTCCACCATATATTTACCTAGACAGCAATGGGAATCATACAGAAATCCCTGGCTAAGAAGAGAATTGTCTTTTGGTGCCCCCTACCACAGTTCTAAGGATGCTGAAATTACAGTCAATTTAAGGGCAAGTGTCTGTTACCCTCTGAATAATCAGAGTCCACTCCTCTCCAGAGCATCAGAGAAAGTAGGGGTACAACCAAGTAGGAAAGCTAATGAAGAGAAACTTTTTGTTCTAGTAGTTTAGAGCAAACATGGAGGCTTCCTTCGGAGAACATGGATTCCTGGTTGCACCAGGTAAGAATTCTTGGCTTTCTTTAATTGTCTTGTTTCACTTGTGAAGTGCTGCACACCCATACGATACACACATGGGAGACTTTCTAGACAGTGCTGTGGACAGATGGACTCCAGACAGCGGGGAGCAGGTGTGATGCCAACAGAGGCAAGAAGTGGGGGATCCTGTCAGCACCCATAGGGACTTTGCCTAGCAGCAGGGAGAAATGCTGTGCCCAACAGCCCAGTGCTGAAAAGACCCAAAGGGAGCGATGCAATGGAAGAAGCTAAAGATCTGGGGCCCAGACGCGCTCAGGGTGAAATGTGGGCCCTAGCTTTTCCTCTTGGCATGGTGTGCGTGGCTAGTTGCTCACGTACATTCCACTCTTCTGCTGCCTTTCAATCCAAGTATACTCACTGTTTCCCCAGCAAGTACAGGGAATGATGAAAACATACACTGGAAAGAGTACCAGATTCTAAGGAAATCTGAAAACTTAAAAATTAAAATGATGTAACTCTAATGGATACAGAAATCTCTAACACAAAGTTTCTAACATAATCTTCTTTGATGTCTAGACACATGACTCAAACTTTCCCACTACAGGTAGGAGGCAGGTGCTTGACCCTGCCTCCCCAGCTGCCTGACCGTGGATTTCAGAAAGCAGTCGTGCTAGGAAATGTTGCCAGAGGTACTGCCCTTGCAAGATTTTCCAGACTGATTTTTAAATAAAACGTATCAAAAGGAGAAATCCAATAGTAGATATACTGGGATACAGAAGTATTTATCATTTTATACGTTTAATTCTATGAGCAACCTAGAAAACTGACACCTTAGAAAGTGGAGCCAGATAATAAATGGGGAAATAAAGGTTTAGTTTGCTTGTTTTCCTTTAAGAGAGGTAAAGCGAGCTACACATAACAAAAATTAAAGAACTTTAGTTATCAACTTTCTACATTTGTTTTTTGAATGGTTATTAAAAGTACTTTATAGTTGTTTTAGAAAAAAAAAAGTTTTTCTATATGACAGTGTGCTAATACTAATGATAATTAAAGAGAAATAATCATATAAAATAATCACCATGACTATGTAAAGCAGCTTTGCCCAAGGGCAGATTCACGTTCCAAGAGGCCCTCTTTTCCCCAAAGACTGTCAGATTTTTCAATTTCTCTATTAACAGCTTTTTCCATCTTTGTGGTAGAGATTTGGATCAGCCTGGGAAGCAATGGGTGTGGGGGATGGTTCCCTTGCTTCTTTATTTTCTTGGTGGTGGGGAGATGGAGCACCTTTGCTTCTGCATTCTCTTTGTGGGGATTGGCGATTAGACCCCTTTGCTCCCTGGGGCCTTGGGGCAGCTGTCAGGAGCACAGCCCACTGCAGGCCTTAGAGCTGCATTTTGATTTTGCAGATGAAGGAAATGGCCTCAGAGCCTCACAGGAGTGGGGGAGAGTGGGGCAGGGTTGGATAACATGCAGATTTTGTCCTACAGACTTTATAATTTGGCAAATCTAATCTCAACTCTGTGTACTTCAGATCTGACATCTGAAATGAGGAAACTTCAACTGAACGGGAAAAATTCGTCAGCCAGAACCTAGAATGTGCAGTCAATTATGTGAGTTTAGTCAAATGAGTTACTTAATATTTTATAGATAATGCACTCGGATATATAAACTCTATAGATATTCATATGCTAATAACAATAGATAAATAGATATAAATATAACATTTTTCTCTCTATATATGTGTACATACACGCACATAGTTTTTACACCATGTCTCTTTTATGATTTGTCCTATAAATACTTAAATATATATGCAAATTTTACTTAGGCATATAAATACATGCCTATATTTGCTAAAAATAAATTATTTTATCTAATATAATCAGAATAATTTTTGGCATTCTCAAATCATGCAAAACTTTGCCACACAATTTAGGACTCAATATTAACATTGAGTATTGTCAGTTAGCATTTTAGCCCCTTGAAAATCTTCATTCTATAATAATTTCTTTGTAATTCAAGTCAAATTATATCCATAAATGTACACTTAACATGTTTATTAAATTGGCTTTCTATAGAAAAGTGCCTATGTGTATATAGGCAAAGACTGAATTAACGATGATTCAATGAACCACGATGCCTTGTTGCCAGTCTTACAGATGAACCATTCCCCTAAAACATGTCTCTCAGATCAGATCAGTCGCTCAGTCGTGTTCGACTCTTTGCGACCCCATGAATCGCAGCACGCCAGACCTCCCTGTCCATCACCAACTCCCAGAGTTCACTCAGACTCACGTCCATCGAGTCAGTGATGCCATCCAGCCATCTCATCCTCTGTCGTCCCCTTCTCCTCCTGCCCCCAACCCCTCCCAGCATCAGAGTCTTTTCCAATGAGTCAACTCTTCGCATGAGGTGGCCAAAGTACTGGAGTTTCAGCTTTAGCATCATTCCTTCCAAAGAACCCAGAGAAAAATCTTCCAAGGTCACAGCAGAACAGACCCAGCCTATTTCTTCTGTTTCTTACTTTTCTTAACTTCTTTTAGCCATGTTTTACACTGAGAGAAGTTGATAAAATAACTATATTGTGTTTTGACAAACAGGTTTATAAAACACACATTTAGCTAAGGAGTCTTAGAATATCATAGGAGCTGAAGTTTGTCTCTAGGGAGTATATGTTTCAAACAGGGCTAGCCAAAGCACTTAATTTTAGAATTTTAGCTTCTTTATATTAAGAAAAAAAAAAAGAAAAAGTTGTGCCAAAGGACTTAATTTCATCAAATTACTCTTCTGGGGTACTTTCATAATGAGTGTGTTTGGTCGAAGAAATAAACATTTAATTGATTCAGAATGCAGAAACCAAAACCATGTGCTTAAACACACTTATTAAACTATTTCATTGATTTTAGTTTGGGGAATTAAGCATCAAGAAAAAATTTATAACATGTTCTAATTTGCATTCTTGCTCAGATATCTAAACCAGTACCTGAGGATTCCTTTCTCTGCCCCCAAGTTTTTAAAACATGGAGAACAAGAAAGAAAGAACCCGAGGAACAACTCAGAGGAGGTGGTTGCTGCAGTTGGCTCTCTTCTCACACTTTTCATTTTTAAATATTATCAGAGTAAGAGGCACTAAAGCATCTCCTTATTTTCCTTACAGCCCTTGTCATCACATTAAACTATTACCCAAAGTCTTAGAAATTGTATTGAATAACCCAGTTTTGTGAAGCCAAATAAACCAAAGTGTTAGAATATAGACCAGAAGTATGTTTACTGATGGAGAGGTACCAACCCAGAAGATGTGAAACATAGGTATGTATCAGATCCATCTTGCTGGCTGGGTAAGGGGCATGGGATTTTTAAAGGCAAAAGGAATAAATGGGAGGAGGTCTTTGTGATTTCAGCTTCTCAATAAGATCTCAATTGTGGACTTCCTGGTACTGTCTTCTTTTGTAGTCCTCTCTCACATCTGGTGTTTCCTTATCTAAAAAGGGAACCACGTGTTGGTGTTTTGAGTTCGCTTTCTTTAGTATATTTTGGTGTCAGCTTTCCCTGATTGAGGTCTTTCATGGTTGCTCCAATGGTAAAGAATCTGCCTGCAATGCGGGAGACCTGAGTTTGATCCCTGGGTTGGGAAGATCCTGTGGAGGAGGGCATGGCAACCCAGTCCAGGATTCTGGCCTGGAGAATAGGAGAGAGGACACTGGCAGGCTATAGTCTATAGGGTTGCAAAGAGTCAGATAAGACTGAGCGACCAAGCACACACTTCCCTGGTTGATCTATGCAATTTCAATTGTTGTCTAATTTTTCTAAAGATGTTGATGGGGGACATGGACCAAACAGAGAGATGTTGAGCTAAATGTTAAAGATGCCCATATTTCATAAAATGAATAAATGAGAACACACCCCTGTTCAAACATATTTGAGTTAAACATGAGGTTTCTGATGATGTTAGGCTTAAAAATCAACATTCAAACAATGAAGATCATGGCATCTGGTCTTATCACTTGATGGCAAATAGATGGGGAAACAATGGAAACAGTGACAGGCTTTATTTTCTTGGACTCCAAAATCACTGCAGATGGTGACTGCAGCAATGAAATTAAAAGGCATTTGCTCCTTGGAAGAAAAGCTATGACAAACCTAACAGTGTATTAGAAAGTAGAGATATTATTTTGCTGACAAAGTCTGTAGAGTCAAAGCTATGATTTCTTCAAGTAGTCATGTATGGATGTGAAATTGGACCATAATGAAAGCTGAGTGCTGAAGAATTGATGCTTTTGAACTGTGCTGTTGGAGAAGACTCTTAAGAGTCCCTTGGCCAGCAAGGAGATCAAACCAGTCAATCCTAAAGGAAATCAGTCCTGAATATTCATTGGAAGGACTGATGCTGAAGCTGAAACTCCAATACTTTGGCCACTTGATGCAAAGAACTGACTCATTTGAAAAGACTCTGATGCTGGGAAAGATTGAAGGCAGGAGAAGGGGACAACAGAGGATGGGATGGTTGGATGGCATCACCAACTCAATGGACATGAATTTGAGCAAGCTCTGGGAGTTGGTGATGGACAGGGAAGCCTGGCATGTCGCAGTCCATGAGGTCATAAAGACTTGGACATGACTGAGTGACTGAACTGACCTATGGCTTATTTCAAATGTCCACTCAGAAACAAGGTAGGAGATGAATATATCCTTTTTGTAATTTGCCTACCCCCAAACTCAGTAATATCTCTTACAATTCCATAATTTAGTGATACCATTGTTCTTATATAATTTTGCCCAGGTTTGTACATAACTCTTCCATGGGTAAATGGACTCATTTGCCAAGGTTCATGTAATGCTTTAAATGGAATAATAAATATGGCAACAATTAGTACAGTTATTACCACATAGTAATGCTCAATATATGCTACTGTTTTGCTTTCTTTCCTTCTCTCTTCCCTTCATCCTTCCCATTTGCTTCATTAAAGTGGATGAACAGGGGAGCATCTAGGTCAGAGATCTTTGAAAGTGAAAGTGAAAGTCACTCAGTCGTGTCCAACTCTTTGCGACCCCACGGACTATACAGTGAAATTCTCTAGCCCAGAATATTGGAGTGTGTAGCCTTTCCCTTCTCCAGGAGATCTTCCCAACCCAGGGATTGAACTCAGGTCTCCCGCATTGCAGGCAGATTCTTTACCAGCTGAGCTACAAGGAAAACCCAAGAACATTGGAGTGGGTAGCCTATCCCTTTTCCAGCAGATCTTTCCAACCCAGGAATCAAACCTGGGTTGAAATGCAGGGTCTCCTGCATTGCAGGCAGATTCTTTACCAACTAAACTATAACAGAAGCTCAGAAGGAAAGTGAAAGTCTCTCAGTCCTTTCTGACTCTTTGCAACCCTACGGATTATACAGTCCATGGAATTCTCCAGGCCAGAATACTGGAATGGGTAGCCTTTCCCTTCTCCAGGGAATCTTCCCTACCCAGGGATCGAACCCAGGTCTCCTGCAGTGCAGGCATATTCTTTACCAGCTGAGCTACAAGGGAAGCCCATAGAGATCTTTGAGAGATCTTTGAGGACACCCCACTTCTCACATGGCACACCCTTATCATTTGTACTCTAACTACCAGGCAGTCCTGAATTCCTAGACAGTTGGGCACTTATTCCCAGATTACTCCAGTTCTGACTATAGTCATGAACAGGTGAACTTACAGGGCAGAGCTTGCTCACTGGAAACTGATTGAAGTGGCATTCAAGCCATGACTAATTTATTTAGTATTCAAAAATCAGCAAAGATTCTTCTGTCACATCATTCTCCCAAATAAAAGGGAATACAAATATAGTAGAAACCTGTTTGATGCCTCAGGCATGTTCAGTGTGGTTGTTCAGGTCAGTTCATTTCAATACTTAATTTGTGGCACTTCATTTAATGGAATCATTTAACACCCAAAAAGTAATTATAAAAATGAACAAATTTTGGTTTCCTGTGGTTGGTATTTGACATCGTAGAACACTGAAATCCTTACTGCTAGCTTAAGCTGCCTTTGTCATTCTGTAAACAATTAAATGACATTAATTTGAATATGGGTTATGGATGAGCTCTTATATATCTCAATCTTACATTATTTTTTTTGTCACTGAACTTAGTAATGGGAAAAGGAATGACCCCTACAGTACCATCATTCACAATTAAATAAGGTACCAGAACATTACCTTGCAGATTGCCAGAGCACAACGTAGTTGCCATACCCTGCTCCAGGGGGGATCTTCCTGAACCAGGGATGGAGGCTGTCTCCTGCATTGCAGGTGGATTCTTTACCTACTGAGCTACAGGGAAGCTACTTGGGACTTAGGAGAAACATAGTCAGTGTTGCTTTGGTGACTAAGTTAGGTGAACATATAATGGGTACAGAAAATGAGAGCTCTTAACCACTTATTTTTTGTCTACCACTGAGCTTCTTTTCTTCCTTTTTTTCTGTCATATGTACTATTTTTTTTGTTTTTCTACCTAAAGACCAGCTTCCTCATTTTTGGAGTACATTTGATGTAAGATGAAAGTTCTTCAGCCTGAAGTGTGAATTATTTCAGCTCAAGCAAAGAGATTATAATAATCCATCATCTGAGTCTGAAATCCACATTCCCAGGAAGAAGAATACAAGCAACCCAGTTTGAGTGATGTGCATAGTTCTGGTCCAATCAATTGTGACCAGGGCTGGAGCAGACCCATTTAGTACAAATGTGGCTGCCCAGAACCAGCTTTTGGCAGAGAACATCAATTATCCGATAATAAGAGTTCCCTAGGAGTCAGCTTCTCTCTGACAATTTCTCTTGGAACACAACATATAACTCAAAAATTATCTAATACTCTAGGGTGATAGACTGATTAAGTGGCAGTGCAAGGACTCAAATCTGTCTCCATTCCAAAGAGCCTACAGTTAACCATTATATATACTACTCCCCCAACAACAATTTGATAAAATGTTTTCCTATCATGTGTGTTTTTAAGAATAAATTTTCTGAAATATCCACTGTCTAAAACTATAAATACCAATATAGTCCCTCTAAAATAGGCTACAAGTTAGGAAAGATTGGTAATTCATTCTTTGGGTTTACCCTGGGAACAATTTAAGATTTTCTATTGCAGAATCTTAAGAAATGAATGCTTAAATGAATATCTCTAGAGTCTTCATACTATAGGAATAGCTTACTATTTATTAGATAATAAAAATATATAAAAGTAAGAATAAACTTTTCCCTTCCACTCATGACACATCATTTCTTTTAAGTGCACCATTTCAATAACTCTGAAAGTCACAAACTTTTCTTAATATCCCAGCCCTATAATGCTGGTCCACCTGGATTCCTAGTAATAAATTCCCAATGGTATCTCAATCACCAGTGTATCATACTCCACGCACAATCCATTCTCTAAATCACAACCAGAAAAAATTCCTAAATTCATCATGTCTTTGCTCCCAGACCTAATGAACACAATGCTCATAGACTAAAAAATTAATACACCTTGTATAGAACTCTGTAGACTGGCACCCATATACTTTTCTAGTCTCTGTTCTTGCTGTTTCTGTCTCCTACTCGAATGCATCTTTCAGATATATCATCTCACATCTAAAACTTCACACTTGTCCCTGAGCCTGAGTCACACTCCCCAGCCTCTGCTTCTACATCACTTGTATTTCCAAATTGTACTTTGCATTAGAGTGAAACTGTTGAGCAGTATAGCATCAGGCTTTGGAGTGAATCAAGTCTTACTGGTCACTAATTTCATGTCTTGGAGGATGTTTTCATCATCCGTACATCTTCATTAATATAAATAATAATAGTCTTATTCTAAGAGTTGTTTTATGGATTCATTGTGTTTGGTTTGGAGCCAAACTCATAGTGAGAAACCAGTAACTGTTAGCTAAGAGCTGATTAAGGCAACACAAATTTTCAGGCATTTTTTACTCATCCATTAAGTGTCACTTATTTGGCAAAGCCTTTCCTACACATTCCCTTGCTTTCAAGTGATTTTTTAAAAAATAAGTCACATTTTAAAAACCTTGGGTTCACCCTCTCCCAGTAAGATTTCACATAAAAATCTATTTCCACTTTTCTTTGAAAAATGGAACAATCGGGCAACATTTCCATACGTCACCATTTGACCAGGCTGAGCTGCCTGTCTAGGATGGGGTACTTGCCTCTTAGGTTGCCACAGACCACACAACTCCCTTTTATACCTGCCCTTCTTGTTTAAGGTCTGCTATCCAGCCCATTAGGAACTTGGGTTCACCCTAGACTAGGAGTCAGTAAACTTTTTTTTTTTTAAGGGCCAGATGGTTAACATTTTAGGCTTTAAGGACCAGATGGTTTTTGTTGCAACCACACTCCAGTTTGTAGTTGAAGGGCAAATGCACCTAATGCATATATGAATGAGTATATCTATGCTCAGGAAAATCTTATTTTAAAACAAGCAATGGCCATATTTGGCCAGGCTATAGTTTGCTGACTTCTATCCTAGACCCTCATTTGTCCTCAAAAACTTTGTGGCCATTTGTGGCTTTGTTACCTATTCTATAAACTCTTTTAATGCCCTATAATTTGCCTCTAATGCCAACTATTATACTATATTTTAATGGTTAATTTAATTGTATGTCTCTCCAAACAGCATGTTAGTCTGGTTCACCGGCTAAGAAGTGCATGGGACAGTCTTCCTTTAAAAAAAAAAAAAGTACTTTTCATGTGAATTAAGGTCAAGTGGCATTCACCTCAAACTTCATCTACAGCCTGAATGTAACCTATTTAGCTTTGAATTGTTCCATTTTGTGGAGCCTTGGACTTTGACAGTTGAGATTTCATTAAAACAAAAAAAAAAACAAAACAGTAACAGAAGGTTTCATAGACTCTGTTCCACTATTTTAAAAACTATTTAAATACAAGAAGTGCAGGTCATTTGCATTGTGTATCGACCCTATCATCTTCACTTGGGATAGTAACATTTTATTGAAAGTAAGAGAAGAAAAATTAAACTTAGTTTATTTGCTTGTTTCTTTCTCTGTGAAAACTTTCTTTGCAGAGCATTTTCTATTGACATGACTCCTAGATTTTGGTAACTATCTTAACTATCGAATTTATTTCATATATATATTTTTAAAGACAACTTTTGATAGAAAGATTATATATATAATCTTGTAAATCCTGGAGATGAGGGACAGTATGTCTTATTTTTCTCTGATTTTCCCACAAACTTAGAACTGTAAGTGATTCACCATAATAGATAAAAAATAAGGAATGACTGGGTTTTCATTTTCTACAGTCTTCTTATATTTTCATTCTTATAAAATATACCATTATTCCAACATTGTATCAGTTGAAACTAGTGTAGTCACTCTGCCTTTCCATTGGGTTGGCAAGAGTAATGGAGTATGAGGACATGGAAGAACCCATTTCTACGGTCCTTATCTCACTTATGTCCTCTTCAGGCCCAGTGAATCCTGTCTCTAAGCACACAATGGCATTTTAAGTCAGGGTTTCCCACAGGAAGCATTATGCCTTCAAGAGAGGAAAGAAAAAAATCACCGTGGCTTGCCAAGGATGTCACTTACACTCCATTGGCCACATCGTCAAGGTTCATTTCCATTAAGCCTTGTGTCAGTTCAGAAACTTTACACATGAGGCTGTGTGTAGCAGTCTACCACTGCTGACTGCCCTGGGGCTAGCCCAGAGTCCCAATCTTGTCACTGGTTTTCCAGAATGCCTCTGTGAGAATTAGTTGCATATGCTGGCCAGCCTCACCATTTGAGACAGGAATGTGGTTTGGCTGTATTTTTATAAATCACTCTCTTATGAAACACTTACCATCTTTGACATATTTAGATAGGGAAGAGATAAGAACAAGAGGAGAGTGAAAATAGTCACAGATAATGATAGGTAGGTGGAGAGATGGATAGATATAGATGGAATGGATGGATGACTTTTGACATTAATAATAGAAAACAAATGTGAGAAGGGTATTGCTTTCAATACCTGTCTAGTGCTTCCAAAATGTGTCATGAAATGTGCATAAGAGAGATATTCAGACTCCATTTTTCAGTAGTGACCATATTCAACTACCTGCATCAACTTAAAAAATAGCGAAAACAAAAAAAACCCCTTTAACCCAGATTAACTAGATGAAGAAGGATAAATGAAGGTGTGAAGGTAGGATGAGGGAATTGGGCTATGTCCTTTTAATTTTAGTTGTTGTAAACACAAAAGTATAAGAAAGTTGGCTCTCATTTGTAATGCTGTTTTTATTTAAAAAGCTAAATGATCTCTTCCGAACAACTTCAATCTATGGCCAAGTGAAATCTTCCAAGTCATTGAATAATATTGTGTAAAACACGATATTTTCATTTTATCTATTTTATCTTCCACTCTTACTTTCTCATTTACACTTTTCCAACCGCTTTGTTCTTTTTTTTTTTTTAATCTCCCTGATGTGCCATTTTTATTTTCACATGGTAAGTAACAACTTTCAAGGTTCATTAAGTTTTTAAAGTATCACTCAGCTTCCCAATTGCAAAAGTTTAAGAGTTTTTTCTGCCTTTTGGATAGCCTAACAACCTAAATACAGTGGCCAGATCAAAGATGGTTAAAGAAGATGGTGAACAACTAATCACCCACTGCAGCAACCACAGCCTTAGATCATCATTGATTTTTCCTCCAAGCCACATAATGAAACTGAAGTTCATCCAAGATTGCATAGATATTTCTCTGCAAGTACCCAGGTGGAATTAGTGGGTTATTAGTTCAGCTGAATTCTTTTTTCCTTCAATTTTTTTTTTCATTTTTAGAGTCTTTATTGAATGTTTTACAATATTGCTTCTGTTTTTTTATGTATTTATTTATTTATTTTTTTTATTTTTTACTAAGAATCCAACACTGGGACATGACTATTAACTGTACTACATGTTTTATTCAGATTTCATTAGCTTTTTTAAACAACATTTTTCTATTCCATCATCCTATCTAGAATACCACATTGCATTTAGCTGCCATTTCCTCTTGGTCTTCTCTAGTCTGTGAGTTTTTCAGATGTTCCTTGTTTTTAATGACCTTGGCAATTCTGGGGTCAGGTATTTCTGTAGAATGTCTCTCAACTTATACTTGTCTGAGATTTTTCTCATGATTAAACTAGGATTATGGGTTTTGGGGAAGAATGCCACAGAATTGAAACCCCTTTCTTATTATACCATATTAGGGTATACATGATATCTACATGACACCACCAGTAATGTTAACCTTAGTCACTTGGTTAAGATGGTACCTGCAGGTTTCTCCACTGTGAAGTTACCATTTTTCCCATTCTACACTCTGTTCTTTAGAAATCAGTCACTAAGTCCACCTTAGTTCCAAAGCAAGAGAGGTGGTTACTAAGGTCCACTTTAGGAGGGGGCAATATCTACATAACTTATGTGGAATTCTTCTGTAAGGAACGTTTTCTCCCCCATTTATTTCAATCGTTTATCTATACCACCATGGCCTTGTGGACATGTGCTTTATACTTTGGGTTATAACCTAATACCACATTATTTTGTTGCTCAAATTGTTCCAGCTTTGGCCATTGAGAGTTCCTTCAGTTTGATGCTTGTGTCTCTTTGACATGCTCAATTATTATTAATTTTTTAGCACTTTCAGACTTCCTGGTACTACAAGATGCTGTAAGCTCATCTTGTGTTTCCCTGCCCCAATCAAGAATCAGCCATTTCTCCTAGGAGTCCTGATTCATTTTAGTAGAGAATGTGTGTTAGAGAATGGTATTTGCTTATTTAATTCCAAAAACATTTTGTATAGAGGTATAGGCAATTAACAATATTGTGATAATTTCTGGTGAACAGTGAAGGGACTCAGCCATACATATACAAGGATCCAGAGAACAGTACTTAGAAATGAAGATTGGGTGTTGGCAGTTCTTATTGCTACTGGTTCTTGCTCCTTTTGAAGGAAATATAAAATTTTTCATCATAAGTTAAAATAGTTGTAAAAGACATTTTCCATGGCATTTTAAATACTGCCTTTAAAAACAGACTATGACTCTTCTCTTTTACATATGCAAAAAATGAAACTGAATAGTTTAATAATTTGATATCCACCATTATATCAAAAGACTGGTTAGCTGTTTACCCAACCTACCTACCTACTCTCCTTCATAGGCACAAAGCACCTCTTGAAGTTAGACGTGGCCATGTAAACTGAATTCTGGACAACAGAATGTGAATGGAAGCGATTTATGTTGCTTCCCAGTCTGATCTGTAACAGTTACCAATGCATGATCTGCAAGCTGCTCTCTTCCTCCCTCTTTCAGTTAGATGTTGAGTATCTAAGCACCTATCTCCCTACCAGCTATTAGACTTCTATATGAATCGGAAAGTTCTATTTCAGCCATTGAGATTCAAAAATTAATTTAAAAAATAAGGCAGATCAATTTTTTAAAAATGTATATGTTGTGGCCCTTATTGAAGCTGCAGCTGCTTCCATATAGCTGCTGTGGTCAAAAAGGAGCCCAAAGTGACAGTTTTCCTTGACGGTCGCCGTTCTGTTTGCTGTAACTGATCTGCAACATTTCAGGAAAAGACAGTTCCCATTGTACTTGCCATTTCTCAGGTACAACCAGAGACCTTTATTAAAACTGACAACATTTTCAGAGGCCACCAGAAATATTCCATTGATGGGGTCTTACATGCAAGAATAAGGCTTTTGAGAAGTGGCTTGCAGAGGCCAAGAACCAGTATGCAAATGCAGATATGGGTGGGTTAGATACCTGTGCTGGGGAAATCCAGGGGCAAGTGGTGCAGATTGTGGCCATGCTTGTATTTATTTTTAATTGAAGGATAATTGCTTCACAATATCGTGTTGGCTTCTGCCAAACATCAACATAAAAAGATCAGTTTTAAAATGATGCAACAAAGATCCTGCTCATCATGACTAAGAACTGACAGAGACAAAGAGATAAATAAAATAAAATGGTTTGCCATGTACATGATGTTAACTGGGGGGTATTAAAAAGTTCCCCTCACAGAGAAGGGAAAACACATGCTAAATATCAGGACTGGATATTGAGCTGGAGTCAATGACAAAGTTCTTACTGATCTCTTAAACAGAGTGAAAAATACAAACAGTAAGTTTTTCACGAAGTCATAAACTTTTCATAAAGTAAATACATCTCAAGGTTTCCTTCAGTTTGAGATTGTACTTCCTATTTTTTATGTTAATTAAAATGTTTTTAATTCATAAAATGTTAGTAATTAAGCCAGTAGGTTGTTTAACTGTTTGATGTACAGGAAATTTTGTAATGTTCTTAATTATACAAAAAGTACTTTTTTCAGAAATTATATATCACATATGATTGTAACATTTTCATAAATACCAGATTTTGATATTTTAATAAACATGAACTTTTAATTTTTAAAAAGTTCCTCTCACAAAAACCATCTCATCTACACTAGTTTGCACAGTGACTAACTTTACGCTATTCATGATTAATTCATTATCGGGAAGACAGTCACCGTTAGTTCAGTTCAGTTCAGCCACTCACTCGTGTCCAACTCTTTGAGACCACAAGGACCGCAGCACACCAGGCTTCCCTGTCCATCACCACTCCCTGACCTTACTCAAATTCATGTCCATCGAGTCAGTAATGCCATCCAACCATCTCATCCTCTGCCGTTCCCTTCTCTCCTGCCTTTAATCTTTCCCAGCATCAGGGCCTTTTCCAATGAGTCAGTTCTTCATGTCCGGTGGCCAAAGTATTGCAGTTTCAGCTTCAGCATCAGTCCTTCCAGTGAATATTAAGGACTGATTTCCTTTAGGATGGACTGGTTGGATCTCCTGGCTTTCCAAGGGACGCTCAAGAATATTCTCCAATACCACAGTTCAAAAGCATCCATTCTTTAGGGCTCAATTTTCTTTATATTCCAACTCTCACATCCATACATGAACGACTACTGGAAAAACCAAAGCTTTGACTAGATGGACCTTTGTTGGCAAAGTAATGTCTCTGCTTTTTAATATGCTGTCTAGGTTGGTTGTGATTTTTCTTCCAGGGAACAAGTGTCTTTTAATTTCATGGCTGCAGTCACCATCTGCAGTGGTTTTGGAGCCCAGAAAAACAAAGTCAGTCACCGTTTCCACTGTTTCCCCATCTATTTGCCATGAAGTGGTTGGACTGGATGCCATGATCTTAGTTTACTGAATGTTGAGCTTTAAGCCAACTTTTTCACTCTCCTCTTTCACTTTCATCAAGAGGCTCTCTAGTTCTTCTTTGCTTTCTGCCATAAGGGTGGTGTCATCTGCATATCTGAGGTTATTGATATTTCTCCCGGCAATCTTGATTCTAGCTTGTGCGTCCTCCAGCCCAGCATTTCTCATGATGTCCTCTGCATATAAGTTAAATAAGCAGGGTGACAATATACAGCTTTGACGTACTCCTTCCCCAATTTGCAACCACTCTTTTGTTCCATGTCCAGTTCTAATTGTTGCATCCTGACCTACATACAGATTTCTCAAGAGGCAGGTCAGGTGGTCTAGTATTCCCATCTTTTGAACAATTTTCCACAGTTTGTTGTGATCCAAACAGTTAAAGGCTTTGACATAGTCAATAAAGCAGAAGTAGATGTTTTTCTGGAATTCTCTCACTTTTTCAATGATCCAACAGATGTTGGCAATTTGATCTCTGTTCCTCTGCCTTTTCTAAATCCAACTTGAACATCTGAAAGTTCACTGTTCACGTACTGTTGAAGCCTGCCTTGGAGCATTTTGAGCATTACTTTGCTAACATGTGAGATGAGTGCAATTGTGCAGTATTTTCAACGTTGTTTACTGCCGGAGCCAGCACGAGGAACTCCGCCCATGGCAAAGGTCATGAGGAAGGAGGCTCGGCATACGCAAAGGCAGGATCAAGCCTCAGGAGTCCCCCTGGAAATTCTTGAGCATCTACCCCTAAAATCAGAGTCTGCCTACTTTACTGTTTTGTGCTCTCACCTACACCTCTGACTTTATGGGGGGCTGTCCCTCATCATCTCTTTCAGAGAAGGAGTTAACTTAGAGCTCCAGTTTATAATAATTCCTGGGTGTGACAGGAGTGTTTCAACTTACAAACTCCTCTGAAGGTTCTCTAGCCTGCCTGACAGGCTTATCCGGCCACATGTGATTGTTCACAGCCTCCCAACCGTGAGAGGCACGAGATGCTCTAAACTTTCTAAAAACAGATTCTTTTGAGAAGTTAGAAAATTATTAGTATAGTATTAGTGGGCTAGTTAGGAATTATACTGGTGGAGGGTTTCATTCTTGAGCCAATGTTTGCTGCTAAGTCTCCACATCCCCTGCCCTTATACACATTAATGAATATATAAAAGAAATAAGTATTAACCTTTGATATTAGTCACGTTAGACCTTAGGCTAAGCAAATTCTTTCCTTAATTAAAACCCACTGCACCCTCACCCTATAGGAATGTAACTTTATCTGGTGCCTTCAGAAGGTGGCGTCTGTTTTAAGAATAATCACCCCTGGAGAAATAAGTGTTCTGGTTGACTGACCGCTGTCACAAGGAGAGGGTCATAAATTGTTAGTAGGCCCCCTGGCCAGAAGATGATGTAACACCTCTAAGACCTTTGTATACATTTGTATGAAGCACCTGATTTTGATAAAAGTCAGGACTGCTGACCCCGTGTGACTTTTGTATTACATCTCTGTGTATAAAAGCGGACCCTGGAAAATAAAGAATGAGATCAGTTCCTCAAAAGACTGGTCTCCTCATGTCATTCTTTCTTTCTCCTTCTGGCTGAATTCCCATCTGGAGGGCAGAGGCCTGCCAAGCCTACTAATTTTGCCTGGGCTTCTAAGATCTGACCGGGGAAGCCTTGGTGTCTCCTCTCCCTCGGGAGAATGGGAAGATGCCTGTGGCCTATGTGGGTGGTGCAAACTTCTTGTCTTGAAGTTTTATTGGTTTTCTGCATAAACCAAGTTATTCAGCCTCTTTTCTCCACTGAATTTCCCTGCTGAGCTATCCTCACTTAACCACTTTATAAGCCTCTGCTGCTGCTGCTGTCACTTCAGTCATGTCTGACTCTGTGCAACCCCACGGACAGCAGCCCACCAGGCTTCCCCGTCCCTGGGATTCTCCAGGCAAGAACACTGGAGTGGGTTGCCATTTCCTTCTCCAATGCATGAAAGTGGAAAGTGAAAGTGAAGTCGCTCAGTCGTGTCATTGCCTTCTCCCCTATAAGCCTCTAGTTAATATTTAATCTAGCAGTTGTTTCCTGATTGAAGCCAACACTGTCTCTCCTTCAAGTTTCCCTGGATCCACCGGGGCTGACCCCAGCAGTTTACAAGGCCTTTCTTTAGTTTTAGAACAAAAATTGACCTTTTCCAGTCCTGTGGTCAATGCAATTTTGAAATTTTCTGGCGTGTCAAGCGCAGTACTTTCCTAGCATCATCTTTTAGGATTTGAAATAGCTTAACTTAAATTCCATCACCTCCACCAGCTTTGTTTGTAGTGATGCTTTCTAAGGCCCACTTGACTTCGCATTCCAGGATGTCTGGCTCTAGGTGAGTGATCACACCATTGTGATTATCTGGGCAAAATGATAGGATACTGAAAGAGGAACTCCCCAGGTCGGTAGGTGCCCAGTATGATACTGGAGATCAGTGGACAAATAACTCCAGAAAGAATGACGGGATAGAGCCAAAGCAAAAACAATACCCCGTTGTGGATGTGACTGGTGATAGAAACAAGTTCTGATGCTGTAAAGAGCAATAAGTCAGGTCCATGAATTAAGGCAAATTGGAAGGAAATGGCAACCCACTCCAGTATTCTTGCCTGGAAAATCCCATGGACAGAGAAGCCTGATAGGCTCAGTTCATGGGGTCGTGAACAGTCAGATACGACTGAATGACTTCATTTTCACTTTTCACTTTCATGCACTGGAGAAGGAAATGGCAACCTATTCCAGCATTCTTGCCTGGAGAATCCCAGGGATGGGGGAGCCTGGTGGGCTGCCGTCTCTGGGGTCGCACAGAGTTGGACACGACTGAAGCAACTTAGCAGCAAACAGGAGATGGCAAGAATGAATGTTGACATTCTAGGAATCAGCAAACTAAAATGGGCTGGAATGGGTGAATTTAACTCAGATGACCATTATATCTACTACTGCAGGCAGGAATCCCTTAGAAGAAATGGAGTAGCCACCATGGTCAACAAAAGAGTCTGAAATGCAGTACTTGGATGCAATCTCAAAAACGAAAGAATGATCTCTGTTCATTTCCAAGGCAAACCATTCAATATCACAGTAATCCAAGTCTATGCCCCAACCAGTAATGCTGAAGAAGCTGAAGTTGAATGGTCCTATAAAGACCTACAAGACCTTTTAGAACTAACACCCAAAAAAGATGTCCTTTTCATTAAGGGGACTAGAATGCAAAAGTAGGAAGTCAAGAAACACCTGGAGTAACAGGCAAATTTGGCCTTGGAATATGGAATGAAGCAGAGCAAAGACTAATAGAGTTTTGCCAAGAAAAAGCACTGGTCATAGCAAACACCCTCTTCCAACAACACAAGAGAAGACTCTACACATGGACATCACCAGATGGTCAATACCGAAATCAGACTGATTATATTTTTTGCAGCCAAAGATGGAGAAGCTCTATACAGTCAGCAAAAGCAAGACCAAGAGCTGACTGTGGCTCAGATGATGAACTCCTTATTGCCAAATTCAGACTTAAATTGAAGAAAGTAGGGAAAACCACTAGACCATTCAGGTATGACCTAAATCAAATCCCTTATGATTATACAGTGGAAGTGAGAAATAGATTTAAGGGACTAGATCTGATAGATAGAGTGCCTGATGAACTATGGACGGAGATTCCTGACAATGTACAGGAGACAGAGATCAAGACCTTCCCCATGGAAAAGAAATGCAAAAAAGCAAAATGGCTGTCTGAGGAGGCCTTACAAATAGCTGTGAAAAGAAGAGTACTGAAAAGCAAAGGAGAAAAGGAAAGATATAAGCATCTAAATGCAGAGCTCTAAAGAACAGCAAGAAGAGATAAGAAAGCCTTCCTTAGTGATCAGTGCAAAGAAATAGAGGAAAACAACAGAATGGGAAAGATTAGAGATCTCTTCAAGAAAATTAGAGATACCAAGGGAACATTTCATGCAAAGATGGGCACAATAAAGGACAGAAATGGTATGGACCTAACAGAAGCAGAAGATATTAAGAAGAGGTGGTAGGAATACACAGAAGAACTGTACAAAAAAGGTCTTCATGACCAAGATAATCACTAGGGGTGTGATCACTCCCCTAGAGCCAGCATCCTGGAATGTGAAGTCAAGTGGGCCTTACAAAGCATCACTATGAACAAAGCTAGTGGAGGTGATGGAATTCCAGTTGAGCTATTTCAAATCCTGAAAGATGATGCTGTGAAAATGCTGCACTCAATATGCCAGCAAATTTGGAAAACTCAGCAGTGGCCACAGGACTGGAAAAGGTCAGTTTTCATTCCAATCGACAAAGAATGCTCAAGCTACCACACAATTGCACTCAGTAAAGTAATGCTCAAAATTCTCCAAGCCAGGCTTCAGCAATATGTGAACCGTGAACTTCCTGATGTTCAGGCTGGTTTTAGAAAAGGCAGAGGAACCAGAGATCAAATTGCCAACATCTGCTGGATCATGGGAAAAGCAAGAGAGTTCCAGAAAAACATCTATTTCTGCTTTATTGACTATGCCAAAGCCTTTGAGTGTATGGATCATAATAAACTGTGGAAAATTCTGAAAGAGATGGGAATATCAGACCACCTGACCTGCCTCTTGAGAAACCTCTATGCAGGTCAGGAAGCAACAGTCAAAACTGGACATGGAACAACAGACTGGTTCCAAATAGGAAAAGGAGTATGTCAAGGCTGTATATTGTCACCCTGCTTATTTAACTTATATGCAGAGTACATCATGGGAAACGCTGGACTGGAAGAAGCACAAGCTTGAATCAAGATTGCTGGGAGAAATATCAATAACCTCAGATATGCAGATGACACCACCCTTATGGCAGAAAGTGAAGAGGAACTAAAAAGCCTCTTGGTGAAAGTGAAAGTGGAGAGTGAAAAAGTTGGCTTAAAGCTCAACATTCAGAAAACGAAGATCATGGCATCTGGTCCCATCACTTCATGGGAAATAGATGGGGAAACAGTGAAAACAGTGTCAGACTTTATTTTTCTGGGCTCCAAAATCACTGCAGATGGTGACTGCAGCCATGAAATTAAAAGACGCTTACTCCTTGGAAGGAAAGTTATGACCAACCTAGATAGTATATTGAAAAGCAGAGACATTACTTTGCCAACAAAAGTCTGTCTAGTCAAGGCTATGGTTTTTCCTGTGGTCATGTATGGATATGAGAGTTGGACTGTGAAGAAGGCTGAGCACTGAAGAACTGATGCTTTTGAAGTGTGGTGTTGGAGAAGATTCTTGAGAGTCCCTTGGACTGCAAGGAGATCCAACCAGTCCATTCTGAAGGAGATCAGCCCTGGGATGTCTTTGGAAGGAATGATGCTAAAGCTGAAACTCCAGTACTTTGGCCACCTCATGCAAAGAGTTGACTCATTGGAAAAGACTGTGATCCTGGAAGGGATTGGGGGTGGGAGGAGAAGGGGACGACAGAGGATGAGATGGCTGGATGGCATCACTGACTCAATAGAATTGAGTTTGAGTGAACTCCGGGAGTTGGTGATGGACAGGGAGGCCTGGCGTGCTGCAATTCATCGGGTCACAAAGAGTTGGACATGACTGAGTGACTGAACTGACTGACTAACTGAGAGATCTTTTTTGTATAGTTCTTATGTGTATTCTTGCCACCTCTTCTTAATCTCTTCTTCCGTTAGGTTCATGCCATTTCTGTCCTTTATCGAGCCCATCTTTGCATGAAAATGTTCCCTTGGCATCTCTAATTTTCTTGAAGAGATCTCTAGTCTTTCCCATTCTGTTGTTTTCCTCTATTTCTTTGCATTGATCACTGAGGAAAGCTTTCTTATCTGTCCTTGCTATTCTTTGGAACTCTGCATTCAAATGGGTATATCTTTCCTTTTCTCCTTTTCCTTTCACTTTTCTTCTTTTCATGGCCATTTGTAAGGCCTCCTTGGACAACCATTTTGTCTTTTTGTCTTTCTTTTTCTTGGGGATGGTCTTGATCCTTGCCTCCTGTGTAATGTCAAGAACCTCCATTCATAGTTCTTCAGGCAGTCTGTCTATCAGATCTAATCCCTTGAATCTATTTGTCACTTCCACTGTATAATCATAAGGTATTTGATTTAGGTCATACCTAAATGGTCTAGTGGTTTTCTCTACTTTCTTCAATTTAAATCTGAATTTGGCAATAAGGAGTTCATGATCTGAACCACAGTCAGCTCCTGGACTTATTTTTGCTGGCTGTATAGGGCTTCTCCATCTTTGGTTGCAAAGAATATAATCAGTCTGATTTCGGTATTGACCATCTGGTGATGTCCATGTGTAGAGTCTTCTCTTGTGTTGTTGGAAGAGGGTGTTTGCTATGACTAGTGTGTTCTCTTGGCAAAACTCTATTAGCCTTTGCCCTGCTTCGTTCTGTCCTGCAAGGCCAAATTTGTCTGTTACTCCAAGTATTTTTTGACTTCCTACTTTTGCATTCCAGTCCCCTATTATCAAAAGGACATCTTTTTTGGGTGTTAGTTCTAGAAGTTCTTGTTTATGTTGTTACAGATTATAAATTTTATAAAGAGTAATTCATTAACTCAATATGGGGCAATCGCACCATGTTGTTAATTTGTGACAGATAAGAGGATGCTTGCTCCTTGGAAGGAAAGCTATGACAAACCTAGGCAGCGTGTTAAAAAGTAGAGACATCGCTTTGCTGACATATAATCAAATCTATGTTTTTTCCAGTAGTTATGGATGTGAGTATGGATGTGAGATTTGGACCATAATGAAGACTGAGTGCTACAGAATTGATGCTTTGAACTGTCGTGTTGGAGAAGACTCTTGAGAGTCCCATGGACAGCAAGGAGATCAAACCAGTCAACCCTAAAGGAAACCAACCCTCAATATTCATTGGAAGGACTGATGCTGAAGCTGAAGCTCCAACACTTTTGCCACCTAACGTAGAGTTGACTCACTGGAAAAGACCCTGATGCTGGGAAAGACTGAAGGCAAAAGGAAAAGGGGATGGCAGAGGATGAGATGGTAGTAGTATTTTAATAAATACCAGATTTTTATATTTTAATAAACATTAACTTTAATTTTAAAAAAATTTCTCTCACAAATACTATCTCACCTATACTAGTTTGCACAGTGGCTAACTTTACACTATTCATGATTAATTCATTATTAATGAATTTGGGCAACTCCAAGAGGTAGTGGAGGATAGGGTATCCTGGTGTGCTACAGTCCATGGGGTCACAAAGAGTCAGACACAACTTAGTGACTGAACAACAAGAGGAGAAATAAGGACATGATACAGACAAATTTTTGACAGAGACAGAGAAAGGAAGGAAATTATACATATATTTGCATACCTTAACTAATTTTCATTTTATTTCTTCTTCTACCTTCTGTGATTTTATACAGGCTGTGTTGGTAGAGTTAACTAGTGTCTAATTAACAGTATATCTTTGTCCATAGTTTGTACAACATCAAGATATATTTACAACACTAAAGAAATAATTCTGTTTGGGAACAAAAGGTTTCTGAGGCCCTCTGAGGGCACATCAACAATTCAGTTCAGTTCAGTCACTCAGTCATGTCCAACTCTTTGTGACCCCATGGACTGCAGTACACCAGGCCTCTGTGTCCATCACCAACTCCTGGAACTTACTCAAACCCATGTCCATCATGTCGATGATGCCATCCAACCATCCCATCCTCTGTTGTCCCCTTCTCCTCCCACCTTCAATCTTTCCCAGCATCATGGTCTTTTCAAATGGGTCAGTTCTTCCCAACAGGTGGCCAAACTATTGGAGTTTCAGCTTCAGCATCAGTCCTTCCAATGAATATTCAGGACTGACTTCCTTTAGGATGGACTGGTTGGATCTCCTTGCAGTCCAAGAGACTCTCAAGAAATAAATAAATTCCAAGGCTAAATCTAATGACTGTTGAGATCTGGAACATCTCATTAAAGGGAGAGGATATGTACAATTATTTGTGTATTTAAAACATTGCAGATCTATTTGCATTATGATATGTAGGAGCACTTCTCTATGTGTTACTGTGTAAGTTCGATGAAAAACCAAAGGAGTAGAATGAACTGGATGATGACTATTTAAGGTTGCTCAAGACAAACAGCCTTCCTTTATCGTGAAAAAAGTCAATGTAAGCAAGGTCCATGCCACACTTCCCATCACAAGAGCTCAAGCTAGGCATATACCTCTTCTCCACCACCCAGACAACAAACATAGGGAGTTACTCAGTTCAGTTCAGTTCAGTCACTCAGTCGTGTCCAACTCTTTGCGAACCCATGAATTGCAGCATGCCAGGCCTCTCTGTCCATCACCAACTCCTGGAGTTCACTCAAACTCACATCCATCGAGTTGGTGATGCCATCCAGCCATCTCATCCTCTGTCATCCCCTTCTCCTCCTGCCCGCAATCCCTCCCAGCATCAGGGTCTTTTCCAATGAGTCAACTCTTGGCATGAGGTGGCCAAAGTACTGGAGTTTCAGCTTTAGCATCATTCCTTCCAAGGAACACCCAGGACTGATCTCCTTCAGAATGGACTGGTTGGATCTCCTTGCAGTCCAAGGGACTCTCAAGAGTCTTCTCCAACACCACAGTGCAAATTCATCAGTTCTTCAGCACTCAGCTTTCTTCACAGTCCAACTCTCACATCCATACATGACTACTGGAAAAAGGGAGTTATTAGACCCAGCCAATTGAAAGTCCCATCAGTTCTCTGAATTCTGGGGTGGTAATGGGAAAGCTTTTCAGAAAGTATTTGTAGAGACTTCAGCAGAGCCAATAACCCAGTAGGGTGCCAATGAGTTAGAGAGTGACATAACCTTGGTTTTGCCATTCTTTCCCTTAAATTCCATCAGCTGTCTTTGACATGTCCTCCAACTGCTGCATCAGTTCTGAGATCTATCTGATGTTGATTCAATGAATTACATTTCTGCTTGATTTAGTCAGACATGGTACTTCTTGCTTGCAACTAGCCACTTAGATATATAAGTTTTAAAAATGTCTTCTCTTTTTTTTACACTATTGTTCTGTTAAATATTAAATTAAGGAAGAGTTTATTAAGTAGTGTTTACTTTTCAGGGAAGTTTGGGACAAATATCAATTGCTTCTCCAGTGATGCACTTTTGACTATTCTTTTCTTTTTTTTTCTATTGCTTATTTAGGGCAAGGAAAGAGTTTTTCTGTAACTCCCGTAAGATGAGTAATTTATGAGACTTAAAAACTATTGTAATTTATGAGAGCTTAAGGCCAGTTCTTAATGTAGCAATTGATGTTGATTGCCCATTGGCATGATTTTAGTGGTGTCCCAGCTTGACATAAATGTCATCATCTCACATCCATTTCTTTGAATCAAGTTTTCATGTTTTAAAAAGAATCTTCACAAATGTAAATTTTGATAGGAAGAGCTACATTTGAATGAGTACTAAAAGTTCATGTTCTTCTAATTTAGCTAACTAGAAAAAAAAAAAAAGGAGCCATCTAAGAAATCAGTGGAAATTTATTTAAGAAAGAAAGAAAAACTAAAGTGATATTCAAATTATGAGAGTATTCAACAACTCGATGGTATTTCATGTGTCAATGCATTTTCATAGAAGGAGAGAAAAAGGAAAACATTTAGTTAAATTTTGCTGGATGGTGAGGGAAGTCACTAGAGGAGTACTGGGCACCTAGGAATAGTGTGTGAAAGAACTTAAAAATGATTAAAGGGCAATGAAAGGTGCTGAGTACAATACCTTGTAAAGAATGCTTTGTTCCAGGTGTGATAGAATAAGGTTCATATTTCCAGTCTTTCACACACTGGCCAATTTTTAAGGAAATCTTTTGTAAAGATATGTAATTCTACCTGTAGGACCTCTTTTTGATTCCCTTTTTAAGCTGTGAGGCTTGGTGGTTAACCTAACTTATATGTTGTTGAGGTCATAGTTAGGAACTATTATGACATTCTGACGGTCTTATCTATTAAATAGATGTACATGGGAAAAAACCTTGCATGCCTTCTTATCATAAAACACATCATCTTTTTATTCTCTAACCTCATAGACAGCATTTATGAATTCTTAAAAAAATTCCTTGATGGTAAATGAGAGGCATGAAGACAACATATGGTATATTTGGTATCTATTTTCCAAGGGAATATGATTCCATTTAAAAAATTATTAGCCTTTAGTATGGGTCCTGCATGCATTAGGATGCTGCAAATACACACACACACACCATAAACCATATCATAATCAGATGAGATTGTTTGAGATATACCAGCCTTTCTATTCTTTACATTTGCCCCAGAAAACTGAGAGGCTACCACTGCTGTAGGTGGAAAGGATAGTTTCCCACAGACATTATCAACTTGATGAAAATTTCAAGCTACAAGCTATTTTTTCAATTACATGGACTAGTTATGCAGTTCAAAACACACTGTTTATGTTAGGATTGTTAAGTGTGATAATTTGAGTTTTGCTTAAATAAGGAAACACAAAATACAAGGTATTATAATTATTTTCTTGTTTTCAGTGAAAACAAATCACTCTAGTATATGCTTCCCTGGGGGAGAAAAACCTATGTGTGATTATGTCTAATTTAAAAAGGAAAAATAAAGAAAGCAAACAAATCATGAGTTCAGTTTCAGCATATGTTGACATTAACGTAACTATTTTTGCTGTATTATTGAAATATTTAATAGTCTGATAAAAAATTCTTTGTATTTTAATTGGAGGAACTTTCTTCAAAACCTTTTCTCTGCCAAATTCTCTAACATCCTATTGTTTGGCTGAAATAGAACCTATATAGTGTTATAGCTCCTTGAGTACATTAGATGTTTGTGCTTCTGTGAAATTGAGGTTGAGGACTGTGCCCTCCATCAACGGAAAACTTGCTTTATCTCACCCATTTTCCATTGTCACCTTCGCAGACTACTTAGGTTGCTCTGCTGCTGCTGCTGCTGCTGCTCTAACATCCTTTAAACTGTTTCTAATCACCTCGTCTATTACTTTCAAAGTACCTATCACAATCTATAATTCCAATGCCTGTCTCTTCCTTGATTACTGTTTGTCATCCTCACAGGAAGGTAAATTTCCTGGGAAAGAGTCTTCTCTGTTCTATTTAGTGCTATAACATCAGTATTTGGCACATAGTGAGTGCCCAACAAATATCTGCAGGAATTAATTCTGTTTGGCATGGTCTTCCCAGCCCTACGTAGGATGAGGGAATGAGTTACTTTCTCTGCAGGCTCAGATCCAACCAGTTTCTGTATCAAGAGTGTTTACACTGCTACTGCTTTTCTCAACACTAATTAGGCTGAAATTATCTTCCTGTCCTAAGTTTCACATACAAGAAATGTGTGATTAGTGAGTTTCTGGTGATCCACAGTTCCCCTGCTCTCCATGGCCCCATCCTTCTCTGGGTTCTATATGCTTTCTGCTTTATAGCAATCTTTGGCTTCCTTTGTGGCTCAGCTGATAAAGAATCTGCCTGCAATGTGGGAGACCTGAGTTTGATCCCTGGGTTGGCAAGATCCCCTGGAGAAAGGAAATGCTACCCACTCCAGTATTCTGGCCTGGAGAATTCCACGGACTGTATAGTTCATGAGGTAGAAAAGAGTCAGACACAAAACAGCGACTTTCACTTACAGCATCTCAAATGTCCTTTTATAATGGAAGCCTAATGGTGACACAGCTCACTTTCTGGGGGTCTGAAAACATGACTAGTCTTTGGAATCTCCTCTCTTTGGAGTGTGATTCTTATCTTCATTCAGCAGAAGGATTTGAAAATCAAATGTCTCTGTCCTTCCAGAGTTCTGCCAACAAAAATAAATAAGTTAGAGACTTTAGAGCTTCATAGTTTCTGGACTGTGAGATGGATTAAATAGTGAAACAGATTAATAGGTAAAGAAAAAGAAATCATCTTTGGTAACCATAAGGTGTCAAGTCTGTTTTTTATTTTGAATAATTTTGGGTGTGTACTTCCCAGCTTACTGGGGGTAAATTCAAGCTATCCTATTATCCTATCCATGAGTCTGTAAATTGAGTCTCTAAGTTAGATAGTATATTGAAAAGCAGAGATATTACTTTGCCAACAAAGGTCCATCTAGTCAAGGCCATGGTTTTTCCAGTGGTCATGTATGGATGTGAGAGTTGGACTGTGAAGAAAGCTGAGCGCCGAAGAATTGATGCCTTTGAACTGTGGTGTTGGAGAAGACTCTTGAGAGTCCCTTGGACTGCAAGGAGATCCAACCAGTCCATCCTAAAGGAGATCAGTCCTGGGTGTTCATTGGAAGGAATGATGCTGAAGCTGAAACTCCAATACTTTGGCCACCTCATGCGAAGAGTTGACTCATTGGAAAAGACCCTGATGCTGGGAGGGATTGGGGGCAGGAGGAGAAGGGGACGACAGAGGATGAGATGGCTGGATGGCATCACTGACTGGATGGACATGAGCTTGAGTGAACTCTGGGAGTTGGTGATGGACAGGGAGACCTGGAGTGCTGCAGTTCATGGGGTCGCAAAGAGTCGGACACGACTGAGCGACTGAACTGAACTGAACTGAAGTGATCTCGACTCCAGGATAATGGTGAAAGAATATTCAGCTAATATTTTGGACACTCACAAGCTAGGCTCAGCTCATAAAGAAACTGTTCAGTTCAGTTCAGTCGCTCAGTCATGTCCAACTCTTTGCCCCATGAACTGCAGCACTCCAGGCCTCCCTGTCCATCACCAACTCCCAGAGTCCACCTAAACCCATGTGCATTGAGTCAGTGATGCCATCCAGCCATCTCATCCTCTGTCATTGCCTTGTCCTCCTGCCCTCAATCTTTCCCAGCATCAAGGTCTTTTCAAATGAGTCAGCTCTTCAAATGAGGTGGTCAAAATATTGGAGTTTCAGCTTCAACATCAGTCCCTCCAATGAACATCCAGGACTGATCTCCTCTAGGAAGGACTGGTTGGATCTCCTTACAGTCCAAGGGACTCTCAAGAGTCTTCTCCAACACCACAGTTCAAAAGCATCAATTCTTCGGTGCTCAGCTTTCTTCACAGTCCAACTCTCACATCCATACATGATCACTGGAAAAAACCATAGCCTTGACTAGATGGACCTTTGTTGGCAAAGTAATGTCTCTGGTTTTGAATATGCTATCTAGGTTGGTCATAACTTTCCTTCCAAGGAATAAGCATCTTTTAATTTCATGGCTGCAATCACCATCTACAGTGATTTTGGAGCCCAGAAAAATAAAGTCAGCCACTCTTTCCACTGTTTCCCCCATCTATTTGCCATGAAGTGATGGGATCGGATGCCATGATCTTAGTTTTCTGAATGTTGAGCTTTAAGCCAATTTTTTCACTCTCCTCTTTCATTTTCATCAAGAGCCTCTTTAGTTCTTCTTTGCTTTCTGCCATAAGGGTGGTGTCATCTGCATATCTGAGGTTATTGATATTTCTCCTGGCAATCTTGATTCTAGCTTGTGCTTCCTCCAGCCCAGTGTTTCTCATGATGTCCTCTGCATATAAGTTAAATAAGCAGGGTGACAATATACAGCTTTGACATGGGTTTTCATTTTTAAAATTAGGAAAGTTTTTTCTAATATTGGTGAGAAGGCTTTTGCTTTCCAGTTAAAAGTCCTGCCAAATGTTATTTTCTATATAAGACATATATATTTTCATAACAGAAAACAGAAGGCTTTTTTTGTCCACAATACGGTTTCTTATATCCCAAGATTTATTTCTACCTATACTCAGAAGCCCTGCTCCTTGCTATGCAATTACTTACTGGATGATTCTGAATGTTACTATCAACACTCAGGATACATATAACTCCCATCAACCTCTCTCTCTTGGCTGGGTGGCAGAAGCAAGTGCCCAGGAAAAGCAAAGTGTGGTTTAGTTGTAGCCATTCCTCACTTCCATAACAAGGCGGGTCTCAATCATCACAGCCCTTTTCCCACTGTGCCTCAGAAACTCCCCAGGTTCAGTCATCAAGGTAGCTATTCCCCATCAACTGGAGCTCTTCTAATGGGAGGAAAATTACAAGTTCATTCCTGAAATATTCTAGATTTTAGCTCACCCTGAACTCTTTGCCAAGTAGACCTCCTGATCGGGGAATGAAGCCAACTGGAAATAAATGTATCATTTAATATATTTCTGTGCTTTACTATACCTATATTATATCAAGGTAACAAACCAAAGCATAAAAGAAAGAATTGATTTATTTGAAATTCTAATAACCGTTTAACTACTAAACCTAATTTCTGTATAAATCCCTCCCATGGTGTTTTCATTACAAGACAAGGGCTGAGTTCTGTGAAGTGTAGCTTAGGTATCATTTATTTTCCGGCAAGAATGGACATAAACACATTAAGAAGCTAAAGATAGCATTGAATCCACTGAAACAAGGATTATAAAATGGACATATATCTTTTAAAGCTGATTCTTCCATGTAGATTGAAGTTTAGTTGCAAAAGTCAATTTACCGGAGTTGAGTGAACATAGAACAAAATGATACCAGTAAACACTCATTAAGAAACAGAATGATGCTGATTATGTAAAATATATGTGATTGTTGTATTCACCTAATACACATTTACTAACTCCTTACTATGTTGCAGATATCATCCTAGAAACTAGCAATAGTACACGTGACTGAGCATAGTATACTTTCTTAAAAAGCAGATAAGACAATGGGAATCTAAATATATGTGCATAAATAGAGACACACACAGATACACAAAGAAAAAGCCCAGAATTTTACAGATAAAAGGGACTTACAGAGTCTTGCATTTCTTAGGAAACTAAAAATCTTGGAATAATCTGATCTATAATCATACATCTCACTTTTTGGCAGATGAGGGCAATCTCTCACACTGCCAACTTTTTGTTCCTAAATTTCTACAACAGAATTTCCTTAATTTGCATTTATCTTCAAAAGTATTTCTGAGGATTCACTATTTTCTTGGCACTTGTGTGTTCTAAGCTAACTGCTTTCAAAAATTTACAACCTGAATATGTGTGTATATACACACATATCCGTATACACAATTTAAATATAATCAGATCAGATCAGTTCAGTCGCTCAGTCGTGTCTGACTCTTTGCAACCCATGAATCGCAGCACGCCAGGCCTCCCTGTCCATCACCAACTCCCGGAGTTCACTCAGACTCATGTCCATCGAGTCAGTGATGCCATCCAGCCATCTCATCCTTTGTTGTCCCCTTCTCCTCTTGCCCTCAATCCCTCCCAGCATCAGAGTCTTTTCCAATGAGTCAACTCTTCGCATGAGGTGGCCAATCATTATTTCTAGTTTACAGATAAAGAAATGTGATATTTATTATTTGTTGAACTAAACTGAACAGTTTTCTGCCTAAATATGTGAGACTCTGGTTTCAGGAAGACAAAGAAGAATAGAATCTCTTGTCTGCCTACAAAGAACAAAGATGTCATAGTTCAGTTCAGTTCAGTCACTTCAGCCGTGTCTGACTCTGTGCGACCCCATAGACAGCAGCCCACCAGGCTCCGCCATCCCTGGGATCCTCCAGGCAAGAACACTGGAGTGGGCTGCCATTTCCTTCTCCAATGCATGAAAGTGAAAAGTGAAAGTGAAGTCGCTCAGTCGTGTCCAACTCTTAGTGGCCCCATGGACTGTAGCATACCGGGCTCCTCTGTCCATGGGATTTGCCAGGCAAGAGTACTGGAGTGGGGTGCCATTGCCCTCTCCAAGAGATGTCATAAGAGATGTATAAAAAATTAAACAAATATGTGGCAAGTGCTATGGCACCAATATGCACAAGACACAGAGGTGGCAACTCAGTTTAGCCTAGAGGCCCAGTGAAGTCTTCAGAAAAAGAACAATTTCTGAGTTAAGTCTTATAAAGTAATCTCAGAGTGGTTGAAATGGATGAATATCTAGAATGAGTTGAGCAACTAGATGGTGGTACAACAAACCAATACATAGAACATGAAGGAGAAGTAGGGATGGGTAAGTAGGTGAAGTAGGGCTGGTAGGATAGTTTAAGATAATTATTTATTTAATTTGTGGGTATGTTGGATTTAAGGTGCTTGTGAAAGATTGAATTGGATATATGCAGCAGATAATTGGATAAATTAAGACTGATTTTAAAGAATAGATCTGAACAGGAGATGGAATATGGAAATCAGATATATGAATGAATCTTCCCATAGCAGATATCTAGAAAGAGACAAAATTAAATGTAAATCTAAAGTATCTGGTCTAAAAGTTCAAGATCTTTGGAAAGAGAAGGTATATCATATTACCTGTTATTACATTCTAAGTAAGAATTTGCAAAACTAATACAATTATGTAAAGTTTAAAAATAAAATAAAATTAAAAAAATAAACCTTAAAAAAAAAATAACCAGAAATTTTATTTTAAAATAGGTATGTATGTATGGGTATATGGAGTGAGTGTGTGTGTGTGTGTATGTGTGTGTGTGTGAAGTGTATTTCAAATTGACTTTATTCAAAAGAATTACTTGCTCAGTTAGTGGAAGATAGCATTGCATGAAGGGTGCTTAGAAAGAAGTTTGTTTCATTTTAGAGAGAAGAATGTATTGAGACATGAAATCCATAAAAGAGAATTTCCAAATGAACCAGTTTAATCTTGACACAATTCTCATTTGTCAAATTTTTTTCCATGAAAAACAGAAAGATTATTCCTGAATACTTTCAGTATTGGGGAAGACATTTCTTCCACTTTATTTCTGGACAAGTAGTGATTTGTTCATGCATTCATTGACTTTTTCATTTTCTTTACATGCTTTTATTGAATATCTATTACATATCAAGTTCTGTGCTAAGTGCTAGAAATAAAGTACTACCCAGGTCAAAAGTGGTTTCTGCCTTTACGACTTTCAGTCTTTTGAAGGTTATACTAAATAAATAACTTATAAAAGTAATTGCATTATCTATCAGAGTGTACTAAATTATCCCCAAATATGGTGACTTCAGTTCAGTTCAGTTCAGTCGCTCAGTCGTGTCCAACTCTTTGCGACCCCATGAATTGCAGCACTCCAGGCCTCCCTGTCCATCACCAACTCCCGGAGTTCACCCAAACTCATGTCCATCAAGTCGGTGATGCGATCCAGCCATCTCATTCTCTGTCGTCCCTTTCTCCTCCTGCCCCCAATCTCTCCCAGTATCAGAGTCTTTTCCAATGAGTCAGCTCTTCGCATGAGGTGGCCAAAGTATTGGAGTTTCAACTTCAGCATCAGTCCTTCCAAAGAACACCCAGGACTGATCTCCTTTAGAATGGACTGGTTGGATCTCCTTGCAGTCCAAGGGACTCTCATGAGTCTTCTCCAACACCACAGTTCAAAAGCATCAATTCTTTGGCACTCAGTTTTCTTCACAGTCCAACTCTCACATCCATACATGACCACTGGAAAAACCATAGCCTTGACTAGATGGACCTTTGTTGACAGAGTTATATCTCTGCTTTTGAATATGCTATCTAGGTTGATCATAACTTTCTTTCCAAGGAGTAAGTAGTTTTTAATTTCATGGCTGCAATCACCATCTGCAGTGATTCTGGAGCCCCCCAAAATAAAGTCAGCCACTGTTTTCACTGTTTCTCCATCTATTTCCCATGAAGTGATGGGACCGGATGCCATGATCTTCGTTTTCTAAATGTTGAGCTTTAAGCCAACTTTTTACTCTCCTCTTTCACTTTCATCAAGAGGCTTTGTAGTTCCTCTTCACTTTCTGCCATAAGGGTGGTGTCATCTGCATATCTGAGGTGATTGATATTTCTCCCAGCAATCTTGATTCCAGCTTGTGCTTCTTCCAGTCCAGCGTTTCTCATAATGTACTCTGCATATAAGTTAAATAAGCAGGGTGACAATATACAGCCTTGACGAACTCCTTTTCCTATTTGGAACCAGTCTGGTGTTCCATGTCCAGTTCTAACTGTTGCTTCCTGACTTGCATATAGGTTTCTCAAGAGGCAGGTCAGGTGTTCTGGTATTCCTATCTCTTTGAGAATTTCCCACAGTTTATTGTGATCCACACAGTCAAAGGCTTTGGCATAGTCAATAAAGCAGAAACAGATGTTTTTCTGGAAATCTCTTGCTTTTTCTATGATCCAGCAGATGTTGGCAGTTTGATCTCTGGTTCCTCTGCCTTTTCTAAAACCAACTTGAACACTTAAAACAGCATAAATATGTATTATCTCATTTATAATTTGAGTATTCATTTTATTTTTATTGTAGAATGAATAATTTTAAGTAACTGCAAATGGTTCCTAACTTACAATGGTTCAACTTACAATTTTTCTATAGTATGATGGTATGAAGCAATATATGTTCAGTAGAAACAACTCATTAAATTTTGACTTTTGTTCTTTTCTCTGGATAGGAGTATGTCATATGATATTCTCTTGTGATTCTAGGCAGTGGTAGGGAGCCACAGCTCCCCATAAGCCATATGATTGTAAAGGTGAACAGCCATTCTTCTGATTGTACCCATACAATCATCTCTTTTTCACTTTCAGTGCAGTATTTAGGTTAGGTCAAGCTATGCCCTTAGGTAGACTAAATATATTAATATAATTAAATTATGTTAATTCCCATTTTCTCTCTGGGAAATTTTCAACTTATGAGTTTATTGAGTCTTGTTGGGTGGGCTATGGCTTCCCAGGTAGAATTGACCTGACAATGCAGGAGATGCTGGGCTGCGGATTCCATACGAGGGTCTGGAAGATCTCCTGAAGCCCAGTATTCTTGCCTGGGTAATCCCATGGACAGAAGAGCCTGGTGGGCTATAGTCCATAGGGTTGAAGTCCATGGGTCCTTGAACATGAATCAAGGGCTGATCACACAAGCATGAAAGTAAAAGTGAAAGTGAAAGTCACTCAGTTGTGTCGGACTCTGCAACCCCATGGACTATACAGTCCATGGAATTCTCTAGGCCAGAATACTAGAGTGGGTAGCCTTTCCTTTCTCCAGGGGATTTTCCCAACCCAGGGATCGAAAGCAGGTCTCCTGCATTGCAGGCAGATTCTTTACCAGCTGAGCCCCAAGGGAAACCCTGGGCCCTAATCCAATATGGCTGCTGTCCCTGTAAGAAGAGGAAATTAAGACCCAGAAAACACAGGGGAAGACAACATGAAGACACCCAGAAAAAGATGGCCATCCACAAGCCAAACCAAGGAGAGAGACCCTCAGAAGAAATCAGTCCTGTTGATACCTTGCTTTGGGATTTCTAGCCTTTATGTGGAGCGAAAGTCATTCAGTTGTGTCCAATTCTTTGTGACCCCATGGACTATAGTCCATGGAATTCTCCAGGCCAGAATACTGGAATGGGTAGCCTTTCCCTTATCCAGGGGATTTTCCCAACCCAGGGATCGAACCCAGGTCTCCTACATTGCAGGCGGATTCCTTACCAGCTGAGTCACCTATGAGAAAATAAACTCCTATTGTTTAAGCCTCACAGTCTGTTATTTTCTTATGTCGGATAGCAAAGTAATACCGCAGGAACAGAGGGTATAGGTAAAGCTGGGAGCAAATCCAGACCCGAGTGTTTACTACTATTGACAGTGGCTCTCCTTTAATTCACACCCATTTCCATACAGAGGGCCTGTGTAACAACTTATGGAAGGAAAAAGGGGGGAGATTTTTATCAGAAATAAGGCTTTTTTTCACTTCTTGTGAGACACTTTATTGTCATTCATTTAATTTGTGTTTCTTTGGCAGTTATGTAGAATGTCTGACTCATTAGCTACAGGGAAGCAACAGAATATGGGTGAGAGTATGGTCTTTGCCATCAGATGGACCCAGGACCACATTCGTGTCTAGATCACTGACTACTCTGAGATTCAACTTCATTTGTAGAACTGAGTTAATAAGAGTAATTACACACTGAAGTGACTATAAAAATGAAATGAGATAATGCACATAAATTGTTTCACAGAGGCCTTGACACTTAATCATATTATCATTTTATAAATATATGTAATCTATATAAAGTTATCATATTATCACTATATACACTCACACATATATAAACATATAAACAGACACATACACACACACCCACACAACATGTCTCCCCTACCATCAATCTCAATAAAGAATTTTGCATTATGTGACAAATTTCATCTGGGGAAATGATGTTATTAGGCCTGTTATTTCAGCCTGTCAAGATCTTTTTGACTCCACATTCTACCATCTAACAAGCTCACAATTTCGCCCAACTTCATGTCAAACCCAAATTCAATAAATGTGTCATCTTGATTCCCGAGAGAATGAGTGATTATTTAGTAAGCAGGTCTATGGTCATTTCTTTTTCCATATATTGCATTTTCCAAATACAAATTGTTCAATTTTATTAGTGAAAAGTTACTGTTAAAAGGAATTAGTTTTGATTCCATCATACATTTTTGGATTCACATTATTTCTTTTATTGTGTCTTACTTCTCCTCTTTTCAAAAACTGAGAGATTTCTCTATTCCTATAGACCAAGTTCCAATTTTTAGATAGAGGAACATTTCAGTGAACTGTGAACATCGTTTTCAGCCATGGGATAAACCACAGTTTGTTATTTTCTAATCCAACTTAGCTTTTAGTCTACATTTTAAATGCCAAGTGGCGGAAATATTCTGTGAAAAGACAAGGTAGTAAAATCAACATTTTTTATGCTTAAAACTACTCAGGGGAATTTCTTAGTAACGCATAGTTCTATGACCAAACCATTATAGAAAATAAATAGTGACATGGGTCAAAGACTGTCAAGCAGCTTGAAAGCTACCTAAACAGCCCCTTACATCTCAAGGATTTCTGTGCACTTGGTCCCAGGCCTGTCAATCTGCTAAGTTACTGATGCTTTAGTCTATGAGGTCAGAGTTATGATTTTTCATTCAGTAATGCCAAATAGCCCAGAAAAGTCTGTAGCATTTGCATCACAAAACGCTTCCAAAAAGAGCTGATGATTCATGAATAGACAAGAGGGAATAAATGGAATCTGTGATGATTAATACTGAGATATTTTGAACCACAATCTACAACACAGCAAAGCTTATTGTCAAGTCTGAAAAGTCTTAGGGATCTAAAGTAGGTGAACAACAGACATATTAATAGTATCTAAAGCCTTAATGAACCTGAATCTCATGTTGCATCTGTCTTTGGTGAAGCATTTAGGTCACAGTTATATTTGCTAGAAACAGCAAAGGATTTTGTCAATTATAACAGAGAAACCAATGGGGAAACTTCTCTTTTTTGTCTGGATTTTATAGCATCATTACCAGATTTTCCCCCAGAGCTCGTGTTAGTTCAAGGAGGTTATAATTTTGCTTTCTGATGCTTTGCATCTGGTTTTTAACCAAAATTGGGTCTACCACTGTAAAACTTACAATAAAGATTTTAAACAATTACTTATTAATCAGGCTAAGTGGATTCTGTCTATGTGAATATCATTTATAGATTTCTATGTATTACTCCATAACTGCCTGTTTGTTAATTATATTTTTTAGACATAAGTTGGAGAAACCCAAATTAAATCAGCTTTGAAAAAAAGAAATGTCTTGACAGGAACTAGAAAGGTTCAGAGAATCAAAGAATGATGTTAGTAACTGACTGGTAAAGAAGGACATCCACTTCCGGCCAAGACAATGTAACCCCCTGCCTGCAATCAAACAAGCAACAAAATCACACCAGATATAGGTGGATAGATAGATAGATAATGACACTTTTCAAGGAAATGGTTATCAGGCAAATAAGGATAATGATTTCTGAGAGTTGGGGAACAAATGAGGTAAGCCCTGTGGTTGTCCTGGATTCCTACCTTGACAGAATTTCTAGGCTTCAGGACATGCAGAGGGAGAGGAGGCAGAGACAGCAAAGCCCCTACTGTGAGGAACTGAAAATCTAGAAATAATCAAGTGGTTAGGATATGCAGGAGAGAGCACTGGAGAGGAAGAAATTGCAAAGAGAGAGGAACTTGAAGGCCTGTAGATCGTGTCTTCCATGTTTAGCCGAGTACTGATGAGTACATATGCATAAGAAAACTAAGCAAAGTCCGAGAAACATTATCTGAGATGATTAGTTCAAATCGTGCCTGTCTGTCACTCACAAATGGCCAGGAACAAATGCCTTTTTCCATTAGCCAAAATAAATGAACCATACAGCACTGAGGGAAGTACTCAGAAGAGTCTTGCCTCAGTGATGAGGAACGTTTAGACCTGGATTTAAATTCTGGTCTGGTGTACCTAACAAATCTTAAATGCAAGACCTAAACAATCAACCTAGTTCCAAGTAACTTAATAAAGTCCCAGAACCAAAGTTCAAAAATACACTATTGTAGTTGTTCAGTTGCTAAGTCACATCTGACCGTTTTGCAACCCCATGGACTGTAGCCCCCCAGGCTTCTCTGTCTATGGGACTCCCCAGGCAAGTATTCTAGAATGGGCTGCCATTTCCTTCTCCATGCGACCTTTCTTACCCAGGGATCAAACCTGCATTTCCTGAACTAACTGGCAGATTCTTTACCACCAAACCACCAGGGAAGCCCCAAGAATACATAGAGAAGCCACAAGACTACAAGATACAAAAATATCTAACACCAATACAGCAAAATTTACAATTTTGGGGATCCAATTAAAGATTATAAGACTTGCAAAGTAGCAGGAAAATATGACCCATAGTGAGGGCAAAAAATAATCAATCAAAATCAAACTAGAACTGACACAGACATTAGAATTAGCAGATAAGGCTATTAAAATATTTATTATAACTATATTCTATTTGTTCAAGTTAACAGAAACAAGTTATTTAAAAATGCAAATCACACTCAATGCCTTTGATGAAAAATACACTGTTAGGGTTAATGGCGAATTAGACATTGGAAGTGGAGAAGGCAATGGCACCCCACTCCAGTACTCTTGCCTGGAAAATCCCATGGACAGAGGAACCTGGTAGGCTGCAGTCCACTGGGTCGCTAAGAGTCGGACATGACTGAGCAACTTTACTTTCACTTTTCACTTTCATGCATTGGAGAAGGAAATGGCAACCCACTCCAGTGTTCTTTCCTGGAGAATCCCAGGCACAGAGGAGCCTGGTAGGCTGCCGTCTATGGGGTCGCACAGAGTCGGACATGACTGAAGCAACTTAGCAGCAGCAGCAGCAGACACTGGAAGAGAAAAGACTAGCGAAATTAAAGACAGAAATATCAGTTATACAAAATTAAATGTAGAGGAAAAAAAGAATTAAAAACAACAACAACAACAACAAGAATTATCAGTAAGTTGTAGGGTAATATCAAACAAAAAAGTGAATATGAAACTGGATTGCTTGAAGAACAGAAAGAGTAAGGGAAAAAGCAGGTTTCAGAATTTTCCAATTTGATGAAAAATACAAACACAAAAATCCAAGATGCTCAATAAATCCCACACACAAGAAATATGGAGAAATTATTTTCACCTTTAGGCTATTGAGACCACTGCTGCTGTGAACATATATGTACATGTACTTATTTGAGTACTTATTTTCATTTACACATATTCATAGCAAAATCATTAGCAATATCTAAGAGGTAAAAATAGCCCAAAAGTCTCTCGATAGACAAATAGATAGACACATTTGGTATGTACATGCAAAGGAATATTATTCACATACAACAAAATGAAATATACACAGATAAACTTCTAAAACATCATTCTAAGTGGAAGAAGCCAGACACAAAAGGACAAATACTGTATGATTCAACTCCAATAAAGTATCTAGGATAGGCAAGCTCATAGAGACAGAAAGTAGATTAGTGGTTGCCAGAACATAGGAGGAATAGAATATGGGGAGTTACTAATTAATGCATAAGGAATTCTACTTTGGAGTGATGGAAATATTGTGGAACTAGGTAAAGGTGATGGTTTTGCACATTGTGAATGTATGAAATACATTGAAATGTTCCTTTTAAAACAACATAATTCATTTTATTAATCCCACCTCAACACTTAAACAAATTAAGGTAAAAATAACGATATGTAAAATATATAGCCAATGGGAATTTGCTGTATGTCTCAGGGAACTCAAACAAGGGCTCTGTATCAACCTAAAGAGGTGAGATGGGGAGGGAGATAGGAGAGAGGCTCAAGAGGGAGGTAACATATGTACACCTACGGCTGATTCATGTTGACAGAAAACCACCAAATTCTGTAAAGCAATTATCCTTCAACTAGAAAATAAATTTAAAAAATAAAGGTGAAAATATATTTCAAAAGTGAAAGTCACTCAGTCGTGTCTGACTCTTTGCGACCCCATGGACTATACAGTTCATGGAATTCTCCAGGCCAGAATACTAGAGTAGGTAGTCTTTCCCTTCTCTAGCAGATCTTCCCAACCCAGGGATTGAACCCAGGTCTCCCGCCTTGCAGGCAGATTCTTTACCAGCTGAGCCACAAGGGAAGCCCCAATGAAGATATATAAAATCAGAAAGCAAAAAGCCTTCACTAGAAAGCCTTAACTACAAAAAGTATTAAAGGAAATCACTCAGACAGACAGAAAATGATAGCAGATAAAAATATGGATCAACAAGAAGGAAGAAAACACCAGATATGGTATATACCAGTACATGGGAAAGTATATAAAATATTTTTCTAATTATAAACTGTAGGAAACACAGAGATAAAGCTGAGTCTCAGGGAAAACCCCATGCAAGCCCTCAAATATCTCCGTGTCTCCACGCTGTTGCTTTCAGTAAAGTTAGCTTTACTTTCTATCATTAATATTATAATAATTCTCAGTAACAAGCATCTATTGTATTCTATATTATGAGTGATAAAATAAAAATTAGCTAATAATACCTCATTTATTTAATAGCTTAAGGAAATTAGCTCTTCTACAGAAATTCACTATATAGATAACTGAAGCTTAAGCATCCTTTAGTTTACAATTTTAATTATACAAGAAAATCTATTAACAATTTACTTTCATTTTTTTTTCTAAATTAGTATTCCAGTATCAAAATAATATACATGATGAGTATCTCAGTATGATCATAATGAATATATTACTGAAGAACCTAAAGGTTCATTTAAAGAATGTTTTTCCCCCACACTAAATGGCCCCAGACTGAGTTGCTTTAGTTCTTGTGTGTGTGTGTGTGTGGATGTGGATGCTCAGTCACTTCTGACTCTCTGTGGCCCCATGGACTGTAGCCTGCCAGGCTCCTCTGTCCAAAGAATTTTCCAGGCAAAAATACTGGAGTGGGTTACCATTTCCTACTCCAAGGGATCTTCATGACCCAGAGATTGAACCTGGGTCTTTTGCATCTCCTGCATGGCAGGTGAATTCTTTACTGCTAGGGCCACTTGAGAAGCCCCATTTTAGTTCTTGGCTTTGCTTATTTTATCTTTAATTCTGAACCCTATGAACAGCATGAAAAGGCAAAAAGATAGGACACTGAAAGATGAACTACCAAGGTAGGTAGGTGCCCAATATGCTACTGGAGATCAGTGGAGAAATAACTCCAGAAAGAATGAAGAGACGGAGCCAAAGCAAAAACAACACCCAGTTGTGGATGTGACTGGTGATGGAAGTAAAGTCCAATGCTGTAAAGAGCAATATTGCATAGGAACCTGAAATGCTAGGTCCATGAACCAAGGCAAATTGGAAGTGGTCAAACAGGAGATGGCAAAAGTTAACACTGACATTTAAGGAATTAGCGAACTAAAATGGACTGGAATGGGTGAATTTAACTCAGATGACCATTATATATACTATTTTGGGCAGGATTCCTTAGAAGAAATGGAATAGCCATCATAGTCAACGAAAGAGTCCAAAATGCAGTAATCGGATGCAAAAACGACAGAATGATCTCTGTTCGTTTCCAAGGCAAACCATTCAATATCATGGTGAACCACATCCATGCCCTGACCAGGAATGCTGAAGAAGCTGAAGTTGAATGGCTCTATGAAGACCTACAAGACTTTCTAGAACTAACACCCCAAAAAAGATGACCTTTTCATTATAGGGGACTGGAATGCAAAAGTAGGAAGTCAAGAAATATCTGAAGTAACAGAAAAATTTGGCCTTGCAGTGCAGAATGAAGTAGGGCAAAGGCTAATAGAGTTTTGCCGAGAGAACACACTGGTCATAGCAAAACACCCTCTTCCAACAACATAAGAGAAGACTCTACACATGGACGTCACCAGATGGTAAATAATGAAATCAGATCGATTATATTCTTTGCATTCAAAGATGGAGACACTCTATACAGTCAGCAAAAACAAGACCAGAAGCTGACTGTGGCTCAGATCATGAACTCCTTATTACCAAATTCAGACTTAAATTGGAGAAAGTAGGGAAAACCACTAGATCATTCAGATATGACCTAAATCAAACCCCTTATGATTATAGAGTGGAAATGAGAAATAGATTCAAGGGACTAGATTTGATAGACAGAGTGCCTGAAGAACTATGGAAAGAGCTTCATGACATTGTACAGGAGGCAGGGATCAAGATAATCTCCAAGGGAAAAAAAATGTAAAAGGCTAAATGGTTGTCTCAGGAGGCTGTACAAATAGCTGTGGAAAGAAGAGAAGTGAAAGGAAAAGGAGAAAAGGAAAGATATACCCATTTTAATGCAGAATTCCAAAGAATAGCAAGGAGAGATAAGAAAGCCTTCCTCAGTGACCAGTCCAAAGATATAGAGGAAGCAATAGAATGGGAAAGACTAGACATCTCTTCAAGAAAATTAGAGATAACAAGCAAACATTTCATGCAAAGATGGGCACAATAAAGGACAGAAATGGTATGGACCTAACAGAAGGAGAAGAGATTAAGAAGAGGTGGCAAGAATACACAGAAGAACTATACAAAAAAGATCTACCTATGACCCAGATAATCACGATGGTGTGATCACTCACCTAGAGCCAGACATCCTAGAATATGAAGTCAAGTGGGCCTTAGGAAACAACACTATGAACAAAGCTAGCAGAGGTGATGGAATTCCAGTTGACCTATTTTAAATCCTGAAAGATGATGCTGTGAAAGTGCTACACTCAATATGTCAGCAAATTTGGAAAACTCAGCAGTGGCCACAGGATTGGAAAAGGTCAGTTTTCATTCCAATCCCAAAGAAAGGAAATGACAAACAATGTTGAAAAAATTGCACAATTGCACTCATCTCACACGCTAGTAAAGTAATGCTCAAAATTCTCCAAGCCATGCTTCAACAGTACATGAACGGTGAACTTCCAGATGTTCAAGCTGGATTTAGAAAAGGCAGAGGAACCAGAGATCAAATTGCCAACATCCATTGGATCACTGAAAATGCAAAAGAGTTACAGAAAAACATCTACTTTATTAATTATGCCAAAGCCTTTGACTGTTTGGATCACAACAAACTGTGGAAAATTCTTAAAGAGATGGGAATACCAGTCCACCTGACCTGCCTCCTGATAAATCTGTATGTAGGTCAGGATGCAACAGTTAAAACTGGACATGGAACAATGAACTGGTTCCAAATTGGGAAAGGAGTATGTCAAAAAATTGTATATTGTCACCCTGCTTATTTAACTTATATGCAGAGTATATCATGAGAAACATTAGGCTGGATGAAGCACAAGCTGGAATCAAGATTGCCAGGAGAAATATCAATATCCTCAGATATGTAGACGACACCACCCTTATGGCAGAAAGCAAAGAACTAAAGAGCCTCTTGATGACAGTGAAAGAAGAGAGTGAAAAAGTTGGCTTAAAGCTCAACATTCAGAAAACTAAGATCATGGCATCTGGTCCCATCACTTCATGACAAATAGATGGGGAAACAGTGGAAACAGGTGACTAACTTTATTTTGGGGGGCTCCAAAATCACTGCAGATGGTGACTGCAGCCATGAAATTCAAAGATGCTTGCTCCTTGGAAGACAAGTTATGAACAACCTAGACAGCATATTAAAAAGCAGAGAGACATTACTTTGCCAACAAAGGTCCATCCATCAAAGCTATGGTTTCTCCAGTAGTCATGTATCGATGTGAGAGTTGGACTATAAAGAAATCTGAGCACCAAAGAATTGATGCTTTTGAACTGTGGTGTTGGAGAAGACTCTTGAGAGTCTCTTGGACAGCAAGGAGATCCAACCAGTCCATCCTAAAGGAAATTAGTCCTGAATATTCATTTGAAGGACTGATGCTGATGCTGAAACTCCAATACTTTGGCTACCTGATGTGAAGAACTGACTCATTTGAAAAGACCTTGATGCTGGCAAAGATTGAAGGTGGGAGGAGAAGGGGATGACAGAGGATGAGATGGTTGAATGGCATCACTGACTCAATGGACATGAGTTTGAGTAATTCGGGGAGTTGCTGATGGACAAGGAGGCCTGACGTGCTGTAGTCCAAGGAGTTCCAAAGAGTCAGACACGACTGAGTGACTGAACTGAACTGAACTGAACTGAAGCATGATATCAGGCTCCCATCATTTCCTCCTTGCTCATCTGTATGTGCACATTTAAGTCATATACTTCTCACATCCTGTTATATATTGGTTGTGGTGAAGACAGTGCTGCAAAAGATTAATTCTGATTTGCTTGAACTATTAATTCGGAGAAAGCTTCAATCCTAGTTAAGAGGAAAGGAAGAGACAAGGCACTTACATTAAAAACTGCATAAGAAACCTAACCTCAAAAGTTTCCTCCTAACAGAAGAAAACCAATCTATTTTGATTGATTTTTACATACAACAATGGGCTTATTATGGCATAACATGGTTGGTATTTGATTTTGTCACAGTCATATTCTATTGTCAGTGGCATGTAATTCTTCCCTGAATGTATTTCTTTTTAATTGAGTTATAATTAACATATAACATTACATTAGCTTTGGGTGTATAAAATAATAATTTAGGACTTGTATATACTGGCAAAGTTACATATTTGTATGGTGATAGCTGGGGCTTCCCTGGTGGTTCAGATGATAAGAATCTGCCTGCAATGCAGGAGCCCAGGTTCAAGACTTTGTCTCTTTAGTATCTAGAAAAAAAATTGTAACTATCCATACATACTCACAACTTTTTTCTTGTGATGAGAATTTCTAAGATTTACTCACTTAGCAACTTCTGAATATGCAATACAATATCATTAAGTACAGTCCCCATGCTATACATTGTGTCCCTATGACTTATTATAATTGAAAGTTTATCCTATTTGACCCCATGTACCCATTTCACCAACTCCCTACTTGCCCCTGGCAACCATCAGTCTGTCTCTGTGTGAATTTGCTTTTTTTTTTTTCATTTTAATTTCGCATATAAGTGAGATCATAGATATTTGTCTTTCTCTGTCCGACCTATTACACTCAGCATAATGCCTTCAAGACCCATCCATATTGTCACAAATTGCAAGATACTACTCTTTTTTTATGGCTGAATAAAAACCCATTGTATATTATATATATGTGTGCATATTAATATATTTTACATATATACCTATATACTTATATACATATGCCACATTTTCTTTATCGATTCATCCACTGTTGAACGTATAAGTTGTTTCTATATCTTGGATATGGTAAACAATGCTGCAGTGAACATGTGGATGCCTATATCTTTTTGAGTTACCGTTTTCATTTTCTTTGAATACATACTCAGGAGTGGGGCTGCCTGACAATATGACTATTTTTAATTATTTTTAGGAATATCCATACAGTTTTCCATAGTAGCTGCACCAATTTACATTATCACTAATGGTGCACAAGGGTTCTCTTTCACCAGATTTTTATCAACACTGTTATTCTTTAATATATTTCTTTTTTTTTTCTCATCTTCTAATATATCTCTGGCAGAGGAACCAGAGACCAAATTGCCAACATCCGCTGGATCATGGAAAAAGCAAGAGAGTTCCAGAAAAACATCTATTTCTGCTTTATTGACTATGCCAAAGCCTTTGACTGTGTGGATCACAATAAACTGTGGAAAATTCTGAAAGAGATGGGAATACCAGAACACCTGACCTGCCTCTTGAGAAACCTCTATGCAGGTCAGGAAGCAACAGTTAGAACTGGACATGGAACACCAGACTGGTTCCAAATAGGAAAAGGAGTACGTTAAGGCTGTATATTGTCACCCTGCTTATTTAACTTATATGCAGAGTACATCATGAGAAATGCTGGACTGGAAGAAATGGGAAAATAAAATTTCATGGGAAATAGATGGGGAAACAGTGGAAACAGTGTTAGACTTTATTTTTTGGGGCTCCAAAATCACTGCAGATGGTGACTGCAGCCATGAAATTAAAAGACGCTTACTCCTTGGAAGGAAAGTTATGACCAACCTAGATAGCATATTCAAAAGCAGAGACATTACTTTGCCAACAAAGGTTCATCTAGTCAAGGCTATGGTTTTTCCTGTGGTCATGTATGGATGTGAGAGTTGGACTGTGAAGAAAGCTAAGCACTGAAGAATTGATGCTTTGAAATGTGGTGTTGGAGAAGACTCTTGAGAGTCCCTTGGACTGCAAGGAGATCCAACCAATCCATTCTGAAGGAGATCAGTCCTGGGATTTCTTTGGAAAGAATGATGCTAAGGCTGAAACTCCAGTACTTTGGCTACCTCATGCGAAGAGTTGACTCATTGGAAAAGACTCTGATGCTGGGAGGGATTGGGAGCAGGAAGAGAAGGGGACGACAGAGGATGAGATGGCTGGATGGCATCACTGACTCGATGGACGTGAGTCTGAGTGAACTCCAGGAGTTGGTGATGGATAGGGAGGCCTGGCATGCTGAGATTCATGGGGTCGCAGAGAGTCGGACACGACTGAGAGACTAAACTGAACTGAACTAATGTATCGTTTCTCCTTCTTATATATAATAATATTCAGAGGACTATAATCAGTTAGTGTAAATATGAGTCTGAAGTATTCATTCTGGCTTATTTCCTCATTCCTTTGGGGGTGATAAAAATACATTGATCTGAAAAACACAATTTATATTACCTACTATTCATGCAGGAAATGGTTTTATATGGTTCTATAATGTCCTGGAAGTGAAATATTAACACATCTAGAAGTGAAAGTTTATATATCTTTTTTTTAAAATATATATGTTAGTAAATATTTAAAGATCACAATCTACATGAAAGAAACATTGTATATCAGTAAGCTTTATTAAGGATAGCCAGTTAACTATAAGTTTATGAAATAGATGATTCCTAGTAGGAATTAGACATTACATTGTCATGGAAGAAGCTGGGAACTAATGTCTAGAATGGAATCTGTAGGACTAGAGAAAGAGTAGCTATAAAGGCGGAACACATGGAGAAGTTCAAAGGTTCCCTCTGTATATCTTCTATGCGAGGAACCAGGAGGAGACTTAGGGCTCTAGTTGGTAGGCAGAATCCAGAGTCAGAAGACACAGATGTAGAGTGGAGGAGGGTGAGAACAAACTGGAACTTACAGGTTTCTTTTGCATACATCTATCACCATACCTGATCATGCCAAGCCTTTTGGAGAATAAAAGGCACTACTAAAGTTTAGAAGGCATGTTCCTGTTTTGGCTAATGCTAACCCACTCCAGTGTTCTTGCCTGGAGAATCCCAGGGACACGGGGGAGCCTGGTGGGCTGCCATCTATGGGGTCACACAGAGTCGGACACGACTGAAGTGACTTAGCAGCAGCAGCAACACAGAACAATACAGGGAAAGAGATTCTGAGAAACACAGTTCCCAGCTTAACCAAGTTGGCACAGCACAAACCAACACACATGGCTTATCTACAGTGCTGATAGTTTTTTCCAGATGGCATTGTTGCATGAGGAAATGTTTTACTGGTTCCATAAGCCAAGATGGTCATTTGCAAACACTCTAGTGTTACAGCAAACAAATCTCAATACTTCATTTGGTAGAGAATTTGGATTTTCACTAGAATACCAAAAATAAAAACAAAACAAAAACAAAAAACCAACATGGAAATACTAGGTTCCACTCTTTAATGTCTCAGAGAGCTGATTTGAATGAAGACTTAAGAGACCAGAACAATTCCAAATAACTCTATTTTTTTTTGAGAAGACATATTCAAAGTGCTTTATGAGCTGAAAAACACTATCAGATTCTAATTTCTATTATTAAAATGCATCAGCTCCCAGAAATGGAAATTATCTCTAATAATTTTCTCAGCTGTTCATCTAGTTGATTGAAGACCTAGGTCACGTCCAAAACTACACTTCCCATAAGACACCAATCAACATCTGACCAAAAGCCTCCTTTAAGTAATTTATTTTTCTAATAGCCTACTTGCACAAGCTTTCCAGGTGGTGCTAATGGTAAAGAACCTGCCTGCCAATGCAGGTTAGACACGAGAGATGTGGGTTCGATCCCTGGGTTGGAAAGATCCCCTGGAAGAGGACATGGCAACCCACTCCAGTATTCTTGCCTGGAGAATCCCAAAGCCTGGCAGGCTGCAGTCCATAGGGTTGCACGTGTCCACAGAGCTGGACACAAAGTGAAGCACTTTAGCATGCAGCACACAGAGCCCACCTGTACACCCCTTATGCTCCTTATGATAAGGGTAAAGGGATAAGGATCTTCTTCTAAAGCAAGCCATAGTAAACAATAATGAAAACACTTGAAGCATCTGTAGTTCCAAAGCCTGGACTATGTGGACAACAAAGAGACAGGGTTAGATAAAAGGAACTGAACATTTGAACATGATGTTAATAATTGATTATTGTTCCTGTTGAGTCCAGATTTGGAGTTAAAGCCAACTTTTGGTAATTTAGAAAACGTTGATTTATTCATAGCATGAAATTTTGGTGTGATTGGAGCTGAGATCCAGGTATGTATTGTTAAGCAAATCCTCTCTTCCACCTCTACTTTCCTACCTTCCAATGAGTTCCCCTCTGGGCTCTGGGCTCTAAGTCTCTTTACCTGGGATTTTGAAATTCCACATTCTTAATCTGCATCTTGTGTAGGAGTTCCTTGGGAATAATTGATGCCAGCCTACTGTATTTGTTATTGAGACAGATGAAAATATGTCTGACACACTGGGTGAGTGGGGGGTGAGGATATTGGAAGCTTAGAATCAAATATTAAGAAGATACAATACCCTCCTAAATGAGTAAGCAGTCTTCCTGGCAGTCATGGGCTAATGCAGGAAAAGTCCTAAATATCAGAGACAGCCACATTCCAGGCTCACTGTTAAGCTGTGTTTGACAATCTCTTGACCTAAAATTATCCTTTCCGAGCTTCTGTACATCCAAGAAAGGAGGGATTTCGGTGGGAATGTCAAAACTATAATATCTTGGCTCAAAATGTCAAAACTATAATATCTTGGACGTAAGCAACACAGTTATAGAAATTTTTTGAGAATATTTTGGCAAAGGAAAAGAAAGATAATGTAGTACTGCCCAGAAAGAGAGAAGTGAGCAAACGCAAGGGTGTCCAGGCAGTGTAGAGAAGAGTTAATTCCGGGGAGGTCAGAGGTCAAGTGCAGGTAAGCACCATTCAAAGGAAATACAAATAAAGACTAAGCAGCCCCCAAACTGTAAGACTGGCTTCCCTGGTGGCTCAGCAGTAAAGAATCCACCTGTCAATGCAGGAGACACAGGTTTGATCCCTGAAGTTGAGAAGACGCCCTGGAGAAGGAAATGGCAAACCACTCCAGTAGTCTTGATTGGGAAATTCCATGGACAGAGTAGCTGGCAGCCTATAGTCCATGGGGTCGTAAAAGAATCAGACACAACTTACCGACTAAACAACACCAACAACAAACCGCAAGATATGATCAGTAGTGGCGCAAGTCTGCATCATGGGACATGTAAAGACTTCCCTCAAAGGAGACCAGCAGGTGATGCAGGGGCCCAAGATGAGCAATGAACCTGGTACCAATAGAGCTGTCCATCAGTAAAAGCAGCAGGACATACAGGGAAACCTGAAGAGTAACAGACATTTGTATTGCTATGTAGTAACTCTAGAGCTTGAGCAAGTTGATTTTGGAATAATAGCTCAGACATGCTTAAAAAAAACTTTGTAGAGGACAAATACATGAAAAGACACTCAACATCTCTAACTATCAGGGAAATTCAAATCAAGACCACAATGAAATATCATCTCATATTTATTAGAATGGCTACCATCAAAAAGACAACAAGTAACCATTGTCGGTGACTGCTGCTGCTGCTGTTAAGTTGCTTCAGGCGTGTTCGACTCTGTGAGATATCATAGATGACAGCCCACTAGGTTTCTCTGTCCATGGGATTCTGCAGGCAAGCATATTGGAGTGGGTTGCCATTGCCTTCTCCAATGTTAGTGAGGATGTGGAGAAAAGGGAACCCTTGTGCACTGCTGGTATGTAAATTGATTGGTATAGCCACTTGGTAAACAGTATAGAGATTCTTCACAAATTAAAAATAGTATTACTCTAGGATCCAGCCATCCTACTTGGTTGGGTATAGTTTTGAAAGGTATAGCATCGCTGTCTCAAACAGATGTCTGAACTCTCATATTCATTGCAGCATTTTACATAATAGCCAATACAATCTGCTGCTGCTGCTGCTAAGTCACTTCAGTCGTGTCTGACTCTGTGCGACCCCACAGACGGCAGCCCACCAGGCTTCCCCATCCCGGGGATTCTCCAGGCAAAAACACTGGAGTGGGTTGCCATTTCCTTCTCCAATGCATGAAAGTGAAAAGTGAAAGGGAAGTCGCTCAGTCGTGTCTGACTCTCAGCGACCCCGTGGACTGCAGCCCACCAGGCTCCTCCGTCCATGGGATTTTCCAGGCAAGAGTACTGGAGTGGGTGTCCCTCAAAAACTGACTGTGGTTGAAAAGAAAATATGATAGTTATAGATAACAGATATTATTCAGCCATAAAAAAAAAAGAAATTCTTCCATTTGCAATAACATGGTTAGACCTTGAGGATATTTTGCTAAGTGAAATAAATCAGACAGAAAGACAAATACTGTATGAGCTCACTTCTATGTGGAGTCTAATAAAACAATTGGTCTCAAAGAGTACTGTTGCCAGAGACAGATGGGTGGCAGAAATGCAATGTTGGTCAAACTTTCAGTTACAATACTAATGAGTTCTAGTGATCTAATGTAGAGCATGGAGACTGTAATTAACAGTACTGTATTGTACTCTTGAAAACTGTTCTAAGCTTTAAGGTTCTCACTATAACAACAGCAAGAAAATGGTAATATAAGTAAGATAAGAGATGTATTAAGTATACTTACTGTGGCAAACATTTCACAATACATTCATGTATCAAATCATCACATTGTTATAAGTCAATTATATTTCAATAAAGCTGGTAGAAAAAAAAAAACACCCACACAACAACTTTTATACCACCAAAAGATCTGAATTCAGAGAAAGCACTGTTCGTGCTGGACTCAAGCAGTGGATTCGAGTAATACTGAAATTGACATCCTCTGATAGGCTTTTAAAAGCCCAGTGAAGATAAAACCAGAAAATAAATGCAATGTAGCTGAATGTAGTAATCATTATCTCTTCATCAATATTATTATGTGAAAACAGACTCCTCTAGAAAAGGATTAAGTCCTCTACCCTGAACACAATTTCTGAAGCATTCACAGATAAAAAGAGGCAGAGTGTTTCAGATGTAACAAAAGATTTAGTAAGAAAGTATCATTCTAGCCTTAAGTATGAGGATGCTGTTGGATTCTCTAGGAGACTGAATGCTGGGTCAGGTCTTTCACATATGATCTGTTTTGGGAAGACTATACAACCCCTGATGGCAACCCATGTGGCCCTAAAAGTAGAGAAAGCTGTTAGTCACTTAGGAGGAGATCTTACATACTAGCTAAAGAATGCCAATGAGATGCCGAAAAGGTTAAATATTAATATATATGAAAGGTTAATGGAAAGCCTGTGTGACTATTCTAGAAGTCATCAGTGAGCCTTTGGAAGACAGGAGCTCCTTCCCTGTGGCAGATTTATGGGTATATTTAAACAGGAGTTCAAAAAAAGGATGAATTCAAAACCACAGAGGTTAAATTTCCTAAGACCTGTCAGAAGGAAAAAAAAAAAAATCCTGCCCAGAAAGCCTTAGAGAAAAGTGTCACAGGCAAAAAGAAGTCAGGCTAGGCTCACCTTAATTAAGTACTTTCATTTATTTTTAGAAAGCAAAAAAAAAAAAAGCAAGGGTGGTTGACAGTATTCTTCGGAGAGAACCTAATTCGAGAGGAGGCGGGGGAAAAGCTACTTTTGAGACTAAGAAGGGGAAACAAAACAGCAGTGAAAAAACTCCAGCCACTGATGCAACAAATGCCTCTCAATCTCAGAGTTTAAAGGGAACTTCAAGGAACATTTAGACTCGAGAGAGCACCCCCATACATGGCGGGAGCATATGTCTGCTGCAATCCTTAAAAAAATCAGTGAATCGTACCATTCTGTTATGGTTGAACCCACTTTTAGGCTTGAAAGTTTAACAGATTTGAAAGCTAAAAGTAACCTGAAAACTTGCTTGGAAAACACAACTGATGATTAACCCCTACCTTCAGTAAACTCTTATTTTCAGAATCGGGTAGTGCTCTGGAATTACTATATATACTGATCCAGGTGGAAATTGTGAGTACAGAACCCAAGATGCTAGGACAGGAGAGTGGGAAGGACTGTCTACCTCAGTTTGGAATATTTCTACTTAGCCATCTGAAAATAGTGTAAAAATTAAGTGTCCCTGATCTCGGGTCTCAATAAAGACCAAGGTAGAAGGTTCTCTAAAGAGTGGATAATGGACCAGCTCTTCTTATCCCAGTTTGGAACCTAAATCTGAGGACACAGATACTAGCCCACTCATAATAATAAATTGTATTCATTTCAGGACTGCTTTTAAGTGAAAGGCATCTGCCTCCCTGTGGGTCACATGAATCTCCAAAAAAACTTGTTGTAGAACCAGGAGGAACTTTGTGTTAATAGCACTGAACAGGTAACCAGTAGTGTAGAAGCAACTTTGAAAGCTGAATTGGCACCGTGAAAGTAAAAGTATGCAAACCACTCTAAATATAAGCTTTTTATATTGTTTCTGGAATGCTAGACTGATATTATTTAACCTGTGAAAATAAAATCTCCAGCCCTGAAAAAATATCAGTATTTTCAACTGAAAGAATGTACTTTCCTTTCCCTACAACTACTTTAATGGCATACAACTTTGAAAGGGACTATAAAGTTTTCACATTAGAGGAACAGAAAAAAAAGTTTATTGGCTGGGCTGGAGCTAGGATTCAGAAATGTTGGCATATGGAGCAGGCAACACTCCCTACTCACAGAGTCTTATGTGTATGTATATGTGTAAGTTCACATGCAAAATGAGCCAAGCAGGCTTAAATGTTACCAAAAGCTCTTAGAAAAAATGAAACATACATAGACACTTAAATGTTACAGAAAGTTCAAAGAGCTCCTAAGTGTCCAGAATGGTTGCATATACTATATAAGTGTCCAACCATATTCTCTGATTTACATATGAGCCAAGACTTCCACGAAAAAAATGTCCATTAATCCATTCCATAGTTCAGCAAAGCCCCTGCTTGCTGTGTACTGAATCATTTTCCCCAACCACTTAATTCTAGGTTGAAGCCCTAACCCACAATTGGACTATATCTGGAGATAGGGCTATAGGAGGTAAAGTTAAATGAAGTCATAATATCAGATCCTAATCTGATAAAACCGGTGGCCTTATAAGAAGAGAAAGAAAAAAAATCACTCTCTTTCTCTGGCCTACTATCTTCCATGCACAGAGGAAAGGCCATATGAGCACACAGCAAGAAGGTGATTGACTGAAACACAAGAAGAAAATCCTCACAAAAACCTGGCTCCCTAATCTTGGTCTTCCAGCCTCTGGAACTGTGTAATAATAAATTTCTGTTGGTTAAATTACATTTTTGCTGTTGTTCGGTTGCCAAGCCATGGTATTCTGTTCAGTAGCCTAAAAAGTCTAATGCAGCCCTTCTTCAATAAGCTCAAATTCCAGAAATAAAGAGCAAGAAGTAGTTCAGGAAGTCACTAAACCCATGTATAATATGTCATAATGGCCACAAAATCACTGCAGATGGTGACTGCAGCCATGAAATTAAAAGACACTTACTCCTTGGAAGGAAAGTTATGACCAACCTAGAGAGCATATTGAAAAACAGAGACATTTCTTTGCCAACAAAGGTCCGTCTAGTCAAGGCTATGGTTTTTCCAGTAGTCATGTGTGGATGTGAGAGTTGGACTGTGAAGAAAGCTGAGCACCGAAGAATTGATACTTTTGAACTGTGGTGTTGGAGAAGACTCCTGAGAGTCCCTTGGACTGCAAGGAGATCCAACCAGTCCATTCTGAAAGAGATCAGCCCTGGGATTTCTTTGGAAGGAATGATGCTAAAGCTGAAACTCCAGTACTTTGGCCACCTCTTGCAAAGAGTTGACTCATTGGAAAAGACTCTGATGCTGGAGGGATTGGGGGCAGGAGGAGAAGGGATGGCTGGATGGCATCACTGACTTGATGGACGGGAGTCTGAGTGAACTCTGGGAGTTGGTGATGGACAGGGAGGCCTGTGGTGTGCTGCGATTCATGGGGTTGCAAAGAGTTGACATGACTGAGCTACTGAACTGAACTGATCTGAATGGCCACAAGTGCTCAAAGAAAAATGAAGCAGCAAAAAAGGGTGAAAAATAATGAGAAGTGGTATTCCCGAAAATGGGCTTCCCTGGTGGCTCAGCAGTAAAGAATCTGCCTGCCCATGCAGGAGATATGATTTTGATCCGTGGGTTGGGACGATGCCCTGGAGAAGGAAATGGCAACCCACTTCAGTATTCTTACCTGAGAAATCCCATGGACAGAGTAGTCTGGTGAGCTACAGTCCTTGGGGTCACAAAGAGTTGGATGTGATTTAGCGACTAAACAACAACAACACTCCCTAAAATATCAATGAACATCTATTTTTCTAAGGTGAAAACTAAGTGGAGAGTGAAAGTGAGTAGAATGGAGCATGGAACAAATCATGTCAATATCTGGGGATTAACATTTCAAGAGGAAACCACATGAGTACTAAATATCTCTCATTTATTTGTGTATTCCTCTATTTCTTTCATCAGTGACTTGTTTTCACAGTACAATTCTTTTACCTCTTTGGATAAATTTATTCCTGAGTATTTTATTCCTTTTGATGCAACTGTAAACAGACACATAGAACAATGCACAAGAATAGAGAGGCAAAAAATAATCATATCGACCATCATATGTGGTCAACTAATTTATGACAAAGCAGCCAAGAATATACAGGGAGAAAAGATAGTCCCTTCAAGAAGAGGTGTTTGGGAAACTGGAGAGTTATGCAAAAGAATCAAATCGGATCCAATCAAAAAAATGGGCCAAAGAACTAAATAGACATTTCTCCAAAGAAGACATACAGATGGCTAACAAACACATGAAAAGATGCTCAACATCACTCATTATCAGAGAAATGTAAATCAAAACCACAATGAGGTACCATTTCACGCCAGTCAGAATGACTGCGTTCCAAAAGTCTACAAGCAATAAATGCTGGAGAGGGTGTGGAGAAAAGGGAACCCTCTTACACTGTTGGTGGGAATGCAAGCTAGTACAGCCACTATGGAGAACAGTGTGGAGATTCCTTAAAAAAATGGAAATAGAACTGCTTATGACCCAGCAATCCCACTGCTGGGCATACACACCAAGGAAACCAGAATTGAAAGAGTCACATGTATCCCAATGTTCATTGCAGCACTGTTTATAATAGCCAGGACATGGAAGCAACCTAGATGTCCATCAGCAGATGAATGGATAAGAAAGCCGTGGTACATATACACAATGGAGTATTACTCAGCCATTAAAAAGAATACATTTGAATCAGTTCTAATGAGGTGGATGAAACTGGAGCCTATTATACAGAGTGAAGTAAGCCAGAAAGAAAAACACCAATACAGTATACTAATGCATATATTTGGAATTTAGAAAGATGGTAACGATAACCTGGGAGAAGGCAATGGCACCCCACTCCAGTACTCTTGCCTGGAAAATCCCATGGATGGAGGAGCTTGGTAGGCTGTAGACCATGGGGTCACTAAGAGTCGGACATGACTGAACGACTTCACTTTCACTTTTCACTTTCACACATTGGAGAAGGAAATGGCAACCCACTCTGGCTTTCTTGCCTGGAGAATCCCAGGGATGGGGGAGCCTGGTGGGCTGCCGTCTATGGGGTCACACAGAGTCGGACACGACTGAAGCGACTTAGCAGCAGCAACAGCAGCGATAACCCTGTATGCAAGACAGCAAAAGAGACACAGATGTATAGAACAGTCTTTTGGACTGTGGGAGAGGGCAAGGGTGGGATGATTTGGGAGAATGGCATTGAAACATGTATAATATTATATGTGAAATGAATTGGCAGTCCAGGTTGGATGCAAGATACAGGATGCTTGGGGCTGATGCACTGGGATGACCCAGAGGGATGGTACGGGGAGGAGGTGGGAGGGGGGTTCAGGATGGGGAACACGTGTATACCCGTGGTAGATTCATGTTGATGTATGGTAAAACCAATACAATATTGTAAAGTAATTAGCCTCCAATTAAAATAAATAATTAAAAAAAATCTCTATATTACATCATACATACAAATTAACTCAAAATGGATTAAAGACTTCAACATAAAAGCTGAAGCCATAAAACTCCTAGAAGAAAACACAGGGTTAAACTCCATGACAGTGAATTTTTGGATTGTACACCAAAAGCAAAGGCAACAAGAGCAACAATACATAAGAAGGACTATATTAAACTAAAAGTCTTCTGTACAGCAAATGAAACCATCAACAAACTGAAAAGGTAACCTACAGAATGGTAGAAAATATTTGCAATCATATACCATAAATCCAAACTATATAAACAACTCATACAACTCAATAGCAAGAAATTAAAAACAAGGCAGAAAAACTGAATAGACATTTTTCCAAAGAAAACATACAGATGGCCAGCAGGCACATTAGAATATGTTCAATATCGCTAATTATCAAGAAATTGCAAATCATGGCCATTATGTTAGAATGGCTATTGTCAAAAAGACAAGAAATAACAAGTTCTGGGGAGAATGTGGAGAAACAGGAACCCTTGTGCACTACTGGTGGGAATGTAAACTGTTGAAGCAACTATAGAAAACTAGAGATCTCTTCGAGGACACAATAAAGGACAAAAATGGTAAGGACCTAAGAAGTAGAAGAGATTAAGAAGAAGTGGCAAGAATACATAGAAGAATTGTACAAAAAAGGTCTTAATGACCCAGATAACCATGATGGTATGGTCATTCACCTAGAGCCAGACATCCTGGAGTGCAAAGTCAAGTGGGCATTAGGAAGCCTTACTACAGACAAAGCTAGTGGAGGTGATGGAATTCCAGCTGAGCTATTTCAAATCCTAAAGATGATGCCGTTAAAGTGCTTCACTCAATATGCCAGCAAATTTGGAAAACTCAGCAATGGCCACAGCACTGGAAGAGCTTGGTTTTCATTCCAATCCCAAAGAAGGGCAATGCCAAAAGTTTTTCAAACTACCTCACATTTGCACTCCCTTCACATGATAGCAAGGTAATACTCAAAATCCTTCAAGCTAGGCTTCAACAGTACATGAACCAAGAACTTCCAGATGTACAAGATTTACATCTAGAAAAGGCAGAGGAAGATCAAAAGGAGATCAAATTGCCACATATGCTGGATTATAGAAAAATCAAGAGAACTCCAGAAAAAATCTACTTCTGATTCATTGACTATGCTAAAGCCTTTGACTGTGTAGCTCATAACAAACAGGAAAACTCTTAAAGAGATGGGAATACCAGACCACTTTACCTGCTTCCTGAGAAACCTGTATGCAGGTCAAGAAGCAACAGTTAGAATCAGACATGTAAAAATGGAGTAATTCGGTTTTGGGAAAGGAGTGTCAAGGCTGTATACTGTCACTCTACTTATTTAACTTATATGCTGAGTAGAGAAGAAAGAAAGAAAGTGACAGCCACTCAGTTGTGTCCAATTCTTTGCAACCCCATGGACGATAGCCCACCAGGTTCCCATGTCCATGAGATTTTCCAGGCAGGAATCCTGCAGTGGGTTGCCATTTCCTCCTCCAGGGGATCTACATGACCCAAGGATCAAACCCACATCTCCTGTGGCTCCTGAATTGAAGGCAGATTCTTCAGAACTGAGCCACCAGGGAAACTCTTATGCTGAGTACATCATACAAAATGCCAGGCTGGATGAAGCATAAACTGGAATCAAGATTGCCAAGAGAAATATCAACAACCTCAGACATGCAGATGATACCACCCTAATGGCAGAAAACAAAGAGGGACTAAAGAGCCTCTTGATAAAGGTGAAAGAGGAGAGGATAAAAGCTGGTTTAAAACTCAACATTCAAAAAAACTAACATCATGATATCGGGTCCTATCACTTCACGGCAAATAGATGGGGAAAAATTGGAAAGAGTGATAAGACTATTTTTTTCGGCTCCAAAACCACTATGGATGCTGACTGCAGCTATGAAATTAAAAATGACTTGCTTCTTGGAAGAAAATCTATGAAAGACCTAGATGGCATATTAAAAAGCAGAGACAGTTTGCCAAAAATGGTCTGTATGGTCATAGCTATGGTTTCTCCAGTAGTCATGTACTGATGTGAGAGTTGGACCATAAAGAAGGCTGAGCACCAAAGAATTAATGCTTTTGAACTATGGTGTTGGAGAAGAATCTTGAGAGTCCCTTGGACTGCAAGGAGATCAAATCAGTCAATCCTAAAAGAAATCAATCCTGACTATTCATTGGAAGGACTGATGCTGAAGCTGAAGCTACAATAATTTGGCCACCTGATGGAAGAGCCAACTCATTGGAAAAGACCCTGATGCTAGGAAAGATTGAAGGCAGGAGAAGGAGAAAACAGGATGAAATGGTTGGATGGCATCACTGTCTCAATGGACATGAGTTTGAGCAAACTCTGGGAGATTTTGAAGGACAGGGAAGCCTGATGTGCTGCAGTCTATGTGGTCGCAAATAGCTGGACAAGATTTAGTGAGTTACCAACATTGAAAACATTATGAAGATTCCTCAAAAAATTAAATACGTAACTACCATATGACCCAACAATTTCACTTCTGACTGTGTATCCAAAGGAAACAAAATCACTATCTTGGAAAGATATCTCTATCCTCATGTTTAATACAACATTATTTATAATAGCTAAGCTATGTAAACCATCTAAGTGTCCACAGATGGGTGTATATAAAACAAAGATGCATACACACAATTAAATATTCAATTCAGTTCAGTTCAGTCACTCAGTCATGTCCAACTCTTTGCGACCCCATGAATCGCAGCACGCCAGGCCTCCCTGTCCATCACCAACCCCTGGAGTTCACTCAGACTCACACCCATCGAGTCAGTGATGCCATCCAGCCATCTCATCCTCTGTTGTCCCCTTCTCTTCTTACCCCCAATCCCTCCCAGCATCAGAGTCTTTTCCAATGAGTCAACTCTTCGCATGAGGTAGCCAAAGTACTGGAGTTTCAGCCTTAGCATCATTCCTTCCAAAGAAATCCCAGGACTGATCTCCTTCAGAATGGACTGGTTGGATCTCTGTGCAGTCCAAGGGACTCTCAAGAGTCTTCTCCAACACCATAATTCAAAAGCATCAATTCTTTGGCACTCAGCCTTCTTCACAGTCCAACTCTCACATCCATACATGACCACAGGAAAAACCATAGCCTTGACTAGATGGACCTTTGTTGGCAAAGTAATGTCTCTGCTTTTCAATATGCTATCTAGGTTGGTCATAACTTTCCTTCCAAGGAGTAAGTGTCTTTTAATTTCATGGCTGCAGTCACCATCTGCAGTGATTTTGGAGCCCAGAAAAATAAAGTCTGACACTGTTTCCACTGTTTCCCCATCTATTTCCCATGAAGTGATGGGACCAGGTGCCGATCTTCATTTTCTGAATGTTGAGCTTTAAGTCAACTTTTTCACTCTCCACTTTCACTTTCATCAAGAGGCTCTTTAGTTCCTCTTCACTTTCTGCCATAAGGGTGGTGTCATCTGCATATCTGAGGTTATTGATATTTCTCCTGGCAATCTTGATTCCAGCTTGTGCTTCTTCCAGCCCAGCGTTTCTCATGATGTACTCTGCATATAAGTTAAATAAGCAGGGTGACAATATACAGCCTTGACGTACTCCTTTTCCTATTTGGAACCAGTCTGTTGTTCCATGTCCGGTTCTAACTGTTGCTTCCTGACCTGCATACAGATTCCTCAAGAGGCAGGTCAGGTGGTCTGGTATTCCCATCTCTTTCAGAATTTTCCACAGTTTATTGTGATCCACACAGTCAAAGGCTTTGGCATAGTCAATAAAGCAAAAATAGATGTTTTTCTGGAACTCTCTTGCTTTTTCCATGATCCAGCGGATGTTGGCAATTTGATCTCTGATTCCTCTGCTTTTTCTAAAACCAGCTTGATAAAAAAATAAAATAAAATAAAAATAAAATAAAACCAGCTTGAACATCTGGAAGTTCACATATTGCTGAAGCCTGGCTTGGAGAATTTTGAGCATTACTTTACTAGCGTGTGCTGCTGCTGCTGCTAAGTCACTTCAGTCATGTCCGACTCTGTGCGACCCCATTGACGGCAGCCCACCAGGCTCCCCTGTCCCTGGGATTCTCCAGGCAAGAACACTGGAGTGGGTTGCCATTTCCTTCTGCAATGCATGAAAGTGAAAAGTGAAAGTGAAGTTGCTAAGTCGTGTCCAACTCTTAGCGACCCCATGGACTGCAGCCTACCAGGCTCCTCCATCCATGGGATTTTCCAGGCAAGAGTACTGGAGTGGGGTGCCATTGAGTGCAATTGTGTGATAGTTTGAGCATTTTTTGGCATTTCCTTTCTTTGGCATCAGAATGAAAACCGACCTTTTCCAGTCCTGTGGCCACTGCTGAGTTTTCCAAATTTGCTGGCATACTGAGTTCAGCACTTTCACAGCATCATCTTTCAGGATTTGAAATAGCTCAACTGGATATTCAGCAGTAAAAAAGAAGGAAATCTATCCACTTGCAATGATATGGATGGAACTTAAAAACATTATGCTAACTAAAATGTCAGGAAGAGAAAGACAAATATTGTATGAGCTCACTTAAATGTGGAATCTGAAAAAAACAAACAAACACAGAGAGAAAAGTTGATTGTTGTCTAAGGTGGGCAGAGGAAGGCAAAAATGGGTGAAGGTGATCAAAAGTTACAAAATTGTATTTACAAGATAAATAAGTACTGGAGTTGTAATGTGCAGCATGGTGACTACAGTATAGTTCATACTGTATGGAACATTTGAAAGTTGCTAAGAGAGTAGAGGGCTTCCCTGGTGGCTCAGATGGTAAAGAATACACCTGCAATGCAGGAGATCACGGGGTTGGGGAAATTACATGGAGACGGGAATGGCTACCCACTTCAGTATTCTTGCCTGGAGAACTGAATGGACAGAGGAGCCTGGTGGGCCACAGTCCATGAGGTCACAAAGAGTCAGACAGGACTGAATGACTAGCACACACACACACACACACACACACACACACACACACAAGAGAGTAGATCTTAAAGTTTTTTTCACCATAAGAAAAAAATTATAACAATATGAAGTGATAGAGGTTAAGTAAACTTACTCTGTTACACATTTCACAAATGTATGAGTATCAAATCCTATGTTGTAGACCTAAAATATTGATACCGTGTTGTATGTCAGTTATATCTCAATAAAACTAGATAAAAATTTAAAGCATGTTACATTTCTTTGCTATTTGAGGTTCTAAACTTAAAGACTTTCTCTATCTGAGTTGTTAAATTCTAGATTTGACAGTATAAGAAAGGACTTTTCTCACTAAGTTTTTAAGAAAAGGGAGGAGAACCATGTCTGCGTTCACTGGCACTTACGTAAATCTATTTCCCTGCCACTGTCCTTAGAGGCACTACATCTTAAACAAAGATTCTGAGTAAATTAACTTACTGTCATTCTCATTACACCTACTGTTAACTTGCTTTTATTTAGCAATACTTTCTGTTTAGAGTCTTAAAATAGTAAACTCCTTTAAAAAATTCTTTAAAATTTGAGTAGGATTAAACTGGTGAGGAAATAAATAAAAGAGTGAAAATGACTTGCAAATGTATTTTTATCAAGAAGGGCATTGAAAAATGGAATCCACAGGTTAGTCATTAAAATAATTACTCTCAGGCTTCAGAGGGGGTCTGCCATGGCAAGAGAGCAAGAATCTAGACATTCCTGATCTGTTCTCATTCAAGATTGTGGCCTCATTAGCCCAAATTCCCTGAACGGGCCTTTGAGAACCCTTCTCAAAAAAAAAAAAAAAAGAGATACTGTCTTCAAGTTGAGGCTAATGAGGAACAATGTACATTTACAGAATCTTGACTTTCTAACACCAGTCCTGTCAATGGTGAAGAATTAGAGCAAGAAGATATATTCTCTTCCCCAGGTCTTAACAAACAGAAGTGGAGAATCAGAAACCTCTCCGGGATATTGGATATATAATGCATTCTAGTGCTGACACCATGTTGATAAGCAGAAGGCAAGAGAAGTGGATGTTCATTTTACATGGGGAAGAAAGCCATAAATCATGTTTATATTTGCCAAGGCTTTGTTTCCTTGGTTTCTTGGTGGGTTATGCCTGTTTTCATGTGACAGTGGGCAGTAGGCATTCAAAAGCTAGAAATAAGTTTCATATTTTGAAGAACCGCATTATGAGTTCATTTTGGGTTTATTCCCTGAGGTATTTAGCAATTTTACATTTGTGAAACATTAACTGGTTTAATGCCTCAGTCAACCCAAAGTTTTGGCACTAAAGAAATAGTGGTTTTATTTTCTACACAATGCTAGATTTCTAATTGGCAAATAGAACTTTTGAGTGCCTGATGTCAAACATGTATTGTTATTTTTTTATTCCAAAAATTTTCCTCAAAAGTATGTGACCAGGTACACTCAATCTAACATTAACTAGCTTTGTTGACTTCTTATTAAATAATTGAAGATGCTAAAAGCAATTTTAAGCTATTGAAGAAAAAAATATCTGCAGTTGCTGTTATTTCATTTAGGGCCATTTAAATAAATATCATAGATAATTAAGAAGACAACTTTTTTGTTGTTTATAATTATTGAAGTTATTGTGTGTGATAGTTAATTTTATATGTCAGCCTGACTGGGCTGGGGGTACCCAGATAGCTGGTAAAATGCTATTTCCGGATGTGTCTGTGCGGGTGTCTCCAGGAGAGAATAACATTTAATCAGTGGACTCGGAACAAGATTTATGTCATTACTCCCCTCCTTACCTTTCCACCTTGTCCCCCGACTCCCAATTTACAGGCCTTTAGACCTGGACTAAACTATATCCCAGTTTTTCTGGTTCTCCAACTTGCAGACAGAATATTGTGTGACTTTTTGGTCTCCATAACCACGGAAACCAATTCTTATATTAATCCTCCTCTTAGGAGACTTCCCTGGCAGTCCAGTGGTTAAGATTCCATACTTCCACTGCAGGAGACACGGGTTTGATCCCTGCTCAGGGAACTATGATCCCAAATGCCACGTGGTGGGGCTAAAAAAATTTTTTTAATAAAATAAACCTCTTATATAGAATCTGTATATCCTATTGGTTCTGTTTCTCTGGAGAATCCTGTGAAATATACTATGCATTGAACAATTAAAACAGAGTCAGATCTAGATGGAAGCTTGGCCATATTTAGGAGATTCACTTCCCTGTCTTTAAAGAGACACATGTCTAAAATCTCACTACAGAGAGTGAAAGGGAGGCATAAGCAGATAAGATAAACACACTTGGATCACATCAATGATCTATCCAATTAAGTGACATAATTGTCAGAATGTAATCATAAATAATAACTCTGATTCCTTTGCTAGTGACTTAAGAGGGAAGAAGTGAAGGGATGTTTAATAATGTAACATAGGAATTTTCAAGGTGCAGTTCCAAGAGAAATATTTTCGGGCCATATGCCAAACAGGATGTAACTTTAAAGGTAGTTTAAAATGCCTCTTCCTTTTATCAAAGCAGATATTTTGAATGTTGGTTTTGGAGAGAAATAAGGAGTTAGTAGTAAGAACATGAAAACAAGTCTGGATGCCCAAGTTAAAAAGAGACAAACAGTGATAATGTGAAACACCAAATATGATTATCAAGTGAAACAAGCAACCAGAACTCAGCAGAACACATTTTTTAAAAATTAAAAAGCGGAAAGACACCGGGTGCAAAGAGCAGGACTGGGGTGCCGATAGAGCGGAGGCATACAAACTTGGGCAGTGCACACAACCCTCCCGGCACAGCCGGAGGAACAAATAATCCCCGCGACAGAGTACAGGCAGTGAGTGGAAACAAGTGCTCATAAACCCCGTGACACTGACGATGGGCACGGGAAGCCGAAACAAGTTCACACTACCCCAGGGTGCAGAGACCAGCCCGGGGAGCTGAAACAAGCGCACACAAGCCCGCGACACAGAGTGGACCTCAGGAGCTCAGAGTCAAGCGCACACAACCCTGCGACACAGAGAGTGAGCTTAGAGGGCCGAGGGAAGCCCACACAAGTCGCTGCCGCAGAAGGATCACACAAGCACCTACCTACCAAGTTTCGGGCAGCAGCACAGGGCGGGACAGGGGAACAGAAGCACCGTCAATGATCCCAGGGACAAGTAGGGGACTGGCGGCACTGCAGTTATGCGACTTCACTTTCACTTTTCCCTTTCATGCATTGTAGAAGGAAATGGTAACCCACTCCAGTGTTCTTGCCTGGAGAATCCCAGGGACGGGGAGCCTGGTGGGCTGCCGTCCAGGGGTTCGCACAGTGTCCGACACGACTGAAGTGACTTAGCAGCAGCACCACCACCACCACAAAAGCTGAAACTCCAATACTTTGGCCACCTCATATGAAGAGTTGACTCATTGGAAAAGACTCTGATGCTGGGTGGGATTGGGGGCAGGAGGAGAAGGGGACGACAGAGGATGAGAGGGCTGGATGGCATCACCGACTTGATGGACATGAGTTTGAGTGAACTCCAGGAGTTGGTGATGGACAGGGAGGCCTGGTGTGCTGCGAGTCATGGGGTCGCAAAGAGTCGGACAGGACTGAGCGACTGAACCGAACTGAACACCACAAAAGCTAGAAGGACTGCCCAAAGGCATACTGAACCCATAGACACTCCAAAACCTACTACTGGACACTGAACTGCCCTTCAGAGAGAGGATATCCAGCTCCATCAACCAGAACACAGGCACAAGTGCCGCTAACCAGGAAAACATCACAGGACACTAACCCAACCCCTTCCACAGGGACAGCCTCCACAACCAAATGTCTATGACCTTGAAAACCCAAATGTCTATGACCTTGAAAACCCACAGCAATAAGAGCAGAAAAAGAAATAAAAGGAATCCAAATTGGAAAAGAAGAAGTAAAACTCTCACTATTTGCAGATGACATGATCCTCTACATAGAAAACCCTAAAGACTCCACCAGAAAATTACTAGAACTAATCGATGATTATAGTAAAGTTGCAGGATATAAAATCAACACACAGAAATCCCTTGCATTCCTATACACTAATAATGAGAAAACAGAAAGAGAAATTAAGGAAACAATTCCATTCACCATTGCAATGGAAAGAATAAAATACTTAGGAATATATCTACCTAAAGAAACTAAAGACCTATATATAGAAAACTATAAAACACTGGTGAAAGAAATCAAAGAGGACACTAATAAATGGAGAAATATACCATGTTCATGGATTGGAAGAATCAATATAGTGAAAATGAGTATACTACCCAAAGCAATTTATAGATTCAATGCAATCCCTATCAAGCTACCAACGGTATTCTTCACAGAGCTAGAACAAATAATTTCACAATTTGTATGGAAATACAAAAAACCTTGAATAGCCAAAGCGATCTTGAGAAAGAAAAATGGAACTGGAGGAATCAACCTACCTGACTTCAAGCTCTACTACAAAGCCACAGTTATCAAGACAGTATGGTACTGGCACAAAGACAGAAATATAGATCAATGGAACAAAATAGAAAGCCCAGAGATAAATCCACACACATATGGACACCTTATCTTTGACAAAGGAGGCAAGAATATACAATGGATTAAAGACAATCTCTTTAACAAGTGGTGCTGGGAAATCTGGTCAACCACTTGTAAAAGAATGAAACTAGAACACTTTCTAACACCATATACAAAAATAAACTCAAAATGGATTAAAGATCTCAACGTAAGACCAGAAACTATAAAACTCCTAGAGGAGAACATAGGCAAAACACTCTCTGACATACATCACAGCAGGATCCTCTATGACCCACCTCCCAGAATATTGGAAATAAAAGCAAAAATAAACAAATGGGACCTAATTAAACTTAAAAGCTTCTGCACATCAAAGGAAACTATTAGCAAGGTGAAAAGACAGCCTTCAGAATGGGAGAAAATAATAGCAAATGAAGCAAACCGACAAACAACTAATCTCAAAAATATACAAGCAACTCCTCCAGCTAAACTCCAGAAAAATAAATGACCCAATCAAAAAATGGGCCAAAGATCTAAATAGACATTTCTCCAAAGAAGACATACAGATGGCTAACAAACACATGAAAAGATGCTCAACATCACTCATTATCAGAGAAATGCAAATCAAAACCACTATGAGATACCATTTCACACCAGTCAGAATGGCTGCGATCCAAAAGTCTACAAATAATAAATGCTGGAGAGGGTGTGGAGAAAAGGGAACCCTCTTACACTGTTGGTGGGAATGCAAACTAGTACAGCCACTATGGAGAACAGTGTGGAGATTCCTTTAAAAACTGGAAATAGAACTGCCTTATGATCCAGCAATCCCACTGCTGGGCATACACACTGAGGAAACCAGAAGGGAAAGAGACACGTGTACCCCAATGTTCATCACAGCACTGTTTATAATAGCCAGGACATGGAAGCAACCTAGATGTCCATCAGCAGATGAATGGATAAGAAAGCTGTGGTACATATACACAATGGAGTATTACTCAGCCATTAAAAAGAATACATTTGAATCAGTTCTAATGAGGTGGATGAAACTGGAGCCTATTATACAGAGTGAAGTAAGCCAGAAGGACAAACACCAATACAGTATACTAATGCATATATATAGAATTTAGAAAGATGGTAACGATAACCCTGTATACGAGACAGCAAAAGAGACACTGATGTATAGAACAGGCTTATGGACTCTGTGGGAGAGGGAGAGGGTGGCAAGATTTGGGAGAATGGCATTGAAACATGTGAAATGTCATGTATGAAATGAGATGCCAGTCCAGGTTCAATGCACGATGCTGGATGCTTGGGGCTGGTGCACTGGGACGACCCAGAGGGATGGTATGGGGAGGGAGGAGGGAGGAGGGTTCAGGATGGGGAACACATGTATAATTTTTTTTTAATTAAAAAAAAAAATAAAGGTTTGAGGATGAAAAAAAAATTAATTTTGAGATTTTTTTTCTTATAAATCACACAGTTTATCCCCCTATATATTTCCATCTCCATATTAGCCTTTTGTGGTGCTGTGGAGCTTTTCTCTTTGTGTTTCTTGTAAAAAAAAAAAAAAAGCAAGAAAAAAATTCATTTTAGGTTTTTTTTTCTTTTCTTTTTCTCTTTTTCTCACTTTTTTTTTCCTTTTTTTTCTTGATGAGGTTTTTTAAATTTTGTTTTGGATATATTCAACTGCTTTTCCTACTGTTCTTTATTTGGCTGTAGCTATTCCTGAATATAGACAAATCTTTCCCACACACATCTATTCATCTTTGCTTTTCTCTTTTTTATTTTCTCTTTTTATTTTTTAAATCCTCTTCACCACTCCTTCCTCTTGTCCTTTCTATCCCTTTTCCTCTTTCTTTGCTCTCTCTTTTTTTTCCTCCCTTTTTTCCTTCACTCTTCTTTCACCAAGTAAGTTAAATTGTTGAGCTCTCTATCCAAAATTCCCAGTTGGCCTCCTGCTCATGCTCAGATTTCCAGATTGAACATTAGCTAACTCTGCTTTAAATTGGCTGATACCACCTCTGCTTTCCCTTGCTCACCAAGTCAATCTCCTTTACTCTTTTCTTTAGAATATTTTGGCTATAACTGAATGTGTGGAAGTGTGTACGTATATGCCCCAGTATTTCTGTAATTACCTATCTGATCTCCTCCCACTAGAACACAGGCACAAGTCACAATCAACACAAACCACCCACCAACATTTCCCTCCAGGGGCAAAAATCAAAAGGAAGAAGTAATACAACTCTAAAGCCTGGGAAAAGGAGACATCAAGAGGAGCAAGTTAGAAAAAAAGATTATGATGATGAAAAGACAACACAAATGAAAGAGCAAGGTAGAAACTCACAGGACCAAATAAATGAAGAGGAAATAAGTAATCTCCCTGAAAAAGATTTAAGAGTAACGATAGTAAAGATGATCCGAAGACTTGAAAATAGAATGGAGAAAATACAAGAAGCTTTTAACACAGTTAATGCAATCACCAAGGACATAGAAGAAATAAAGAATAAGCAAACAGAGATGAATAACACAATTACTGAAATTAAAAATACACTAGAAGGAACCAATAGCAGAATAACTGAGACAGAGGAACGGATAAGTGGGCTGGAGGATAGAATGGTGGAAATAACTGCTGAAGAGCAGAATAAAGGGAAAGGAATAAAAAGAATTGAAAGAATCAGAGATCTTTGGAACAATATTAAATGCACCAATATTCAAATTATAGGGGTCCCAGAGGAAGAAGAATAAAAGAAAGGCATTGAGAAAATTTTTTGAAGAAATTATAGTTGAAAACTTCCCCAGCATGGGAAAGGAAATAGTCAAGTGCAAAGGGTCCCCAAGAAGCACAAAGAGTCCCCTACAGGTTAAACCCAAGGAGAAACACATCGAGATACATATTAATCAAGCTAACAGAGATAAAGCACAAAGAAAGAATATTAAAAGCACCAAAGGAAAAGCAACAGGTAACATACAAGGGAAAACCCTACAAGCAAAAACTCTACAGGCCAGAAGGGAATGGTAGGATATATTTAAAGTACTGAAAAAGAAAAACCTACAAACATGATTACTATGCCCAGCAAAGATCTCACTCAAAATTGATGAAGAAATCAAAAGCTTTACAGACAAGCAGAAATTAAGAGAATTCAGCACCAACAAACCAGGCTTAAAATACTAAAGGGACTTACATAGCCACTAAACACAAGAGAAAGGAAAGACCTACAAAAACAAACCCCCCAAAATCAAGAAAATGCCAATAGGAACATATGTATCAATAATTACCTTAAATGTAAATGGATTAAATTCACCAACCAAAAGATACAGACTCACTGAATGGATACAAAAACAAGACCCATATATATGCTGTCGGCAGGAGACACACTTCAGACCTAGAGACACATACAGACTGAAAGTAAAAGGATGGAAAAAGATATTCCATGTGAATGGAAACCAAAAGAAAGCTGGAGTGACAATCCTTATGGTCACTACATAATGATCAAGGGATCAACCCAAGAAGACATAACAATTGTAAATGTCTATGCACCCAACATAGGAGCACCTCGGTACATAAGGCAAACACTAACAGGCATGAGAGGAGAAATTGACAGCAACACAATAATAGTAGGGGACTTTAACACCCCACTGTCATCAATGGACAGATCATCAAAACAGAGAATCAATGAGGAAACACAAACCTTAAATGAAACATTAGACCAAATGGACCTAATTGATATCTTCAGTATTTTCCATCCAAATGCAGAATACACTTTCTTCTCAGGTGTACATGGAACATTCTCCAGGATACACCATATCGTGGCTCACAAATAAAGCCTCAGTAAATTTAAGAAAATTGAAATTGTATCAAGTATCTTCTTTCATAACAAGGCTATCAACTACAGGGAAAAAAAAAAACAAAAAACAAAAAACACAAACTCACGGAGATTAAACAATACATTACTAAATAACAAAGATGTTAATGAAGAAATAAAAAAAGAAATCAAAAGATTCCTAGAAACAAATGACAATGAAAACACGAGGACCCAAAACCTATGGGACTCAGCCAAAGCAGTTCTAAGAGGGAGGTTTATAGAGATACAATCATACCTCAAGAAGCAAGAAAAGCATTGAATAGACACCCTAACTCTACATCTAAAGCAGCCCAAAATAGAAGAACAAAAAAAACCCCAAAGTTAGCAGAAGGAAGGAGATCATAAAAATCAGAGCAGAAATAAATGAAAAAGAAATGAAGGAAACATTAGCAAAGATTAATAAAACTAAAAGCTGGTTCTTTGGGAACATTAACAAAATTGATAAACCACTAGTCAGACTCATCAAGGAAAAAAGGGAGAAAAATCAATGCAATAAAATTAGAAATGAAAAAGGAGGGGTTACAACAAACAACACAGATATACAAAGGATCATAAGAGAATATTATGAGCAACTATATGCTAATAAAATGGACAGTCTAGAGGAAATGGACAAATACTTAGAAAAGATCAGCCTTCCAAGACTGAACCAGGAAGAAATAGAAATCATGAATAACCCAGTTACAAACACTGAAATTTAAACAGTGATCAAAAACCTCCCCCAGAACAAAAGCCCAGTGACAGATGGCTTCACAGGGGAATTCTATCAAACATTCAGAGAAGAGCTAATGCCTATTTTTCTGAAACTCTTCCCAAAAATTTCAGAGGAAGGAACACTTCCAAACTTATTCTACAAAGCCACAATCACCTTGATACCAAAATCAGGAAAAGACAACATGAAAAAAGACAATTGCAGGCCAATATCACTGATGAACATAGATGCAAAAATCCTCAACAAAATTTTAGCAAATAGAATCCAACAACACATTAAAAATCTCATACACTGTGACCAAGTCGGGTTTATTCCAGAGATGCAAGGATTCTTCAACATAAGCAAATTAATCAATATGATACATCATATCAACAAATTGAAAGATAAAAACCATATGATCATCTCAATAGATGCAGAAAAAGCCTTCGACAAAACACAGCATCCATTTATGATAAAAACACAAAAAATGGGCATAGAAGGAACCTACCTCAACATAGTAAAGACTATATATGAAAAGCCCACAGCAAACATTATTCTCAATGGTGAAAAACTAAAAGCTTTCCATCTAAGATCAGGAATAAGACAAGGGTATCCACTTTCACCACTATTATTCAACATAGTTTTGGAAGTCCTAGCTATAGCAATTAGAGAATAAACAGAAATAAAAAGAATCTAGATTAGAAAAGAAGAAGTAAAACTCTCACTGTTGCAGATGACATGATATTATACATAGAAAACCCAAAAGAAACTATCATAAAATTACTAGAGCTAATCAGCAAATTCAGCAAAGTCATGGATACAAGAAATCACTTGTACTCCTATATAAGAACAATGAAAAGTCAGAAAGAGAAATTAAGGAATCAATACCATTCACGATTGCAACAAAAAGAATAAAATATCTAGGAATAAAACTACCTAAGGAAACAAAAGACATGTATATGGAAAACTGTAAGACCCCAATGATGTCATAAACAGATGGAGAGATATTCCATGTTCCTTGCTGGGAAGAATCAATATTGTGAAAATGACTATACTACGAAATGCAGTCTACACATTCAAGGCGATCCCTATCAAATTACCAATGGCTTTTTTCACAGAACTAGAACAAAAATTTTCACAACTCATATGGAAACACAAAAGACCCTGAATAGCCAAAGCAATCTTGAGAAAGAAGAAGAATGGAGCTGGAAGAATCAACCTTCCTGACTTCAGACTATACTACAAAGCTATAGTCATCAAGACAGTATAGTACTGGCACAAAAACAGAAATACAGACCAATGGAACAAGATAGAGAACCCAGAGATAAACCCACGCACTTATAGGTACCTTATTTTTGACAAAGGAGGAAAAAATATACAATGGGGCATAGACAGCCTCTTCAACAAGTGGTGCTGGGAAAACTGGACAGCTACATGCGAAAGAATGAAATTATATCACTGCCTAACACATACACAAAGATAAACTCAAAATGGATTAAAGATCTAAATGTAAGATTGGAAACTATAAACTCTTAGAAGAGAACATAGGCAGAATACTCGATGACATAAATCAAAGCAAGATCTTCTATGACTCACCTCCTAAAGTAATGGAAACAAAAACAAAAATAAACAAGTGGGACCTAATTAAATTTAAAAGCTTTTGCACAGCAAAGAAAACTACAAACAAGGTGAAAAGACAACCCTCAGAATAGTAGAAAATAATACCAAGGGAAACAACTGATAAAGGATTCATTTCTAAAATATACAAGCAGCTTATACAACTCAATATCAAAGAAGCAAACAACCCAATCAAAAAGTGTAAAAGGGACCTGAAGAGACATTTCTCCAAAGAAGACATATAGATGGCTAAGAAGCACATGAAAAGATGCTCAACATTATTCATTATCAGAGAAATGCAAATCAAAACTAAAATGAGATACCACCTCACACTAGTCAGAATGGCCAGCATCAGAAAGTCTATGAACAATAAATGCTGGAGAGGGTGTGGAGAAAAGAGAACACTCTTGCATTGCTGGTGGGAATGTAAACTGATATAGTCACTATGGAAGATGGTATGCTGCTGCTGCTAAGTCACTTCAGTCGTGTCTGACTCTGTGCGACCCCATAGACAGCAGCTCACCAGGCTTCCCCATCCCTGGGATTCTCCAGGCAAGAACACTGGAGTGGGTTGCCATTTCCTTCTCCAACGCATGAAAGTGAAAAGTGAAAGTGAAGTCGCTCAGTCGTGTCCGACTCTGTGCGACCCCATGGACTGCCGCCTACCAGGATCCTCCGTCCATGGGATTTTCCAGGCAAGGGTATTGGAGTGGGGTGCCATTGTCTTCTATGGAAGATGGTATGGAGACTCCTTAAAAAGCTAGGAATAAAACCACCATATGACCTAGCAATCCCACTGCTAGGCATATACCTTGAGGAAATCAAAACTAAAAAAAATGCATGTACCCTAATGTTCACTGCAGCTCTATTTACAATAGCTAGAACATGGAAGCAACCTAGATGTCCATCGAGAGATGGATGGATAAAGAAGCTGTGATACATATATACAATGGAATACTACTCAGCTGTAAAAAGGAATGCATTTGAATCTGTTTTTATGAGGTGGATGAAACTAGAGCCCATTATACAGAGTAAAGTAAGTCAGAAAGAGAAATAATATATATATATATAATACTGAGTATATATATATTATATATATATGTATATATACATATATACTATAATATAATTATAATCATAGAATCTGAAGAGATGGCACTGATGAATTTATTTTCACGGTGACAATGAAGAAACAGAGAACAGACCTATGGACAAGGTAGGAGGAGAGGAAGGAGAAGGGGAGATGTATGGAGAGAGTAACAGAAATTTTCAATACCATGTGTAAAACAGATAGCCAATGGGAATTTGCTGTATGACTCAGGGAACTCAAACAGGGGCTCTGTGACAGGCTGGAGGATGGGGTGGGGAGTGAGATGGGAGGGAGGGGACAAGGGTATACTTAATGGCTTATTCTTGATGATATATGACAGAAAACCACAAAATTCTGTAAAGCAATTATCCTTCAATTAAAAATTAATTTTAAAAAGTGGACTGGGTGTTGGTTAAGTGACTTTTTATTGGCAAAATAAGTTCATGTGCAGAGAATGATAGCCACAAATGCTACAAAATGATTAAGTGATAACCAATACAAAATGCATAAGAAGACTGGCACAACCTCTGAGAAGAAGAATTCAGAGGAAGGGATGTTCCTAGCTATAGTGGCCAGTGATTATCACACCAGCTTCTCACAGAGGACGCAGAGGTTAAGGCACTAGAGACAGTAGATTAGAAGGGGACCCTACCCCCACCCTACTAGAAGCTCTCCATAGCACCCAGGCTTCTTCATCATCTTTCTTTAGCAGAAGATCCTGTCACTGATCTGCTAGTCAGAGGCTGTACAACCTGTACAGGCCATAATGACACGGTGACAATCTCTGTTGTGCATCAAAGTGTCTTCACTTCCCTGAAGCTGATTGGACAAAACTGGTCAATAATATTTCACCTCAATACTTGCTTGCTCTGTGCCAATATACTATATGACACTGATATTTTAGAAACATGTAGAATAATTAAACATTGTCAAGGAATTCTTTAAAATCTTCTTAAGTAGCTTAGCATCTGAAGGAGTCTGCTTAAGCTCATGCAAGTTTCCTCTGAACATAATTTTGTTATTAAAATTCACCATTTCTATAATAACCTGAATAATTATTATTATTATAGAAATACCAAGAATAATCTGAACAGAAAAACACATAGTGACATAGCATAAATATGACTTTGAAAACCAATGAACCACCTCAGAATACTTGGAGTTTGAGACCTGGTGAACTGGTAACTGGAATGGGTGAATTAACTCAGATGGCCATTATATCTACTACTGCAGGCAGGAATCCCTTAGAAGCAATGGAGTAGCCATCATAGTCAACAAAAGAGTCCAAAATGCAGTACTTGGATGCAATCTCAAAAACAACAGAATGACCTCTGATCGTTTCCAAGGCAAACCATTCAATATCACAGTAATCCAAGTCTATGCCTCAACCAGGAATGCTGAAGAAGCTTAAGTTGAACAGTTCTATGAAGATCTACAAGACCTTCTGGAACTAACACCCAAAAAAGATATCCTTTCATTATAGGGGACTGGAATGCAAAAGTAGGAAGTCAAGAGATACTTAGAATAATAGGCAAATTTGACCTTAGAGTAAAAAATGAAGCAAGGCAAAAGCTAACAGAGTTTTGCAAAGAGAACACACTGGTCATAGCAAACATCCTCTTACAACAACACAAGAGAAGGCTCTACACATGGACATCACCAGATGGTCAATACCGAAATCAGACTATATTCTTTGCAGCCAAAGATGGAGAAGTTCTATACAGTCAGCAAAAACAAGACTGGGAGCTAACTGTGGCTCAGATCATGTACTCCTTGTTGCCAAATTCTGACTTACATTGAAGAAAGTAGGGAAAACCACTAGACCATTCAGGTATGACCTAAATCAAATCCCTTACGATTATACAGTGGAAGTAACAAACAGATCCAAGGGATTAGATCTGATAGACAGAGTGCCTGAAGAACTATGGACAGAGGTTCGTGACATTGTACAGGAGGCAGTGATCAAGACCATTTCCAAGAAAAAGAAATGCAAAAAGGCAAAATGGTTATCTGAGGAGGCCTTACAAATAGCTGGGAAAAGAAGAGAAGCTAAAGGCAAAGGAGAAAAGGAAAGATATATCCATTTTTAATGCAGAGATCCAAAGAAGAGCAAGGAGAGATAAGAAAGTATTCCTCAGCGATCAAGAAATAGAGGAAAACAATAGAATGGGAAAGACTAGAGATCTCTTCAAGAAAATTAGAGATACCAAGGGAACATTTCATGCAAAGATGGGCACAATAAAGTACAGAAATGGTATGGACCTAACAGAAGCAGAAGATATTAAGAAGAGGTGGCAACATTACACAGAAGAACTACACAAAAAAGATCTTCATGACCCAGATAACCAAGATGATGTGATCACTCACCTATAGCCAGACATCCTAGAATGTGAAGTCAAATGGGCCTTAGGAAGCATCACTATGAACAAAGCTAGTGGAGGTGATGGAATTCCAGTTGAGCTATTTCAAATCCTGAAAGATGATGCTGTGAAAGTGCGGCACTCAATATGCCAGCAAAGCTGGAACACTCAGCAGTGGCCACAGGACTGGAAAAGGTCAGTTTTCATTCCAATCCCAAAGAAAGGGAATGCCAAAGAATGTTCAAACTATTGCACTCATCTCACATGCTAGCAAAGTAATGCTCAAAATTCTCCAAGCCAGGCTTCAACAGTATGTGAATGAACTTGCAGATGTTCAAGCTGGATTTAGAAAAGGCAGAGGAACCAGAGATCGAAGTGCCAGTATTCGCTGGATCATCAAAAAAGCAAGAGAGTTTGAAAAAAACATCTACTTCTGATTTATTGACTATGTCAAAGCCTTTGACTGTGTGGATCACAACAAACTGTGGAAAATTCTTAAAGAGATGAGGATAACAGACCACTTTACCTGCCTTCTGAGAAAACTGTATACAGGCCAAGAAGCAACACTTAGAACTGGACATGGAACAACAGACTGATTGCAAATCAGGAAAGGAGTATGTCAAGGCTGTATATTGTCACCCTGTTTATTTAACTTATATGCAAAGTACACTGTGAGAAACGCTGGGCTGGAGGAAGCACAAGCTAAAATCAAGATTTCGAGGAGAAATACCAATAACCTCAGATATACAGATGACACCACCCTTATGGCAGAAAGTGAAGAAGAACTAAAGAGCTTCTTGATGAAAGTGAAAGAGGAGACTGAAAAAGTTGGCTTAAAACTCAACATTCAGAAAACTAAAGATCATGGCATCTGGTCCCACCACTTCATGGCAAATAGATGGAGAAGCAATGGAAACAGTGACCAACTTTATTTTTGGGGCTCCAAAATCCCTGTATATGGTGACTGTAGACATGAAATTAAAAGATACTTGGTCCTTGGAAGAAAATCTATGACCAACCTAGACTGCATATTAAAAAGCAGAGACATTACTTTGCCAACAAATGTCCATCTAGTCAAAGCTATGGTTTTTCCAGTAGTCATGTATGGATGTGAGAGTTGGACTATAAAGAAAGCTGAGCACCAAAGAATTGATGTTTTTGAACTGTGGTGTTGGAGAAAACTCTTGAGAGTCCCTTGGACAGCAATGAGACCCAACCAGTCCATCCTAAAGAAAATCAGTCCTGAATATTCATTGGAAGGACTGATGCTGAAGCTGAAACTCAGATACTTTGGCCACCTGATGTGAAGAACTGACTTGCTTGAAAAGACCCTAATGCTGAGAAAGACTCAAGTTGGGAAGAGAAGGGGACGACAGAGGATGAGATTGTTGGATGGCATCACTGACTTGATTGATATGAGTTTGAGTGAGCTACGGGAGTTGGTGATGGACAGAGAAGTCTGGTATACTACAGTCCACGGGGTCACAAAGAGTCAGACATGACTGAGCAACTGAACTGAACTGGTAATAATTACACCATTCAGAACACACTTTTTAAATGTCTGGTTGATCCTATTTGTGATGCATATTGTCTTGCTGTTCACACTGTCCACACTTCTCACTGAATCCAGCTAGGCAAGGATTGAGCTAAGAGGCTGGAAGAAGATGCAAGGAACTGTAGGAGCTACAGACAGGTTTATTCTCTCCTTGCTGGCACAGCAGCCAAAACACAGCCTGTCTCCAGGCTGGTGCAGCAGCCATAGCAGCAGCCACAACATAACCATAATGAAGACATAACAGACCCATAATATAACCTCATATAACATAATCATGATGTCACTCCACTGTGACCCAAATGCAGCAGCAGCCAGGGCTTTCATAGTGACACAGTAACCCGTGACCAAGCAAGGACTTTGTGATGCACACGCACAGTGTCATAAGCAATCAAATATGTTACAGAACTCGGTAAAGTCATTGTTTACAGAACATGGGGCACCAGGGCATGAAAGCACAGGGTTCCATCTTGTTAATTTCTCCACAGTATACATTCTAATTTTCCTTCTTTTATGTTTCCCTTCTTGTATGCTTTAAGGGTTAGCTGTGAAAGTGCTGCACTCAGTATGTCAGCAAATTTGGAAAACTCAGCAGTGGCCACAGGACTGGAAAACGTCAGTTTTCATTCCAATCCCAAAGAAAGGCAATGCCAAAGAATGCTCAAACTACCACACAATTGCACTCATCTCACACGCTAGTAAAGTAATGCTCAAAATTCTCCAAGCCAGGCTTCAGCAATATGTGAACTGTGAACTTCCTGATGTTCAAACTGGTTTTAGAAAAGTCAGAGGAACCAGAGATCAAATTGCTAACATCCGCTGGATCATGGAAAAAGCAAGAGAGTTCCAGAAAAACATCTATTTCTGCTTTATTGACTATGTCAAAGCCTTTGACTGTGTGGATCACAATAAACTGTGGAAAATTCTGAAAGAGATGGGAATACCAGACCACCTGATCTGCCTCTTGAGAAACCTATATGCAGGTCAGGAAGCACCAGTTAGAACTGGACATGGACCAACAGACTGGTTCCAAATAGGAAAAGGAGTCCGTCAAGGCTGTATTTTGTCACCCTGTTTATTTAACTTATATGCAGAGTACATCATGAGAAATGCTGGACTGGAAGAAACACAAGCTGGAATCAAGATTGCCAGGAGAAATATCAATAACCTCAGATATGCAGATGACACCACCCTTATGGCAGAAAGTGAAGAGGAACTCAAAAGCCTCTTGATGAAAGTGAAAGTGGAGAGTGAAAAAGTTGGCTTAAAGCTCAACATTCAGAAAACGAAGATCATGGCATCTGGTCCCATCATTTCATGGGAAATAGATGGGGAAACAGTGGAAACAGTGTCAGACTTTATTTTTCTGGGCTCCAAAATCACTGCAGATGGTGACTGCAGCCATGAAATTAAAAGACGCTTACTCCTTGGAAGGAAAGTTATGACCAACCTAGATAGCATATTGAAAAGCAGAGACATTACTTTGCCAACAAAGGTTCATCTAGTCAAGGCTATGGTTTTTCCTGTGGGCATGTATGGATGTAAGAGTTGGACTGTGAAGAAGGCTGAGTGCCGAAGAATTGATGCTTTTGAACTGTGGTGTTGGAGAAGACTCTTGAGAGTCCCCTGGACTGCAAGGAGATCCAACCAGTCCATTCTGAAGGAGATCAGCCCTGGGATTTCTTTGGAAGGAATGATGCTAAATCTGAAACTCCAGTACTTTGGCCACCTCGTGCGAAGAGCTGACTCATTGGAAAAGACTCTGATGCTTGGAGGGATTGGGGGCAAGAGGATAAGGGGATGATAGAGGATGAGATGGCTGGATGGCATCACTGACTCGATGGACGTGAGTTTCAGTGAACTCCGGGAATTGGTGATGACAGGGAGGCCTGGCGTGCTGCTATTCATGGGGTCACAAAGAGTCGGACACCACTGAGCGACTGATCTGATCTGATCTGATCTGATGCTTTAAGGATGTGGAGGCCTTCAAGACTCAGGTAAAACCCATAAGAATCTTTTAACACAGCCCTCAATGTGACCTCCTTATCCTGGCAAGTGGCATGAAGTGATATCTTAATTCCCTGCCTAGGAGTTTCATCCAGGGTAGCCTGGATGAAAACCAGATATCCTTGCCACCAAACCAGCCAAGGCTAGAGGCTAGAAGCTGCTTTTCCCTGGATCTTTGACCCCAGTGAAAAATGCATTTATCATGGAGGCAGAAACTATGAATGCAGGTACAAAGCTTATTAGAGACAGAGCACTACAGGTGGGAGAGCACACAGAGAAAGTTTGCTTAGTTGAGATAGAAGCAAGGCAGAGGTGCTACCCAGAGAAGAACAGTGTGGGCGTCCTTCCAGTGAGGAGGAGAGCAGTAAAGAAGCGGTTACATCATTTATATAGGTCAGTTCTTCTGGATCTTTGTCTTTCCTCAGGCCAGTTATCTAGTTTCTTTTTCCACACCTGACCTACCCTGGGACCCTCCCCTAGGGTGTGCGCACACACCCTTCAGCCAAGATGGATCTTGAAGTGAAGGCTTCTGGGAGGAGCAAGACTCATTATGACTTGAAATTATCCTCTGACTTTCAACTCCAAAGAGCTTTTTTGCACACATGTAGTGTGTCTCCCTTGTCTTTTACTTAGAAGGGTCTTTGCCTCTGTTCCTGCTTGCCATAATTATTCCCTTGAGGTGTTACCAAGAGACAAAGACTGACTATTTACCCTGTTTCTGTTGTCACTTCCAAGAGCAAATGGGGGTGCTGGTTGTAAATTCCTCAACTGGAGTCACCTATTCCTTGCCTCAGGAAATGCAAAGAGGAGACTGGCTGATTGTAAATGTCAAACCTGGAGCCCATCTATCTCCTACCCCACTCCAACCCATCTGTTCATATAGTACACACCATAACCCATGCTGGACTTATGATTCATTTGATATGTCTTTCCTTTTTATAGCTCTCATCCTATTCACCAAAGGAGAATCAATTACCCTTATTTTCAAACTTTTCTTTTAATCTCCCCTTGTGTTCTTTAGATTCAGGAGAATAGCTGACGTTTAATGCTAAGTGAACATTAGTTTTCAGGGCCTTCCTGGCATGAAACTAAAGATGAGTCATAATATTCCAGCTTATTGCTAATTGAGCAAACACTGAAAAAGATATAGGAAACATTAAGAACAATATTGCTCAGCAGCTTACAGGTATCAATAATCAATTGCACTTTAACACAAGAAGTTTGAGTGGGTCACAAAGAACACACTTATACTAACAGACCTGTCTTCTGCTGTTAGGAGGAAGCACTGATTCTGTTACGTCTGTATCTTTTACTTAACCTTTGCTTACAGTTGCTATTGTTCACTAAAAAGATACTGTTTGCACATAATGGCCTGCCTCAGGGGATTCTTTCACTTTCATGCATTGGAGAAGGAACTGGCAACCCACTCCAGTGCTCTTGCCTAGAGAATCCCAGGGACAGGGGAGCCTGGTGGGCTGCCGTCTATGGGTTCGCACAGAGTCAGACATGACTGAAGTGACTTAGCAGGGAACCCTGCCCCTCTATCTAAATATTAAACCAAAATGCCTTTTTGTTCAGGACCCTGTCCATCTGTGAGTGGCTACAGCAATGAAGAAATTAACACATTGCCTCCCTGAGGCTTGCCATTCTAGGAGATATTTCCAAGACTGATAGCATTTTTACTTTATTTCCTCACCTCCCCCACCCCCATCTCTGTTCTATAAGTGAACTTAGCATCCAGACCTCAACAAGATGGTTATTTTGAGATATTATTAATAGTCTTCCACCTTCTCTTGTCAGCCATCTTTCCAAATGAAGTCGTATTTCTTGCCTTAACACTTTCTCTCTTGGTTAACTGGCATGTTGTGAGGCAAGCAGAGGACAAGGTAACACTGCCTCCTGTGATGATCTCATGATCAATACACTGCTGTCTGCACTCCAGCTGCCCAGAGAAGGCCAGGAATTCACTGTCCATCCTGACCTGATTGGGGTCTTTCTACCAGGGCTTATCTTTCTGTGAGCAGAAACATGTCTGGGGCATGAGACAGGAAGACCACCTGTCAACCCAGAGTCTACCAAAACCTGAAGTGTTTCTTATATCGATCCCTCCCTTTGTTCTCATCCTGCAAAACACTTTAACTCTCTCTCTCTCTTTTTTTTTTTCTCTTGCCCTTGGTCCTGCTTTTGAAGCAAGAAATAGACAGAACAGGCTCCATCTTGAAAATAGGATTCCATCTTGGCCTGGACCGTGAACTTTGAGCTATATGCCCAGGATCTTTGGAGATGACATAGCAACTGGAAAACCAGACCCTCCCAGATGGAAGAGCCCCAGGGCTCGACCTAGACTCTCTGTCACCTAAAAGAATACCCTAATTATCTGTGTGACTGAATAGAATCATAAATTCTAATATGTTTATTGGGGTATGACCACAGGCCTATTGATAATTATCCACTGTTAACTACCTAGGCTTAAGGCATATGAATCATGGTTTAACTTTGATTGTATCTTTCTTTTCCTTTGTTCAGACTAGTTTTAGGGAATTTGGGGAGGTGGGCTGGGCACGTACACTTAGGAAACATAACATTTTCACAAAAACTGGCCGGGGTCCTTGGCTAAGAGGAGACTCTGCCTTGGGCCCGCTGGCGTAATAAACTGCACTCCACTATCTGCATTGTCCTTCTGAGTGAGTGTGTTTCCTGGATCGAGTGGCTAAAGTACTTTCTCTTTTGTTTAACTTCCAACATGAGTCATCACTCATCCAATGTCCATTAGCTCTATCTCCTAGTTTTCCAGGTTGGGCAAAAAGAGGGAGGAAGGGCTCTTTTTACCTAATCTCAGGGTGTAATAGAAAGAAACCAACCCACATGTTTATATTGTAGAAAGCTATCCTCTCTCCAGTGTCCCTTCTGTATGTTGTTATTGCGACCCTACGGACTGTAGCCCACCAGGCTTCTCTATCCATGGGATTCTCTGGGCAATAACTGGAGTGGGTTGCCATGCCCTCCTTTGGGGGATCTTCCAAACCCCAAAATCAAACTCATGTCTCTTATGTCTTCTGCATTGGCAAGCAGGTTCTTTACCACTAGCACCACCCATGAAGCCCCATTAATAAAAGAGTGTCTATTTAATTTCCCATGTTAAATATTTTATAAAATGTAAGTCTATATTTAAGATATATACCCTTTGAGCTGCAAAGGTGGCTTTGGACTGTGGCAAATTCATGAAGTTAGCTGCTCAGTGAAGGAAGTTTCTTGGGAGACAGCCCAGGTACTTTTCCTGATGACATCACTCAATTTGACATGCGTTGGGTGCTTTTATTATTATTTTTAGATTTTTACCTATAGAAAATGATAATGTACGTATTAGGATGTGTTACTGAACAGGACTGCTACGCTATGAACTAATTGAGAGAAGTCAGATAATAAGATGTTTAGTTGCATAAGGGATGAATCAGAGAATGCCTGGGAGCCATGAAATTTTGATAAAATACCCAGGTGAGAAGGAGTCTATATGTGAGGGGAATTATCACAGCATGAAGAAACCAGTTGTCCTGGATACAGGGTACATAAAATTAAAATGTAGAAAATGAGGTGGGACAGTTTCAAAGACAATTTCAGCTACTTCAAAATGGTGCCCAGAAATATCCTTATTCTAAGTAATAAGTATGAGTTATTTTTCTGTGTTTTTCATTCTTTCTTCCTCCTTTTATTTCATTTACCCTTCACCATGTCTTTCCAGTAGTAAATATTCTATATTTTGCTTTAAATACTGGACTTTTGAAGGTGCATGTGAGAGTTATAGCACTATATTACAAAATAAAATCTCTCTTTGGAATTTCAGAAACACTTCAGCTCAATCCTGTTTGTCTAAAACAGAACATATTCTCTTATGAGATTACCCACCTCTACCAATGAACTTTTGGCTTTTCCTTTATGATATTTGTCAGTGGATTACTTTCCATCCAGCAGTCCAAGGTAGAAAACTGAGGTTCATCCTTTTTTCTTTCCCTCAATCTTCAGTCAGTATTTCTCAAGATTTGTTGATGTTCCTTCCTAATTAACCCTTGCAGATCCCTCTCATTTGCAGTCTTACTAATTTGTACCTTGGGACAAGCTTTCACCATGCCTTGTCTGGAATATTTAAATCAGAAGTGAACTGAATACATCAGCTCAAGGAGATTCATTTTAGTGCCAGATGCAGAGAATACCCAAGATGCAAAGAATGAATATATATCAATATATAATAGACCTGTGGTTTTCTTTATTCCTTTAACAGATGCATTTGCATGCCTACTTTGAATAGACATGGTACTGAGAAATGGGGATTCAACAGTGACCAAAAGACAATTTCTTGTCCTCAGGGAGTTGAAATCCTATTTGAGAGAGACCCATGAGAGACAGATAAAATGATTACACATTGTGATAAGGGCTCATTAGGAAACAATCCAATGTAACTATTGAAGTGGGGTGAGGAGAAAAGGTAGAGACAAGAGTATAGTCTTCAAAAGCAATTTTGTGAAGTAATTTGAATTAAGCATTCTCCTTGACTGTAAGTGTCTCTGGACTCCTCAGTTCTTATACATCATTGCCCACTACATTTTAAGGGAGTTCAATAAATTCATACTGTCTTCTGCATATCCAGCAACATGTACATCCTGGCACCATCACACCACTGAAGTAGATACCCTTCCACCACCACAGTCTACCATGTACTTCAGTTTCATTCTGCTTTGTTTAAAAATAAATCTAGATTAACTTAGCATATAAAGGATATTCATGCAAGCATCCCAATGTTTCATAATTATATTCCAAACTCCGTGGTCAAATAAGCCCTTAGGTGCATGTGAGAATGAAAAATTAATTGCTTCAAGGAACAGTGCTTATATCTGTCCTCAAATAATTTTCTATTGACTAACCTTTGATCCAGTGTCACAGAATTGCATGTTTGGGCACTAGCTTTTTCAATTAATAAACAAGATTTTAAAAGTTAAACTCATGGGTTTAGAATAAGTCCTTTAAAGAATTATTTTGGAAAAAAGCAGAGATAAATTTTAATCATCTGTTGTCCACAGAAGGAGAAAAAAATCTAATGTCAACTTAAACAATAGTCACAACCTCAAAGTTTTGAGCTGTGCTTTATTCAGTGGGAAATTTTAGGACTTCAAGCCCAGGACATAGCATCCCAAGTAATCTCATCTCCCAGAGAGAACTGCTCTGAGGAGGTGAGGAGAGGAGCCAGGTTTTATAGAAGTTTTGAAACAAAGGGCAGGTAGTCTGAACATCTGAAATAGTCTGAAATATTATTGTTAATTAAAGAAAACCAGATATCCCAAGTTAAAGGATTTAGTGCTTTGCTACATATGGGAAGACGCAAGAGTTGGTATGCATCTCAGCTATCCTGGGTCAGTATCCTGTGTTTTTCACATCCTGAGTGCACTTGGACTCACCGTTGGGAGTGGCTGCAGCCTGATGGACGCCAGGTCACATGTATTCTTCTCCTTTCTGAGTACTCTTAGGGCTCAGGAATTCACATTTGGAGGGCCGCTAATGACTGTGACATCCTTGTTTACTGATATGGCAGAAAATACTCCATTTGTAAGTAATGTTATCAATTAGAGGTTAATAGCCTATTGTAAACTTTTAACTATCATCCACTGCCCAAGTTCAGTGTAGATTTGCATATAAAGGAAAGGTTTTGGAGATTCAATCATATTAAAGATCAAATGTTTTACCAAAATATAATGTACAGGAGGTTTAAAAAAAAAAACACTCTAAGTACTTTTATTGTAACCGTTCCTTAATGTTAAAGGAAAAGGTAATATTTGACCAAGGAAGTTAAACGGGCAAACTCATGTTAGACTTCCTTGCTGATAGAAGTTAACACCACTCCCTTTAATGTCTAAGTAGCTCTTTAACACTCGGAGGTTTAAGTGCTGGATTTAGAAAAAGAAAGGAAAGAACTTTAAAAGGTGTTAACTTCATCTTCTGCCATGAAAGAGGAGATGTTTAATTAAACCACTGGTAGTTCTTGGGTGGTTTTCAGCTTAGTTTTATACTTTTGAGATGAAAGAGTACATGCAAAATTATGTACAAAGTACCTTTTAGAAACTTTGGAAAGGTCAAGGAGAAAATAACTGGATTTCAAAAGCTGAACTTTTCAAGGTTTTTCTCTGATTTTTCTAAAACAAGATAGCCTCCTCCTCCTCTTAATAGTTCTTCAAGGCCCTTTTAGTAGCCAAAAATCTTTGTTCTTTTTTTTTTTTAAGCAGCTTTGTAACAGAAGAACTAAAAATTAATTATGGCTATGGAACTTTTACACAGAAGAGTTTAAAAAGCACAGACGTAAAGAAGGGAAAAGATGAGGGCCCATTTATCTTATATTGACAGGACTAGCTTCAAACGATGACCTTGAATCATAATCATCCTAATGAGCTCAAAATATTTCACTTTAACAAGTGAAACTATAATCAAATCAGTTTCTGAAAGCTCTACTAATGAGCATTTCCTTTGATGAAAACATGGTTAACTGTCTTAGTCTGCAGGAGGTGCACTACAGTAAGGGGCCAGCTCCTGACAACTCATTAGCTGACCTGGGGAGAGAGTAATTTGAATGCTTTTGATAAAAATTTCAAGGCTTTTTTTAACTTAAATTACAATTTATGCACTTTTATAAATAGTATAATTTTTCTAAGTTGGAGGAAACTAGCAAGAAGACTTCAAAGCTGTGGAACAAAGTTTGTTTACCACATTTGGTCTGTTGTAGCCCCAGAACCAGGAAGGGGAAATATGTTTAATCAGTGACTGGTAACTTGGGGTCAATCCTTATATTGTATTTTTACAGGTTGTACTATTATAGGTTGGTATGATGTTAAACACACTTGATGGAGCTGCATTTTGTAACATTTAGGATTGAAGATTGCAAGTCATTACTACTTATTTTGAGTTTGATGAATATCTTCTGAAACTTCTTTCTCTAGCAAAACAAATCACTCAATTTACTTTAAGCAGCAATATAAACTGAAATGAGATCAGAATGTAGAAATGTGGTTTACTTTTATTTTCACTACTTGTCAAGAATACCATTCCCCAATTAGAATTATTCATCATTTTAAGGGCTGCTCTACTCTATTCAGCATCTAGAAATGATCTCTCTCTCTCTCTCTCTGTCTCTCTCTCCCTGCAGAGCCGACTTGCTATCAAAGCAGAATATAAAACACAAGAACAGTTCAGCTTCTTTAAGTATCACTGGAAGATCTTCATTGCAGATCTTCATTGCATCAGAGGTCCAACTAACTCCTTGTCCCCTCCCTCCCTCCAAGCTTCCTTTTGTTATTGAGGGGTGTTCTATTTTCTTTCTATTTGTCCTCTTTTCTCCCCGTGTTCTGCAAGGCAAACCACTGAGATGGTTTGTGTCACAAGCACATGAGACTCTCAACTGTCAAGTGTCTAATCTCTCTTTCTCTCTGTTTTGTTGTCACTCTCTCTTCTCCTTGACGTGAGTTGAGAAATGAAAATATTCCCAATATTTTGAAAGACAAATGACTAAACAGAGAGGTAGAACACCAAAAAAGAGACTATTTTGCTTCTCAAAATTATCACTTGCTTTTTCCAAATAATATTTTTTTAAGACAGGCACCCCATAAAAAGGAAAATATTTATTTTGATCTCATTGTGCATATGCATGTATATAAAAATATATACAGTCAATTATTGTTTTTCATAAGAGTTAATATTCTCTAAAGTCACTGTGAACACTAAGTTGGAAAACACTGAACCATAGGTCCTAGAAAGAACATAGGATTGGGTTCCTGTGAGCCTCTGGTCACATGACAACATTTTCATCACCTGATCAATACACAGTCTTGTTTGATGTGTGTTTCTATTTAAAGACACCTTACTTAATATATATTATTGACTTGCTAACATTGAACTCATGGCCATGTTAAAGAAAAAAAAAAGATGTAAATACTTATTAAAATGCTATGGAAGACTTTATTCAAGACTATTGCATTCAGGGTACTATGATAGAGACGAAATAGGGCTCAACTCCAAATACAACATGGACGCATGGGGATTTATGGACAACAAACAGAGTGAGAGGGTCAGTGGATAGAAAATTCCTAAGAGGAGGGACTTCCTTGGTAGTCCAGGGGTTAAGACTCTGTGCTTCCGATGCAGGAAACTACAATCCACATGCTGGATGGCGAAAAAAATAAAATTACTAAGAGGAGATTGAGGGTAGGAAGAGTCTTACTGAACTGGCAGGATTCTTGTTACCAGCAGGGCAATGATTTACACCACGGAAGTGGGAGATGAGGAACTTGATCAGATATCAAGTGTGGCCAGATATCAAGGTGGAAGTATTCTCCCTAAACTGACTTAAAGAGAATTCTTTGCTGAGACTGCTCTAGGCAGACCAAAGGCAGGACAAGGTCAAAGCCTAGTCCAAAAGAGGGTTCAGAGGAGGCCAATTAAACGTTAGTCAGGGAGAGAGTCTGTCAGACAACAGCACTATAACTTATGCCTGAACAAAGCTTACCTAGCATACATAACAGTAGTCCACCTGCCCAATCCATGTTTTTGCTTTTTTTTTTTTTTTTTAGGTACCTGCCTAAAGTCAACCATGGTTTGAAATTATTAAATGGAAAATTCCAGGAATATACAACTCAAAAGGTTTAAATTCTGTGCCATTCTAAACAGCTTGATAAAATCTTTTGTTGTCCTGCTCCATCCCACCAGGAATGTGAATGGACCCTCCATTCAGCTTATCCAACCTGTGGGTCACTTAGGAGCCCTTCTTGATTATCAGGCTGCCTGTCGAGGTACTCCAGTGCTTGCGTTGAAGTAACCCTTAATTTACTTCATAATGACCCCAAAGTACAAAAGTAGTGATGCTGGCAATTCAGATATGCCAGAAACTGTGAAATGTTTCCTTTAACTGAAAAGGTGAAAGCTTTTGTCTTAAGAAGAAAAGAAAAAAGATAATATTTTCTGAGGTTTCTAAGATCCACTCTAAGAAATTCTACCTGTGAAATTGTAAAGAAGGAAAAATAAGTTGACACTAGTTTGGCTGTCACACCTCAAACTGCAAAAACGATAGCCACAGTGCATGATAAGTGTTTAGTTATGAGGGAAAGGAGTTAAATTTGTCCCTCAAGACGGACATTTAGAAAGAGTAAAAATCATTCACATAACTTTTACTATAGTATATTTCTATAATTGTTCTATTTATTTATTCCTTTGGACTGCAGCCTTCCAGGCTCCTTTGTACATGGGATTTTTCAGGTAAGAATACTGGAATGGGGTGTCATTTCCTCCTCCACAGGCTCTTTCCTACCCAGGGATTGAATCTGCGTCCCCTGCATTACAAGCAGATTCTTTACCACTGAGCCACTGGGGAAACCCCATGTGTTTATTACTATATATTTGCTATTACATTTATTACATATTTATTATTAATCATTTACTGTGCCTAACTTATAAGTTTAACTTTATCATAGGTTTTGTGTATAGGAAAAACACAGCATATATGGGATTTGGTATTATCTGTGGTTTCAGGCATTCACTGGGGGTCTTGGAATGTATCCTCCATGGGTAAGGGGGATGATTTTATTTTCTCAGTAAAGCACATCACAGTCTTCTTGCACTAGGAATATTAGAGACCTCTTCAGTATTATACTTGGGTGGCATTTTAAACAGTAAAATCACTGACAAAAAGTGCAAAAATGTGGCACTAAATAGTCCTTCAAAAGGATACTTGTTTACAGTAGAAGAGCTGAAACAGGAAGGCAGAGAATAGCCCTGCTTTACCTCAGTTTGGACTGCATGCTTCCAGCAATCCAAATATTTTGCTTCCTGCGCAAATCATCCAGAAAAGACCATTAAAGCACACGAATATGGACTTGGGGGCAACAAATACATTTTAGCTAGTTGGATAATTCAGAAGCAAAGAATCTGCAAATATTGAGAACTGACTATACACACACACACACAGGCATATATAAACATAGAGATAGATAAATATTAATAGATAATATATAAATATATGAAGTATATATTACTCATTTTAATTAAATAATATCAAGTTTTTAAAAACAGAGTAAGGTGTGAATTCTTCATCACTCTTTTTTTTTTTAATTGACTGAGAGTGGGAAGCACCACTTTTGAAAATGCGAGAAAATTCAACCCAACACAAATTAAGTAATAAAGGTACAGCTGTGAAGAATAGAAAATAGAATATGTTAGCCTAATAATTCCATAATTGTCTTAAAAACATACTAATTTGACAAAAATCTAACTCTCTAAAGCAGAAAAATCTATTATTATTTTTCCTAATAATTTTTCATATTTATAATCAATATTACAGATTTAGGAAAGTAAAAATTAGTAAATGCTTTAATGGTGAGGCTGAATAAAGATTTTTTTCCTAATGTGTCTTCTGTTGCTAACTGTGACCATCTGAGATGCTGTTAGTCTTAGGAGTCAGGGCTTTTTTGCTTAGCCACTCCCTATTAGTCATGGGTGGAGCATGTTACTCTCAACCTGTTCTCCAAATGGGAGGAAGTAAAAGTGGCCTTTCTTTTGGAAAACAAGAGACTCAAGTCGGGCAGAAGTTATCTCTTTCCAATACATCCACAATGGCACTTCTGGAGTGGTAGAGACAGCACCCAGATGCCTACACCCTAGATATGTCTCCTCTATAAATAGGATCTTATCATGAGGCTCTTGGTTATAGAAGCTGTTTCCAGTTGGCCTGATAAAACCTATACTCCAAGCTTCTGATTCACTACACATAATCAGAGCAGTTTTGTCAAACCATGCATTTTCCAAGTTACTCAGTTCTCATATTCATTACTCATATTCATTATTCATATTTGGTACTTAAGTATGTTAGAGAGGTTTCCTCCCCTATTGGGCTGCTAAGCAACTTCATGAAACTATAAAAAAAAAAATCTATAAAATTTCTCATCTCTCTTTCCTGGAGGGACATGGCCTAGTGTGAGCAATTTACACTTTCCCTCCCAAGGGAAATGTTATCTAAACTCAGTGTGTAGAAGTTAAGTGGAAATAGTTTGTCTACAAGGAAGAGGAAGGTGGGGCAGGGCTCTTGTAGAGCCTGTGGTCACCTCTTCTGTGCCTTTGTCCAGATCGACCCATCCCCAAACTCAGACAGGGCAAGAGATTCAGTTATGTAGGGGTGGAGCAAGAGGGGATTAGAGAGGCTGGACACAAATTCCTTTTTGCACTTAGTGTGATTTGTAAAGCCTGAGGAAGTCTTGACTCTTCTGTCAGTCAGTGGGCAGTGAAGTCGCTCAGTCGTGTACACAGCTATTCTGCTAGCATTTTGTGGAACTGTAACAGAAAGAATTTGTGCTTACCTTAGATATTTTAAATGAATTTTTTCTCATTCTAAAAAAAAATTTATAAAAGGAAATCCTCCTGTTGTTAATATTTTTTTCCAGATCAGATCAGATCAGTCGCTCAGTCGTGTCCGACTCTTTGCGACCCCATGAATCACAGCATGCCAGGCCTCCCTGTCCATTACCAGCTCCCGGAGTTCACTCAGACTTACGTCCATCGAGTCAGTGATGCCATCCAGCCATCTCATCCTCTGTCGTCCCCTTCTCCTCCTGCCCCCAATCCCTCCCAGCATCAGGGTCTTTTCCAACGAGTCAACTCTTCGCATGAGGTGGCCAAAGTACTGGAGTTTCAGCTTTAGCATCATTCCTTCCAAAGAAATCCCAAGGCTGATCTCCTTCAGAATGGACTGGTTGGATCTCCGTGCAGTCCAAGGGACTCTCAAGAGTCTTCTCCAACACCACAGTTCAAAAGCATCAGTTCTTCGGTGCTCAGCCTTCTTCACAGTCCAACTCTCACATCCATACATGACCACTGGAAAAACCATAGCCTTGACTAGATGAACCTTTGTTGGCAAAGTAATGTCTCTGCTTTTGAATATGCTATCTAGGTTGGTCATAACTTTCCTTCCAAGGAGTAAGCGTCTTTTAATTTCATGGCTGCAGTCACCATCTGTAGTGATTTTGGAGCCCCAAAAAATAAAGTCTGACACTGTTTCCACTGTTTCCCCATCTATTTCCCATGGGGATTTAAATAAATCATTGGTATACTTTCTAATCTTACTATAGATAAATATGTCTCCTTCTATATGATTAAAAGTACATGTGTCATAAGCTGTTTAAATTGCTATACTAAATTAAATTTTAAGGTCAATTTAAATTTTACAATGAAAGTCACTGTGTAGGAAAAATGATACTTTTGAAAAATTCACTTCTATGATAACTTTCTAGAAGTATGTAAACAGTCATTTTATTGAAGTATTTCTTAGATTTAGATTTTTTCAATATGAATTATTTATTGATGAGCATTCATTTCTCTTTCAGATCTGAATGTTATACACTCTTCAATAACCAGTGGCATTGCAGAGGTTCCTTCTGTTACTTTTATTTTGCGTATGTTTGCTTGAACACTTATTAGTCTGCTAATTAATCTGGAGAATTTCTTGGTTGTATAAATTATGGGACAACATATAGAGACATTACTTATATTACATTTCTTACTAAGTGGTATACTGTTTTCACTTCAAGTGGTGACAGTTCAAGAATCTCACCTACTCAAAAATTGTAAGTCAATTGCTAAAATATCTGATGACACTCTGTGCTGACAGGGTATAGGGAAGCTACACTGTGTACAATTTTAGTATAACTGTAAACTGATACAACTACTTCGGAAAGATACTTGTTCAAAATTAGCAAAATTTAAAATATGCATTTTAAAATTAAAAAAAATTAAAATTAAAATGCATATTTTAAATTTACCATTTAAAAGTTTTATAATAGGAGTTGGAGAAGGCGATGGCACCCCACTCCAGTACTCTTGCCTGGAAAATCCCATGGACAGAGGAGCCTGGTAGGCTGCAGTCCATGGGGTCGGGAAGAGTCAGACTCAGCCGAGCAACCTCACTTTCACTTTTCACTTTCACTTTTCACTTTCATGCATTGGAGAAGGAAATGGCAACCCACTCAGTGTTCTTGCTTGGAGAATCCCAGGGATGGGGGAGCCTGGTGGGCTGCTGTCTATGGGGTCGCACAGAGTCAGACACGACTAAAGCGACTTAGCAGCAGAAGCAGTATACCAAAAAAAAAAAAAAAAACCTTAAATTCCTAGTTTGTGGTTTTCTGTATTATATGCTATTTTGATTTTTAGTTTTTAAATTAAATAATATGAAATCTATATCATCCCTGGTTTTAAAAATTTTAGTTTTCATTTAATTATTGTAAGTGAAGGCAGAAAATAGTTTTTCACTATCAGAAGTGTTAGTCAAAGAGGCTTTGTGATTGGGTCCATAATAATATTTCAGGAAAGGTTTTGAGAAAATGTGTGGTCATGTTTTGGTAATTTTAGCTTTAATATAAATGCTTCAAAAGAAAAAAAAATATGTTTGGTTTTATCTTTATATTTCTTCATAGAAAGAGATTTAACATCCTCTGAATTCCAATCCCAAAACCAGGATCCACTCTTAGTGTTTTTCAGCCTCGGTAGTGTTTATAGTTTGGTAACTTAATGGATATTTTGCTGTTGTTCCAAACTTTTTTTAAATTTATGTACTTTTTAATGATAGGTATATTATTTTCCTGCTAACAATTCAATTAGTAAAATATAAGCTGATAATGACATAGCCAATTCGTGAAAATTCAACTTCAATGAAATCTTGCTTCTTAAAAAGTCACAAGGAAATATTATACAGTGAGATTCTGGATTTCTTTATCACAGCATTTGTATGGAGAATGAAGAACAGATGCTCCTATTGAACTGTCTTTCCTTAGTGGTTTAATGAGATTCTTTTAGTTTATACATCATTCTTTGGCTACAGTCCATCAGAAACTTCAGGTACAAAAATTAGCCATCACACATCAATTAGACAGCACACAAAAGCTGACAATTACATTTGTGCCTTGATGTTCTAACCAAAAGCATATCAGTGGAGAGGCAAATAAGACAGTCAAAATAAAATTCATAAACTTAAAACACACACATACACATACATGTGTACACACATACATGCACACACTTCACTTATGTAAAATTACTGGCATAAATTTTAAAATAAAAAATATCAACTCACACTTTTTGTTTATATGGTTAAAGCTATAATTCATAAATGCATCTTAAGCTGACTTTTGATGAATGTGGGATGCCAAGTGTTCTTAATTTTTAAAAAACAAATTACAAAAATTTTTTTGTAAAGTTTTAAATATCTAGAACAAATTTTTGTCAAGGATTTTTAAATTTCCTTTTATCAAATTTATTTAAAAATTAGAATCACTAGTTTTTGTGAGATCTTGCATTTTATTTTCTTCATATATTTTGATATCCTGGAACCTGGTGGGTTATAGTTCATAGGGTTGCAAAGAGTCAGACACAACTGAAGTGACTTGGCACACATGCAGGAAAGCACAGGTATTATTGAGAAACCAAGAAGGACTATGGCTTCCTTAATGGAACATTATTTTTGTCTTTTCTTTCTTTTTTCTGGTAAACAAAAATATTCTATAATAGAAGAAAAAGGCCACTAATATGACAAATAAATTAAAAGGGAAAGATTAGATAAGAAAAACTATTTTCATCATTTTTAAGTGTTAGAATTCTTAACAGCATTTAAAGAATTATACTCAATATGAAAATAGATCAATCCTTTAGAAAAATGGATAAATAACATGGACAGGAATTCACAAAGGAACAAATGTTAGTGAGTAATAAACACACTAAACAATGTTTTAACTTCACTGTTTATAGATATCAAAACAAAATGCCCTATTTCATCCATCATATTAGAAACCATAAAAATAATGATTAAAAATTAATATTGCTCAGGTGAAGACAGAAGGAATTATCTACAGCCTGACAGTAGAAGTCTAATTTTATAATCTTTGTTGAGACTACTTTCATAAAATACCTCAAAATTCTTTAGGCATTCATTTCTAACAGCTCTACTTCTAACTATTAGAAATGAATGATATATGTATAACGTTGGCTATTATAGTCAAGTTTATAAACATCATGAAGTAAAGTTAAAACACTTACATATTTTCAGGTATTTAGGAGAGAAATTCTAGTAATTTAAAGGAGTAATCTAGGTCTCATTCACTGATATGAAAAGATATATCCAAAACAAATGCTCTAGAAAATCATGGATCATCTCTAAATTGTTTGACACTTTTAGGTTGAACAATATTACATTTATAATGAAATCTATTTAAAAAAAATTTTTTTATTATAACAAAAAGGAGAAATGATATTTGCTTTGCTCCACCCCACATTGTTTTCAAGGTGTCTTATTCTATCTTTTCTCAGCCATAACTGTGAGAATATACCCAATCTTTTACCTTCTTATCTATTGGATCTACTTCTCTATAGAATTACACAAAATTATTATCTTTCTTCAAGAAAGCATTTTACAATGTGAACTTTCACAAGGCCTTATCAGTTTCTTCTCTAGGTTAGGTGAGCTCAATTTCTAAAACATCATGGTTTCCAATCTCTTCGACAGTCTAGTCACCCTCTAGGTGTAATCCACCTTTTCAGTAACTCTTAAAATGCAGCCTACAGAACTGAATATAATATACAAGACACAGCCTGAGCAGTTCAGATTATAGTGAAACTATTACCACCCTTGAACTTGACTCTCTACCTCTATTAATGCATTTTAGGAATGCATTAACTTTTTTAAGCATCTGTTAACACCATACTGGCTCATATTGAGCAGGTAGGCAAATAAAACCACAGGAATTTTGTCACAAATTTCCTTTTCCTGTAAATGTGCAATAAACAAGAGTTTATAATAACTCTATAAATTTTCATTTTATTAGTTTCAGCCCATAGCTCCAAACTGGAAAGATCTTTCTTCAGGCATGTGACTACCATCTAAACTAACAACCACCCTTTCTAACTTTGTGTTTATTACCTGCAAAAGTGCTCAGCATTTCTTCTTCCACCATTCTAACCACTGAACAAACTGTTGAACAAAAGAAAGCCAAGTGGAGAATCCCAACTCCAGAGATCTCCGTACAGCTGGGCATCAATCCATTACTAGACACTCTTTGGATAACTGTTCAATTGTCAATGAATTAGTGGATTGCTCATATTTTCCCATCTTGCCTTTAAGAATAATAGAATCATCATGGAACGTGTTGCATACATACAGGTATGCATTTCTCAGCAACCATTTTAGGATAGTATACAGGACATACTGTTTGGCATAAAAGAACAGAATATCGCTCCACTTGATCTGACTTCTAGGGATGTAAATCACTGACCCTGTGGACCTGAACATCCCATCTCCTGTTAGCTTACCCAATTACAATGAGAACTCTCCTGTCTTCTTAATTCTATTTAAATAAATCCATTTTAGTTGGATGTCTCTCACACTCAAAGTTCATGAGAAACACTTATGTGATGGACAGGGTCCTGTAGTAGTTAAAAGACCCTAAGGACCCAAACTGCCTGAGTACAAAACACAGCTCCACCACTTTCTGTTATGTAACCCTGAGTGAATTATTCAAATATACTCTCCCTTTATTGCTTTGTCAATGAAAGTATCTCTCTCAAATGGATTAAATGAGTTAGCATATATAAAACATTAAGAAAAATCCTGGGCAACTAGGAAGCTCTAAGTAAGTGTAGCTACATATAATTATGACATATATGGTATTACATTCAGCGTAAAGCAATAATTCTGACAGACCGTATTTCTTATTAAGTTCTGTGCTGTACAAAGAATGCATTTATTGCTGCTTCCTTAATTTATATATATTTCTGTAGGCAAAACATCTATTTATTGTTATTATTATTATGCTGAAATGATCATGTGACTGTCCCTATAAACTCTTACAAGAAAGTTACAAGGTCATTGACTTGTTTGTGAGAAGATCTGTCTGGGTCTCTGAATATTCATGGGTCAGGTATAAACCTGTACCCTCACCCATACATTTTCCACAGCTTCTACCATGCTGTCCTCCATATCACCAATAACAATTCAGGACTGGAAGGACAGGGTCAGATTCCTCCAGCATAGTAATGGCCTCCCCATCGTACTGTTTCCCCAGGGGACTGTCTCTGGACTCTACTCTGTAACACACCTTCTTACCTGACCAAGCCCACTCCAGACACTTGGCAATCCAATAGTAATTTCATTTCCAGGATTATCTTGTCTGGAACACAAGACTTCGTTTGCTTTTATCCCCTTCTCAAAATGAGGTTCCTCTACTTCACTTCAAGACCAACATTAGCTCAACTTTGAATAGTTCACTTCTTGGGAAGGCTACTGAACTTAAACTAGAGTGGGGAAAAGAGGGAAAAGCCTCTCTCTGACTCTTAGAGGGAAGGGAAAATAAGTAGAAGGTAGAATAGATGTTACTCTGATAGTAATAACCATTTACTACATTTATTCATCACATTATTATTGAGCTGTAAACGCCACGATGGACTGACCCACCAGGGAAGCCCATGATATATGGTGAGTGAGTGAGTGAAGTCACTTAGTCGTGTCCAACTCTGCGACCCTGTGGACTGTGTTTATGGGATTTTCCAGGCAAGAGTACTGGACTGGATTGACATTTCCTTCTCCAGGGGATCTTCCCAACCCAGGAATCGAACCCAGGTCTCCCGCATTGTAGGCAGATGCTTTACCATCTGAGCCACCAGGGAAGTCTATGATAGATGGTAGAAACACTAAATAGAATTTAGTGTCAATTTTCAAGGGAATTAAATACAACAAAAGAGACACCAACAATTAAAGACATCACAGTGTGATAAGTGCCATAAAAGCAAAGAGGATGAATTCTTAACTAAAATAATGAGCATGTCCTTTCAAAATTACCTGTATTTACAAAAGGAAATGTCTTGATTTTGTGGTGGGCAGAAAAATCAATTCAAAGGAATCAGATCTCTTCTCTGGTCTGATGCCTTGGTCCTCGAAGTTTGTTCCCTGAGCCAAGAGTTTATCAGAACTACAAAATCTCAGGTCCCACCCAGACCTACTGAATCAGAATGGGAGTGTTAACTAAATCCTTTGGTTGATTCATTAACACATTATAATTTGACAAGCACTGTTCTAAAGCAAAGTGTGGCTCACAGAAGCAGTGGCTCAGACCTGGCTCCTATATGCACATGGTGCAGGAGAGCAAGTTGGGAAGATGCTCATTCATCTAATGCTTAACATGCAATAGGCACTCAATAAATGTGTGTTGACTGAATACATGAGTGGATAACTAAAGAATGAATAAAAGTATTAATGAATAATATTTTTAATTTTTTGAGCATGAAAGAGGAGAGAGAGGAGAGAATAAAGGAATAACTAAAGAAAGGTAACCCACCATGTTAAGTCAGTCCTTTTTAAATGATATTTTGGATATTGTCAATCAGTTTAAAAAAAATATATACATATATATATAAGCAGAGGGCATCCCAACACTAAGGAAGTTTGAATTTGAATTTTAGCTTAATTTTTTTTTTTTTTTTAGTGCAGGGAAAATTAAGTTTTTGGCAACATTTTTAGGTTTTATCATCTTTGCTGTTATTGCTGCTAAGTCGCTTCAGTCGTGTCCGACTCTGTGCAACCCCACAGACGGCAGCCCACCAGGCTCCCCCGTCCCTGGGATTCTCCAGGCAAGAACACTGGAGTGGGCTGCCATTTCCTTCTCCAATGCAGGAAAGTGAAAAGTGAAAGTGAAGTCGCTCAGTCGTGTCCAACTTTTAGCGACCCCATGGACTGCAGCCTACTAGGCTCCCCCATCCATGGGATTTTCCAGGCAAGAGTACTGGAGTGGGGTGCCATTACCTTCTCCGTTATCATCTTTATGTTTAACTAATTAAAAAATAATAAATTTATGCCTAAATAAGCCTTTAGTAGTAATTTCCCAGTCATATAAATCAGAAGCATAGGATTTAAAGTGTCAGAAATCATGACTAACACTCAATTTGTTCTAATATCATATCAACATATCAACAAGTACTATATACACTGAGCCATAAAAACCCAAAGAGCCACATTGAATTGATATGCATTAAGGGGAGGTGCAATTAATTTCAGGATGAACCAAAGCATAAGTTTTTATTATTTATTTCATATGCTAAAAAAAAAAATAGAATGGGAAGAAATCTGAGGCTTTTGATAATGAAAGGAAATGCTTCCAGAAAAAATATAGGGGAGCATTTAGAATTAATTGCTTGATTCTAATTAAAAGAATATGACCTTTTAGAGGCATAGTAGTTACTGAAACTTTGATTTTATTTGCATACATTAGTATGAACATGACAACTGAATCTCTAGATAAAGGTTATTCTCTGTCCCTAAAAGGGAAAATCTTTTCCTGAAATGAAATTGTTTAACTTCTTGTACCAAATCAGTTAAGCCATGTTCCTAGTTTTAGAGCAAAATGAAAATGCCAGGACACTTAATATTATTTTTTTAAAAATCTCAAAGTATAAATGTGGAATAGTCTATAATAGTAGCTGATATAAATGTATTCCTAACTTGTCAGCATCTATTACAAATGACCCCCAGTGGCACTTGTATATTTGAACCCTAGATACAAAGTAAGAGAAATGTCATATATCTTCAGACACTCCTGGACTGCAAGATACAGAGGGATTAGATTCATTCTATGTATTTTTAACCAATAGGAAATGTACAAAAATTGCAGAAAGGCAAAAGTTCAGCTCACCATGTGTGTGCATGTGCTCAGTCGCTCAGCTGTGTCTGACTCTTTGCAACCCCATGGACTGTAGCCTGCCAGGGTCTTCTGTCCATGGGAATTATCCAGGCAAAAATACTGGAGTGGGTTGCCATACCCTCCTCCAGGGGATCTTCCCAACCCAGGGACTGAAACCCAAGTCTCCCACATTGCAGGCGGATTTTTTACCATCTGAGCCACCAGGGAAACCCTCACAAGTTCACCATACAAAGAACTTAAAACAATCAAAATCATCTAAAAGGAAAGGTTGACTAGTTTAGTTCAACTTGCTTATAGAGGCAGATTTTTACCCAGAAACCACTGTAATACTCTGAAATGTATCCCTCTATCAACTTTGGACAAAATAAATGCTGCATTTAATTCCTATTCTTGAAGTATTTTTGGAAAATGCAGCAGTGGCCACAGGACTGGAAAAGGTCAGTTTTCATTCCAATCCCAAAGAAAGGCAATGCCAAACAATACTCAAACTACCACATGATTGCAGTCATCTCACACACTAGCAAAGTAATGCTCAAAATTCTCCAATCCAGGCTTCAGCAATACATGAATTGTGAACTTCCAGATGTTCAAGCTGCTTTTAGAAAAGGCAGAGGATCAAGAGACCAAATTTCCAACATCCGTTGGATCATCAAAAAAGGAAGAGAGTCCCAGAAAAAACATCTATTTCTGCTTTATTGACTATGCTAAAGCCTTTGACTGCATGCATCACAATAAACTGTGGAAAATTCTGAAAGAGATGGGAATACCAGACCACCTGACCTGCCTCTTGAGAAATCTGTATGCAGGTCAGAAGGCAACAGTTAGAACTGGACATGGAACAACAGACTGGTTCCAAATAGGAAAAGGAGTACATCAAGGCTGTATATTGTCATTCTGCTTATTTAACTTATATGCAGAGTACATCATGAGAAACACTGGGCTCGATGAAGCACAAGCTGGAATCAAGATTGCCGGGAGAAATATCAACAACCTCAGACATGCAGATGACACCATCCTTATGGCAGAAAGTGAGGAAGAATTAAAGAGTCTCTTGATGAAAGTGAAAGAGGAGAGTGAAAAAGTTGGCTTAAAGCTCAACATTCAGAAAACTAAGATCATGGCATCTGATCTTAGTCCCATCACTTCATGGCAAATAGATGGGGAAACATTGGAAATAGTGTCAGACTTTATTTTTGTGGGCTCCAAAATCACTGCAGATGGTGACTGCAGCCATGAAATTAAAGATGCTTGCCCCTTGGAAGAAAAGTTATGACCAATCTAGACAGCATATTAAAAAGCAGAGACATTACTTAGCCAACAAAGGTCCATCTAGACAAAGCTATGAATTTTCCAGTAATCATGTATGGATGTGAGAGTTGAACAGTGAAGAAAGCTGAGCACTGAAAATTGATGCTTTTGAACTGTGGTGTTGGAGAAGACTATTTTGAGAGTCCCTTGGACTGCAAGGAGATCCAACCAGTCCATCCTAAAGGAAATCATTCCTGAATATTCACTGGAAGGACTGATGTTGAAGCTGAAACTCCAATATTTTGGCCACTTGATGCAAAGAGCTGACTCATTGGAAAAGACCCTAATGCTAGGAAAGATTGAAGGTGGGAGGAGAAGGGGATGACCAAAGATGAGATGGTTGGATGGCATCACCGACTCAATGGAAATGAGTCTGAGTAAACTCCAGGAGTTGGTGATGGACGGGAAGCCTGGCGTGCTGCAGTCCATGGGGTCGCAAAGAGTTGGACACGACTGAGCGACTGAACTGAACTGAACTGAAGTATTTTTACATCTAGAACATAAAACTGAACATTTTGCCCACCTATTCTAGAACAAAGAAGCCAAGTTTGTCTCACTTCCTGTGCCACATGGAAGAACTGTTCTTACTTATTAAAAATGTATTACTTCTCTATCCTCAGTCTTCATGACAAGGCTTGATAGCATGGTAAATAATGGGCCACTAGCTCACTGTCCTTTACTTTCCTCTTTTTGTCCCAATTGTGATTTAAGGCCAATATCTCACAACAGGTGCAGGTGGGCGACTTCATATATAGAAGATGATTTAGAAAACTCATGATAGACATGTGTTCATTTTTTGGGTTAGGGGGTTTGAATTCTGAAACATTCTCTAGATGAATGATGGGGGAAAAGGTCCCTTTTAGTCACAAGACTTAAAGACTAAGTAAAGAAAGTCTATAACAAAAAATTTCAAAATGATTGTTTTCTAGTCTTATACAATTGTGCAATTCCTGGATAGCTGTGTACCTTTATAAATTATACAGGCTAAATATGTTTCCCTGCTCCTCCTCCTCCTCATCTTACTTTCGTCCTTCTTTTTGAAAGGTGATGGTTGGAAAAAATAATAGGAAGGAGAAAGAGGGAAAATGAGTTCTCTCTCTCTCTCTCATACACACACACACACACACACACAAACACATACACTTTAAAAAATATATATTTCCAGATAATAAATGTCACTCTTTATTATGAAGCTAATGAGACTATAAAAAAAGATTTGTAATTACATGGCCCCTAACTTGGCCTTTGAAAATCTCAGCAACCACAAGCAATTCATAGCAAGATTTCAGTAGACCCATCTGCTAATAATACATTTAACATATAAATGGTATCGACAGCACTCTTCTAACATTGCCATCTTACTGATATTAAAATGTTTGTGGCTGCTTAGATACCATGTCTACATTTGTTTTTGTGTAACACATGATACTTTTTCAATCTCAGAGTGATTATTCAAATACCTGAATCACAAAGGACAGTTATCTAGCTGCAGTTTCAATAGAAGGAATCAGTGAAGCATTCTCACTAATAGATATATAATAGTGTGTCATTTGATAGAAGCAAAAGTAGGTCAGGAACCAATCAACCAAGTTTTTCTTTTTTGGTGCAGGTGGTAGCAAACTCAGGTTCCAATTTTGAGGGACTCTTACGCAACCATTGTTGACTTCCTGTGTCGATACCAAAAAAAGCACTTTGAGAAACATTCCATTTCAATTTTAATGTGCCTTGGAAACTAAGATGAAAACTTAGAAGCTTATAAACTTAAGTACACAGGCTACATTTTAGAACATACAGATGGCATCTATGGTGATGGGCACCAAAGGAATCCAACTTTAAATTCAAATTTGCCAGAGATAGGGATTTACAGGCAAAATCAATCCATTAATGAGAGTATTGTTTTCAATTCTCAACCCTTTTTTCACAGTATTAAATAATACTAATTCTTATTTTTTTTAGTGGCCATTAGGGGTTGTTGACAGCAGTCAGTTCAGTTCAGTTCAGTCGTTCAATCGTGTCCGACTCTTTGCGACCCCATGAATCGCAGCACGCCAGGCCTCCCTGTCCATCACCAACTCCCGGAGCTCACCCAAACTCATGTCCATTGAGTTGGTGATGCCATCCAGCCATCTCATTCTCTGTCGTCCCCTTCTCCTCCTGCCCCCAATCCCTCCCAGCATCAGAGTCTTTTCCAATGAGTCAACACTTCACATGAGGTGGCCAAAGTATTGGAGTTTCAGCCTCAGCATCAGTCCTTCCAATGAACACCCAGGACTGATCTCCTTTAGGATGGACTGGTTGCATCTCCTTGCAGTCCAAGGGACTCTCAAGAGTCTTCTCCAACACCACAGTTCAAAAGCATCAATTCTTCGACACTCAGCTTTCCTCATAGTCCAACTCTCACATGCATACATGACCACTGGAAAAACCATAGCCTTGACTAGATGGACCTTTGTTGGCAAAGTAATATCTCTGCTTTTCAATATGCTGTCTAGGTTGGTCATAACTTTGCTTCCAAGGAGTAAGCGTCTTTTAATTTCATGGCTGCAGTCACCATCTGCAGTGATTTTGGAGCCCCCAAAAATAAAGTCAGCCACTGTTTCCATTGTTTCCCCATCTATTTCCCATGAAGTGATGGGACCAGATGCCATGATCTTAGTTTTCTGAATGTTGAGCTTTAAGCCAACTTTTTCACTCTCCTATTTCACTTTCATCAAGAGGCTTTTTAGCTCCTCTTCACTTTCTGCCATAAGGGTGGTGTCATCCGCATATCTGAGGTTAGCTTGTGCTTCATCCAGACCAGTGTTTCTCATGATGTACTCTGCATGTAAGTTAAATAAACAGGGTGACAATATACAGCCTTGACGTACTCCTTTTCCTGTTTGGAACCAGTCTGTTGGTCCATGTCCAGTTCTAACTGTTGCTTCCTGACCTGGATACAAATTTCTCAAGAGGCAGGTCAGGTGGTCTGGTATTCCCATCTCCTTCAGAATTTTCCATAGTTTATTGTGATCCACACAGTCCACGGCTTTGGCACAGTCAATACAGCAGAAATAGTCAAATAGCAGGTAACAAAAGACAGAAAGTAGAAACAAATTGTGAATATTAGCACAGATGCTTCCAAAGCAATGTAGTTAACTTAGAGGACACTGAATTCTAAGATAAATGAAGGAAATGGGCACAGTACAAGAGGTATTCAGCAGTGAAAGCATTCACACTGCTCTTATAAAGCAGATTATCTTATATATTTATAAAATGTACTAGTTTGCATTTTCCTCATAACAGTTTGAGAAACACATATTTTTATAAATTTTATGATAGCATCATATAATGGAAAAAATTTAGGGACATTCTTTTTGTATATGGGCTTCCTTGGTGGCTCAGCTGGTAAAGAATCTGCCTGCAATGCAGGAGACCTGGGTTTGATCCCTGTGTTGGGAAGATCCCCTGGAGAAGAGAATGGCTACTCATCCCAGTATTCTGACCTGGCGAATTCCATGGACTGCAGAGTCCATGGGGTCCCAAAGAGTTGGACATGCCTGAGTGACTTTCACTTTCACTTCTTGTATATGGAGTCAGATAAATTTTGGCTCCTTATTGTGTTGCCTTGGGAAAATTATTTAGCTTCTCTGAGCTTCATTTCACCCATTCACCAAATGAACTAGTAAAACTTAACCCATGATTCTGCTGAAAATTAAATAAAGCAGTAGGCATAAATCTTCTAACACAGTGTCTATCACATTGTAGATACTTGAGAAATATCAGTAGCCTTATTCCCTCCATTTCTCTTTATTTTAATTCTTTATTGTCTGTTAAGAAATTCTCTTTGCCTGCATTAGGCTTCAAGCTTAGGAGGATTCCTCACTGTGGTATTGATCATTTGCTCAAGGAGTTTCTGAGCATACAGATAAAGAAACTATGTTTTCTATCAGCCAAGCTGCCATTAGAAGAGGAGGAATGCAAGGGGAAAAGCTAACTATGAAGAGTTCCCCTTAGGGAGACAGAAATTCACCTTTTACCAGTTACAGTTGGTTATGTTCAATAGCCAGAGTTGATCCTTAACCTACTGATAAAGGGAATCAGCCAAAAACCTGTTAGAAAATATCCTATTCTAGAACATTCCTACTCTCAGTAGCTTTTACATTTATGCGAGAACACAATTTATGTAAATATTAATCCCTGCTCTGTGTTTCCCTTATTGATGGTTGAATCCCTTATTGAAAAGAGTGAAAGGTATGATTTATATATTGTTTCTAATTAAAATATATTTTTAAAATCCATCAACAATTGCAGTAGCTTAATTGATATTAATTACTAGTTGACAATCCTCTTAATGTTGATAGTGGTTGATTTTCAGTGATTTTTCAATTATTTCACCACCAAATGGGGCTCTTTGATCACACAGAATCAGACATGGGGACCATAGGGCTTTCCATGGTGTATAGCTTCCACAGAGTCACTCATGAACAGAAGAAAGAAAATGTAAAAAAATATTAATAAAACAAAATAAATAACCACTCTGAGTAAGGTACAAATAATAATTTTCATATTAGATTTTATTGTTTGGGGCCAAGTTTGGAATGCCTTAATTAGCTAGTGTATGTAGAAAATGCATGAGATGATGCAGATTCAGCTTTTCCAAAGCCTGGGACAGAGAAATTATAAATGCTATTACCTCTTAAGTAGGCTTTTTAAATAAATAGATGAGCTGTAATTTTCCCCCAGTAATCTTGAATTAAAAATAATTCTTGACTCAATGCCCAAGTTTTTTGAAGAGTATTCTCTAATTTCTGTAAGGACATTTAGTTTATTCATAACAAGCTTGATGTGACATAATTAATGTCTTCTACTAAAATATGTCCAAATGTCTGAAATTTAGGCAGCTAACTTTGTATCAGGCTCCTGTGTTCTAGAGATATAATATTTATAATCCAACTTGCTGATCAAGAAAGCCAAAATAAGATTTTAATTGAAACGTCTATGATCCATCATGAACTATAATCATAAATAAAACTAACATCTCTTACAGAAGATCTTCGGTTACAACTAATTGAGACTTTGGGCTTTGACAAACACAGTTCCTTTACTATATTAAAAATACATGTCAGGGTCTGTGATTAGGCCTTTTCCTATTAAAAAATGTTTCATTTGCAAACCGCCATATACTACTAAGAAAATGGCATAATTTAATTTAAAAAATAGCAGTAGAAAGCTATGTCACTATTATCACATTCGCTTTTCTGCAATATTTTGTGCAATCATTAAAAGCAAGGCAACAGTAGTATTTTAGCCATCTTGATACCTAGAATATTTCTATTACTTGGCTAGGAACGTTTTCCTTGGATGATTGGTTGACAATATCCAAAGGATAATTTCAGGTTCTGAAGAATTAAACACAGGTCTATTTTTATGAGGTGGGACAGATTGGAAACCGTTCTCTTTTCTTGTTCCATTGAAATTGGAAATGAAAAGAATGTGTGTCAGATGAGGGACGAGTGTCATGAACCCCATCTGAATTATATTTCATGCCCCTCTTTATAGCCTAATGTTCAACTATATCCATTTTCGTGGCAGTATTGCACCCATCAAAAACAAGTTATTGACACTTATATCTCCTATATAAATCAAATCAGGCAGACAAAGCAAAGAAGGTGGTTTCAGAGAGAATGGATGATGGAGTCGAATAATGTATTTGTTTTTCACCTCTAGGATATCACTTTAATACTATCCTGAAACAATGGCACAAAATCATTTCAATTACATGATCTTAAAATAAGATATAAAGCAAATTCCGGTGATCTCATTCTGTCTGGTGTGTCAAGAGTTGACAGCACAAAATTGAGCAGAAATAGTTTAAATTTAGCAGTCTTTACATATGTGTACAAGGACTGAAAGCAGAAATTGGATTTGCTTCAGTGGAGTCAATTAAGAAAGACTCAACGAGAGGAAGGGTTGAAGAGCATTGACAGGGCACTGGGAATTCTGTGAATATTGACTGGCACTGGCTTGGGTACAAATTAAGCAAGGCATTCTGGCTTCTGACATTAATTTTTCCAACCAAGAAATTATGCTAATAGATAAATGATGGTTATATTACAGAAATAATAATGATGATGATGATGATAAAAGACAAATGTAATACACATGTTCATCAACAATGAGCTACCAAATGGCTATGTCAATTTCACTCTTATTTTTAAGATCTCTGGTCCTACAGTTTATTTCACACAACTCTTCTGTGGGGAACCCAGTCATCACATTTCATTCCATTTCCATGGTGGTGTTCACATATTTGCTTTGCTCTTAAGAATTCAGAGGTAGCTAAGAGTAAAGCAAATTTTTTCTTTATCATACTTAAGGCAAATTATTTAGCTTCCTCTGGCTTATTCAGACTGCCATTCACTTTCCTTCCCTTGCCTATCAGTTCTGAGATTTCAGAAGTTAGACAGGAGTCATTTGTGTCATTAGTAAATATTTACCTGAAATAAAAAGCAGTGAGAAACTGTAGTGAGAAGAATATGTTAATCAAAACTAATCAATACCCAGGCCTGTTGTTTGATGCTTATTTCATTAAAAGCTGTTAGATTAGGAAAGATCTTCCATGAAGAAAAATGTAAAGTGAATTTGCATTTGAAAAGATTACAGGAATTTCGAATATCTGCAAATTCTACATTCTTTGGCAAGAAACAATTAAAAGTAAAGCTAAAAGGGAAGCAACTTTTATACTCTTTCTCTAGGGTCTACTTTTCTTTTTTCTCATAAAGAACAGTTTAAATGAACATATTGGTAAAAATCTTGAAATTCATTATTTCAGGAAAATATTAATGTAAAAATATGAGTAAGTTTATCTTGCAGTAATTGGTATCTCATTTCTGATTGCAAAATAACTGTTTACAGATTTTTTTTGCTTTTTTTTTTTTAACAAAAATTGAAATCCATGCCATAACCTTTAAAGAATATGCATATTTCTGCCATTCATTTAGCAAGAAAATATAGAAAGCAAGGGTTAATGAAAAAACTAAGAGGAAGCTGCATAGCTTAGGAACTAGCAGGACAAAATGCACTTAAGAATCTATTAAGTGTAAAAAAAAAAATGAATCTATTAAGTGTTAGAATTTAAAGCACAGTTGTAAATACCAAATCAAATTTCCAGTACCCAGAAAGAATTCTTGTTTAACCCTGAAAGAATATATTTAATGTTTAAATTTTACGCTTTGTTTATACAATGTAGAAAATCACCATTCTGCATTCATGACTTTGTCCTAAAAATTTACCCTGCAAACCCAATACTTTATTCCAGTAATCAAAAGTAAACTCTCCTCTAATCTATGCTGAATCCCTAATGATTCTGAAACCTTACATTTTCCATTATAACTGGATGAATTGGAATGGGGAATAGGAAGCCAAAAAGGAAGGCTTTTTTCTCCATCTCTAGTGAACACAATCCTTTCTGCCAACTTCATTCTGCTTCCCAGTGTCAGAACCAAACAATGGCTCTTCTGGTTGTACAATTCCAGTAGCTGATACTCACTACAGGTATTGGGCAGGTGACAGAATAGACAGGGCACAGGAAGAGACATGGCTTCAAATCAGCACCAGCTGCTTTTCACCTGATGGTAATAGAGGACTCTCTGCTGCCAGAACTTTTGTTTTTTAAGAGAAGCCAACATTCTAATTTTCTGTGGGTTTCAAGTCACCCAATTTTAAAATGTTGGAAGTTTTGAGAGAACACAGTCTAGACTAAACTACACAAGTCCAATGAGCCAACAGACATCACTTGAAAATTGGAGCTGTGGAGGAGGAGGAAAAAGCAGGAGTCATGGAAGAATACAGCTATACCCACAGACAAATCAGCAAACTAGGGAGCAGTAGGGAAGAAACACTGGCTTTCCTCTCTTTCATCATCTCATCTCTTGCTAGAAGCTTTTACTGGCTAAATCAAAATAGACTATCCAGGAAAAGACCACACGTGATACAAACTGCTTGTTTTTTGACCTCCTATAGCATGAAGACAGAGAAGGCAATGGCACACCACTCCAGTACTCTTGCCTGGAAAATCCCGTGGATGGAGGAGCCTGGTGGGCTGCAGTCCATGGGGTCACTAAGAGTCGGACACGACTGAGCGACTTCACTTTCACTTTTCACTTTCATGCATTGGAGAAGGAAATGGTAATATTCTTACCTGGAGAATCCCAGGGTCAGGGGAGCCTGGTGGGCTGACGTTGATGGGGTCACACAGAGTCAGACACGACTGAAGCAACTTAGCAGCATCAGCATGAAGAAGAGCCAAGAAGGATAAACAATGGATATAGAAGGACAAACAGGATAACCAGCATGTTTTAGTACACTGTTTACCATTACTTCGAGGGCAGTACATCTTTTGATGGATGGATAAATAGATGAATGGATGGATGAAATAATGGTGGCATGAATGGAATAAGAACTTGGACATTGTGTATAGTTTTTCCAGATTTACACTGCAACTACCCTCTTCCTGTAATGTGTTTTGGACTGGTTCCCCAACCTCTAGAAAGATAATAGTGAGACCATCTAAATCATAAGGTTGCTTTAAAGATTCGATTATTTAATATATGTACAGTTCTTATCCTCATGCTTGACAGATCATAAGTCCCTGTTAATAATTAGTTATTTTAGTTACTTCCTCTGTTTCACTTTACCAAATGCTTCTGATGGGTGGTGTATTGGCCCAGCATACAGTCAGATTTAAGACAGAATCATAGGTATTGACCAGATGAGCCTGCTGGATGTGAGTCCCGTAAGAGTAAACATAAAAGATAATTTTATTGCAATACCTATCTTCACTGTTGCCAGCCAAGTTGTGACACTTTGGAGATGTGTTATATTTGACCACTGTCTACTAATTCAAGCTCTAAATTTTAAGGCCCTCAACTAGTGTATTTAGTTACATAGAATTATATTTGAAAGGACTGAACAAAATTTCCATAAATGAACAGCATCAATTTGAACACCATAAGCTTTTGCATATTTTATTTTTGCCACACCACAATGAAAGAAGACAGAATTTAAAAAATTAAAGCCAAGAAAAATAAAAGATTGAGAATACAAATGAGCTTAATGTTTCTCAGATAACAACTAAACATATACCAAAGAATTAATTCTTCCCCTTCAAGTGTATGGTCTCAAGATTAATATCTGCCTCATAGGCATGCAGGGAGTCAAAACTAGAAGAATTATTAAACCTGAGCCAAGGCTAGTTACTGAAGTTACGGTCACTTGAACCAAGAAGGCCAGTTAGTCCAGGAACAAATATTGCCATTAAAGTCAGGATCCTTGCAGCTATGATAAACTAAAATAAAATATTGTGAGACAAGAGGTCTATATGGACACTGGAGGCTAAAGAGGAAGTGCTGAAAACAGTGCCCATGTTAGGAGAGAATCTTAATTCTAAACCATCTGCAGATTATCAATGTGTATTTAGGACAGGGTACAGAAGAAGTAAGAGCTTCCCACTCAATGGTGTTATCCAAAGCATGAGTGTACAAATATAATGACACAAAAATAAACTGAAGACAAGAGAATAGCAACAACATAAATATTGTAACAGTCCACCTGTTCATCCTTCTCCTCACTTCATATCCAGCTTTTTCCCTAACTTCTGTTTTTGTTGACCATCAGCAACCACAGGCCCATCACCAGACACTTAACTCTGAACTCAGAGAAGCAGGAGGTACAAGGAGCCACCAGTCTTCTGTGGGATTTCCTATGGGTCTCCCTTGTGATCTCACTGTGTCTGCAAGCTCTGATTTGTTGACACTTGCCAGTGCTCCAAGACCGCACTCCTGGATCATTTGTTTTTAGATATTTCAACATTATTTGTGGACCCTTATGTCTCTAGTATCCTCCATGAAAGTGCAGGATCCTGTAATAAATCTCCTATTCTACTACTGTCCTATTGGTTCTTCTTTCCTGAGTGAACCCTGACTGATTCAAGGGGAAGGAGTAATAACCTAGGAAGAAGTAAAAAACTAGGGGAATAAAGTAGGACTTTGGGGGTTATAAACCCAAGGTGATGGTGATAATACTCAAAAATGCTCAGAATTACAAAGTGACTCTTTAGAGTTTCTAATTAATTCCTGTTTTATAAAGAAAAAAAGGCATGTTCAATTCCAAAATAAAGCAGCCTCAATTCAGAGAAATGAAGGCAACTCTATCGAGTCACTGCTGCCTACGGCTTCCACCCCGGGCTCCTTTGACTCCCCTACAGACAGTCCTCAGATGAATGCTGACACTGTTGTGAAATTCTGCTAATTATACAAGTCACTTTTGAAATATTCATTTGGATTACTTTACAGAGATGGATATTAATGGCTTGCTAGCTTTGAAAAAAAAAAAAAAAGAAAAGATCTTCTTTGATCTTAGAGAGTTGGGGCCCATGCTTTGGTAAAGAAAAGTGGACTGGAGAGAAAGAATTCTGAGCATTTTCTATTCATCCAAGTAATTATAGTAAAGTGAGTTTTCTTTGATTTTGGTGGTTAGATTTAAAGATACAGAGCAAGTAGTTGTAATCATCCTTTCAGGAGTCATTCTGAAAACCACATTAGGCTACAAATGTTTAAATTGGACCAACTCAATAGAATGTCACTCTCAAAAGTGAGATTGAGAAATGCAGAACCAACAAACAAAAGTTAATAAATCTTTAAGCACTGATATAGAAAGGATTGAGAAGAGATTACAGCCATTCACATGTTAAACAATCAGGGATATTTAGCAGTGAATTAGTGAATAATGGAAGTCTACAGTTGTTCAGAACTTAAAAACACTAAAAGCACCCTGGTTCTCCAATGTCAATATACAAACGTATCATGACTTTGTGATGTACGCTTGCTAACAGTAAAGTTTCCTGGACCGTCTTTCTGGATATTCTGATTCAGTATGCATGATATATTAGTATTAGTTATCTATTGCCTGAATAAACAATCGCCTCCAAGCCTAACAGTATAAAGCAACAAATCTCAAACACACTTCCAAGGTCAGAAATCTAGAAGTGACTTGACAGGGTGGTTTCTGGCTTAGGCTCACTCCTGAAGTTACAATGAAATTATCAGTTGGGGTTTTACAATATCACTGGAGGAACTGAGTGGACTGGAAGAGCTGTTTCCAAGATACCTACTCATGTGGCTCTGATCCGATGGTCTAAGTTCTCTTTTGTTGTTTCCAAAAAGCTTGCCATGTGGGCTTTCCACAGGGCTCTTCCACTTGGCATCTGACTTTTCCCAAAGTGAGTCATCCAAGAGACAGGCTAAGTGGCCAAGATGGGAGCCACAAGGTCTTTTTAAAAATTTATTTTATTGAAGTAAAATTGAACATTTACAAGGCTGTGTTAATTTCTGCCATACAGCAAAGTGATTCAGTTACACACAGACACACACACACACGTATATATTCTTTTTCATATGCTTTTCCACTATGGTTTATCCCAGGATATTGAATATAGTTTCCTATGCTATACATAGGTATGTGTTGTTAATCCAGTCTATATATACTAGTTTGTATCTGCTAACTCTGAACTTCCAATCCATTCCCCCAACCCCCACTCCTCCTCGACAACCCCAAGTCTGTCCTCAATGTTTTCAGAAGTGACCTATCATCACTTCTGCCATATGCTATTTAATAAAATCAGTCCTGATAGAATGCGGGAGAGAATTACACGATAGCATCAATACCAGAAGGCAGGGATCATTCAGGGCCATCTTTGGGGCTGTCTTCCACAGGGCACCAGAACAGATTTCAGTAAAGGATTTCATTTCATTTCACCTATAAGGATTCATTTGCACGTGGTCAGATCAGATCAGATCAGATCAGTCACTCAGTTGTGTCCAACTTTTGCGACCCAATGAATTGCAGCACGCCAGGCCTCCCTGTCCATCACCAACTCCCGGAGTTCACTGAGACTCACGTTCATCGAGTCAGTGATGCCATCCAGCCATCTCATCCTCTGTCGTCCCCTTCTCCTCTTGCCCCCAATCCCTCCCAGCATCAGAGTCTTTTCCAATGAGTCAACTCTTTGCATGAGGTGGCCAAAGTACTGGAGTTTCAGCTTTAGCATCATTCCTTCCAAAGAACTCCCAGGACTGATGTCCTTTAGAATGGACTGGTTGGATCTCCTTGCAGTCCAAGGGACTCAAGAGTCTTCTCCAACACCACAGTTCAAAAGCATCAATTCTTCGGCGCTCAGCCTTCTTCACAGTCCAACTCTCACATCCATACATGACCACAGGAAAAACTACGTGGTCTGTAGACCATAGTTAGAGACAAGAATGCTCTACAAAGCATGCTAGTTTTTAAAAAGTACAGAATTTATTCTTTCATCCATCTATTCATTCATTCAACAAATATATGTCATTCTCTGAGATTTATCATGGAGCTAGATTTATTCCTGAAATAAAAAGTCCATATAATCAAGCTGAACCCATCCCTGGGATTCTGTCAAAGGCATGAATAGAATGGGGAAAAGACCCTGGGGCTGATATAAACTCCCACTGGAAAAACTGAAGACTTTCAAGCAAATGCACACAAGTATTACAGATGGTAGGGCTGCTGGTCATCAGCAAATACAGTCACTGGAGACTTCCCTGGTAGTCCAGTGGCTAGGACTCCTTGTTCCCAAAGCAGGGGACTTGGGTTCAATTTCTAGTCAGGGAGCTAGACCTCACATGCTGCAACTAAGAGTTCACATGCCCTAACTATGAATGATCTCTCATGCTGCAACAAAGACTGAAGATCCTGTATGCAGCAACTAAGACCCAATACAGCAAATAAATAAATAAATTAAAAAAAGAAAGAAAGAAGTACAGTCACTGATATAAAAGATCTTAGAGAAAAGCAATGGACAAAAGGACAAAACAGATTTACTGAAGTTATTACTGCCAGATAGCCACAACTCTCCAACTTATTCCAGTTAATGAAATACACACCAGTGATGAGAAGTGGCTTTAAAGTTGGCAAGGAACAGAGATCCAGAGCAATTGGAAAACATCCACTGGGAAACTAGGAGAGTTAGGGGCTTAACGCATCAGGTAAGACTGGCTTATTAGATAAAGGGTTCTGGCAGCCTCCAATGAATCTTTAAAGAATAGAATTTAAGATGTTGGTACTTCACTTGGTTCAGGTTTGTGTGTTCACATATGATGATCCTTCAGATCCTACACATTAAACAGTGGTAACAGAGATTAGAAACTCTAGTCTAACAAAATAAGGAAGGAATCTTAAGCTTTTGCTGAAAGCTAGCTGCTCAGAAGTTTGCCACTTCTCAATGTAAATAGGCCAAGCAGAAAGACTTTCTAGTAATATATATTTGGACTAACAAAACCCCCCTCAACTAGATGCTCATCAGTACCAAGTTGGGGGCAACAAGTAACCAATGGTTAATCATTATATAATTTTTATTTTAATTTTCAGGTTTACTATACATTCAAGATAAGCAGCCAACAAGGATGTTGATGACCTTTTCCAATACCCTCAAACAAAGTACCTGAAACATATCCTGATTAAGCATTCAGAGACATTTAGAACTTCCAGAATTTAGGACACAGGGCTTTCATAACAAATTTAAAAACCTGTGGCAGTCCTCAGAAGACCACGCCTATATTGGCTTTAGACAAATCTTCATGTCACCCTAGGGTTGCTGTTGAGAACTTGGGCAAAGCACAGTGGACTGACACCAAGATTAAGGGATTAGCAAAGAAAAAAAAATCTTAACACTTTGTCATTTCCCAAAGTCTTTTCCTCAGGAAACCAGTAATGGAATTTAAGACCGACCTAAGCAAAAGAGCCTGTTCACTGACTAGGCTAAAGCCTTTGACTGTGTAGATCACAACAAACTGTGGAAAATTCATAAAGAGAAGGAAGTACTAGACCACCTTACATGTCTCCTGAGAAGCCTGTACGCAGGTCAGGGAGCAATAATTAGGATCTTACATGGAACAACTGAATAGTTCAAAATTGGGAAAGGAGTACAACAAGGTGGTACATTATCACCCTGCTTATTTAACTTATACTCAGAGTACATCATGTGAAATGTCAGGCCAGATGAATCACAAGAAGGAATCAAGATTGCTGGGAGAAATATCAACAACCTCAGATATCCAGATGACACCACTGTAATGGTAAAAAGTGAAAAGGAACTAAAGGGCCTCTTAATGAAGGTGAAAGAGAAGAGTGAAAGAGCTGGCTTAAAACCCAACATTCAAAAAGCTAAGTTCGTGGCATCTGGTCCCATCACTTCATGGCACACAGAAGGGGAAAAGATGGAAGTAGTGACAGATTTTACTTTCTTGGACTCCAAAATCACTGTGAACAGTGACTGTAGCAATGAAATTAAAAGACACTTGTTCCTTGGAAGGAAAGGTATGAGAAACCTAGATGGCATATTAAAAAACAGAGACATCACTTTGTTGACAAAGGTCTGCATAGTCAAAGCTATGTTTTTGTACGATGTGAGAGTTGGGTGATAAAGAAAGCTAAGCCCCAAATAATTGATGCTTTTGAATTGTGGTGCTGGAGAAGACTCTTCAGAGTCCCTTTGACTGCAAGATCAAACCAGTCAATCCTAAAGGAGGTGAGCACTCAGTCATGTCCAATTCTTTGCAATCCTATGGACTGTAGCCCACCAGGGTCCTCTGTCCATGGGATTGGACATAGCAAGAATACTGGAGTGGGTTACCACTTCCTCCTCCAGGGGACCTTCCTGACCCAGGGATCAAACCCATGTCTTCTGCATTACAGGTGGATTCTTTACTGCTGAGCCACCAGGGAAGACCCAATCCTAAAGGAAATCAACCCTGAATATTCACTGAAAGGATTGATGCTGTAGCTGAAGCTCCAATACTTTGGATATCTGATGTGAAGAACCGACTGATTGGAAAAGACACTGATGCCGGGAAAGATCAAAGGCCATAGCAGAAGGGGACAGAAGAGGATGAGATGGTTAGATAGCATCATCGACTCAATAGACATGAATTTGAGCAAACTCTGGGAGAGGACGGAGGAGCCTCGTGTGCTACAGGTCATGGAATCGTAAAGAGTTGGACACGACTTAGCAACTGAACAACAGCAACAAAAAGCAAAAGAGAGTTAATATGGTATTGAAAGATAACAGAAAAAATTATTCTTGCTTCATGAGTACCAAAGGTTTCATCCTGAGAAACCCAGCTGGTGACAGCATCCATTTAGGGAAGTAAAGAAGCCAAGAATTTGTATGGAGCTAAAGTAAAGCAATGGTAACAGGAAATGTAAGTTTCTTTGCAATATGTAATGGCCATTACATATCCATTAAAAGTCAAATATCTCCCCAGATCAAGTTTTGCTCAAATTGCAAGCATACATTGGGCATTTTTAAAATAACCCTCATAATGAGGTATTAGGAAATGATCAATAAACATCTATTGTTCTTCAGAGATCTGAATGTGTGTGTTGAAATGACTCAGTCTTAGCCCACAATTTGTGCAGATAAAAATGACTCCTTTTATAACAATATTCAACATTGTAACTGTCACTAGCTGAAAAAAGATAAAAGTTAACACATCATGTTGTAAAACTCCTCTCATGGTAATGCTCCCCTTGCAGGTACCTTCCCCAGAAACCAAGCTCTTTCATTTGGTATTGAAAAGTAGTTGATTTCTGGTCACATTCTTAGCCTCCTGATTTTTCATGCTGATTTTTAACATTTTTTGAAATTACAGTGACAAAATAATTTTGAAAGTTTTCAAGGTTTTCTTCTACCCTCAGGCTTCAGAAAATATTATTGTTTTCAATTATCATGAAAAACAAAAACTTAAAAATATAACAACTTAAAACGGAAAGAGTGCTTGATGTCATGAAGTACAGCTAGTCTTATCCTCAAATCCCATTCTTCTCACATCTGCTTATCCTTTTGCTATCTGGTTAGCAATCATTTTGGAGAACCTAGCTTCCCACTGAAGATAATTTCACCTTTAAAAAATTCTTGAAATAAAATTTGTTTTTCTGAAACTTTTCAACACTGTTTTTTTATCTTTGAAAGTATATATAAGATGAACTTACATATTTAATGTTAACAATCACATTTTCATTGCATCTTCATTTAGCCATTCCCTTCTCCAGGGGATCGAACCTGGGTCTCCTGCATTGCAGACAGATTCTTTACAATCTAAGTCACCAGGGAAGCCCACTCATTTATCCAAGCTAGATATCTGCAATTCCTTCAATTAATATATATTTTTAAGTCTTGTATGAATCTGGTCAATCTACTTATCATGGGCTGCATGTTTTGGTATTATTCTTAATGTTCAGCACTTAGAAACAAAGGCAAATTTTCTATATGTGGACAGGCCACCATTAATTGGAGAGAAATTCTTATTTTCTTAATTGAATTAACTTGCCTCAGTGTAGCCTGAGTTTGTGAGCTTTGTTGTTGTTCACTTGTTCAGTTGTGTCTGACTCTTTGCGACCCCATGGACTGCAGTCTGCCAGTCTTTGAGACCCCATGGACTGTCCTTCACCATTTCCTGGAGCTTGCTCAAACTCATGTCCATTGAGTCAGAGATGCCATCCAACCATCTCATCCTCTGTTGTCCCCTTCTTCTCCTGCCTTCAATCTTTCCCAACATCAGGGAAATGAATGAATAGATTTTTAATGACTCAGCTCTTCACATCAGGTGGTCAAAGTATTGGAGCTTCAGCTTTAGTATCGATCCTTCACATGAATATTCAGGATTGATTTCCTTTAGGATCGACTGATTTGATCTCCTTGTAGTCCAATGGACTCTCAAGAGTCTTCTCCAAAACTGCAGCTCAAAGCCATCAGTTCTTTGGTGTTCAGCCTTCTTTATGGTCCAACTCTCACATCCATACATTTGATAACACAATATCAATTGTATAAATGAAGATAATTGCCTTCCAAAATGCCTAAGCCTGTCTTTAAAATATTCTCGTCCTCACCTGTTGAATGCTTTTTTTGTTGTTGCTTGCATAGATGTAGATGCTACCAGTAAATTTTCTATTGCTATGTAGCCAATACTCAAGTCTTTCAAAATATTTTTTTATTCACAATCTACCTTCCATTCATTCTGTCAACTATTCTCCCTAGTTTTATGTATTCCTAGGTGTGATGCAATGGCACCCCACTCCAGTACTCTTGCCTGGAAAATCCCATGGACGGAGGAGCCTGGTGGGCTGCAGTCCATAGGGTCACTAAGAGTCGGACATGACTGAGTGACTTCACTTTCACTTTTCACTTTCATGCACTGGAGAAGGAAATGGCAACCCACTCCAGTGTTCTTGCCTGGAGAATCCCAGGGACGGGGGAGCCTATGGGGTCACACAGAATTGGACACAACTGAAGTGACTTAGCAGCAGCAGCAGGTGTGATGCATATCCCTTCTCTATCTGGGCATGACTGAAAGATTGAGTAGGAATTTAAATAGGCTTTCAGCAATGATCTTGACAGAGTCAATTCCTAGGTAGGCTGATAAGAAGTCCAGGGTGCCCAAAGAGGATAGAGGGGTCTGGGGTTCTTGAGGAGGAGATACAGGTCTGGAATTCTCAAGGAGGAGAAAAGGACAAACTTTTTTTGTTGTTTTTGTTTTTCTCTACATTCCTTAGTCTTGGTCACATAAAACAGTTTTTTTTCTGAAGTCTAAAGCTGATGATTACACAACAAACAACTCAGTTTAAACTCTGTACTAGGGATTATGTAACAACAATGTATCCTGCTTGAGGACAGTTTCTTCTTCCTGAAAACCTTCTGACTAATCCTGGTATCTTAAAATGTAATTATGGGAGTGGGTCTAGTAGGATCTTTCTATTAAATTCTAATCTGGCTATGCTAAAATGTAAATTGTGGGAGTGGATCCGGTAAAAATTTTTACAACCTTGAGACATTCTTTTGATTTATTGTAATAACTAATTAAAAAGTACATAACTCCCTTGCTAACACTAGCGAGGGGGGCACTCTCTGTCCCTCTTCTGATGTCTGTGTCAGAAGCTTTCTCTGTCCCTTTTTATACTTTAATAAAACTCTGCTACAAAAGCTCCTGAGTGATCAAGCCTCGTCCCTGGTCCCGAAGCTAAATCTTCTTCTTCATCCTTCACTCTAACCTATCAATCTCTGATCTTATATACTTCTCTGATAAACTAAGGCATTAATATTTTTGTTCATTTAATTTTTTCAACTATTTGTGTGAGATGAACATCATTATTTCAATTTTACAGAAGAGAAAATTCAGAGCAATGATACATTTGTTCAAGGGAGTAGTAATGTGATGAAGCCAATTCCTACCAAGTTGGGAGAGCCCACTGTCCACTCTTCTCTTCTACTCTACATTCAGGACATCCTGTTACTAACTTGAAACTGGACATGGTAGGACTATATACACCAAGGAAATCACACTTCAAGCTTTCTTTTCCCCTGTAAAGTCTGTTGTTAGACATTTAAATAGCAAACCACTGCTCCAAGGACACACAGTCAATAAGAGGCAGAATCGTGCCTTAAACTAAAGCCTTACATTGTATTCCAGTTTTAAAAGTCTTTCTAACAGACTGTATTTCTGAAATCATATTTTAACAATGAGTGAAATACAGAGAATGAATTTTATGGGAAGTTGGATTTGTTGTAGTACTACTAAATGAGGAAACTTTTAAGTTATAGAGATACTGGGAGCCACTGAATAGATAAGTAAAAGTGTTGGTTGTTCAGTCATGTCTGACTTTTGCAACCCCATTGGGTGTGGCCTGCCAGGCTCCTTTGTCCATGGAATTATCCAGGCAAGAATACTGGAGTGGGCAGACATTCCCTTCTCCAGGGGATCTTCCCAACCCAGGAATCGAACCCAGGTCTCTTGCAATGCAGGCAGATTCTTTACTGGGCTTACTTATTTTGTATATTTTTCTTTTGTTCTATGAAAACTACTATATTCATAGTCATTTTTCATTTTTTATCAGCTATTCATCTTGAAAGATGTTTCTCTGTATTTTATTTCTGTAATTTTTATTTTCTGTATTTTATTTTATTTCTCTGTATTTTATTGGTATGCCCTTAAACAAATTACCAGGCACTTGTACCCACCAAATTTCCATTTATTTTGTAGAACCAATCCCCACTCCATATAGTTCTCTGTTTTGTTTTGGTGGTTTTTTTTTTTTTTTTGTATATTTCAGAATTAAATTACATTTGTCATCCTCCAAAAAAGTAGCAAAGATTTGCCCAGTGGAAAATAAAATAGAAAGTTCCTAGAATCAATTGGCCTGGTAGGAAAAGCATTTATACTGACTCTTTTGGACAAGGTGTTCTCCATGGTATGTCTTACAGAAGTGAAATAGTGGCGTGAGACACTACAAAGAGGTGTTTTACATGCTGAGAAGAAATTCTGACAAGTAAAACTTTTTAAAGGTAATCATAGCTCTAATTTTCCAACTTGACAACAGAGCATCTAGGTTTTGTAAAGCCTGGGGAGAGAGGGACTGAAAAATAAAGTGCTTTCTTCTTGTTGTTTAAAAAAATGTGTATCTTCCAGGGAAAAAAGGTGGTTCTCACCTTTGAATGCCTATTTTTCTCCTGCTCCTGCTCTTCTCTCCTGTGCTGTGGAGCTATTCTCCATTTGACAGACATCAGCCAGATGACAATACTGTTTTTTTATAGCAATATACGATCTTTGTTTCCAGTGGAAAGGCCCAGTAGGCACGATTTTGGACTTGTTATTAAAGGCAAACTAATGTCCCCCAAAGATTTTCAAAACACTTCATGCCAGAATGTGGTATTTTAAAGCATTCCCATTTCCCATAATTGAATGCATGCCGCATAGCAAGAGGAAGAACATTTCAGCAAATACAAGAATTAATCAGAGTACAAGAATTAATACAGTTTATTCTTGAGAGTCTCATAGGATATGTATGGATTTTATGCATAATTCTATAAAAGATAAGGTTGTACAAACTATTTAGAACTCAGCTTAAAGACCACTGACCCAAGAAAAAGAGTAAAATAGGGAAGGCATTTGAAAGGGAACAAAGCATCCTATTAATATTCATCTTGTATTTAAATTGAGTACAATTTTCATCATTGGGAATATGTGCCCTATTGTTAGAGTTTCTTGGGATGCTTGATCAAGTCATTAGTAAAACTCTGTTGGATTTCTGCATAAAGTAGAAACAACTCTCTTTTCAAAATAAGTTCTCAAATATTGAATGCACATTGCAGATATACTATCAACAGTGCATGAGTTCTGTAAATGATTATAAGAATGATAATCTCATAAAAATATCAAGAGATAGGACCCGATTATATTATCATGCTAATTATACAGAAAGTCACTCCCTCTAGTCATTTAAGTTTGAATTTATCACAAAGCAACATTTTAGAGTTTTTTAAACTGAAAGGCAGTAAACATCCAACCATGACATCAATATTAACATACAGATTCACATGACTGGACTTTGGATGGTCCAGTGGTTGACTCCATGCTTTAACTGCAAAGAGCACAGGTTTGATCCCTGGTCAGGGAAGTGCCACATGCCATGCCATACTTGCGGGGGGGCGGGGGGTGGGCAGGGATTCACATGACTCACTATTTAAAATAGGATTTATATTTAAAAGAATCTTTCTTTAAAATTGTCCTTCTCAACCCTCTGAATCAAAAGTGCTAGTTTCTGTGTCCTCAAATACAGACTAAAATCAGTACTGGTCTTTATAGGAAGGTTTTGGGTTAATGTTTGTTCACACACCAACCACATGTCACAAAGCTAAGAATAAAGAAAACAATCATAGCATTTTAGAGCTGACAAAAAATTTTATGTGATGTGCAACTTTATATCAAAATAATGTTTGATTTGCTTTTTAAATCTCATTTCATCTTTTCATATGAACATGCAACCTATTATGGTTATGAGAACTTCTTTAGGATTGAGGCTAGGAGACTATGAACCAAATTTTTCAACTTAGGGCTCTGCTAAAAAGAAATACTATGAACCACATGTTTCTGAGGGTGGTGGAATGTAGGTAAAAATGATACTAACAATTCTCTTTCTACCCTTTATACCAAGTAGCCTTTCCTCTCCTTGGTTGCAAAAGGAACCCGCTATATAGCACAAGAAACTCTCCTTAATGCTCTGTGATGACCTAAATGAGAAGGAAATGCAAAAAGAGGGGTTATGTGTATACGTAGGGCTGATTCATTTTGCTATACATCAGAAAATAACCCAATATTGTAAAGCAACTATAATGTAATAACATTTTTTAAAAAAGAAAAAAATATATGACAGAGGACTCTATATCAGTAGGTTGCTAAAGCCCTTACCAGTCCAAAATGGTTTTTCTTTGTGAGCAACACTTAAAAGTAAAAAAAGAGAGAACTGAATCCGGTTAATAATGTTTATTTTTAAAAACTGAGCTTCCCTGGTGGCCCAGATGGTAAAGCGTTTGCCGGCAGTGCGGGAGACCTGGGATCGATCCCTGGGTTGGGAAGATCTCCTGAAGAAGGAAATGGCAACCCACTCCAGTATTCTTGCCTGGAGAATCCCACGGACGGAGGAGCATAGTAGGCTACAGTCCATGGGGTCGCAAAGAGTCGGACACGACTGAGTGACTTCACTTTCACTTAAAAACTGAAACAAAACAAAAACACTGACCAGCAGGAAAGTTTAAAAATCTATAGGATCCCACAAGTTGTAAAACACACAAGTTTAAAAATCAAGTATTTTTAAAAAACAAAATCCTGTCCTTTAATCTTATTGCAGTTGTCCCCCCACCTCCCATCAAACTACCCCATCCTGTAGGTCTGCAGCGCTGCCTACTTCAGAGACTAAAGTGTCTTCAGTGAACCACTTCCTTAAAAAACCTGGAATTTATGACATGTGACATGACCTGGAGTCCTTCCTGGACTACCCTGCTTATTGTGAGATACTTTACTCTCAATTACTTAGGTACATCTTGCAAATGTTATTTTGCTTCTGTACAAAATTTGAAACATTTCACATGTTCATTTTTCATTGTATGTTTTTCTTCCAGTTTTATTGAAATATAATTGACATACGGCACTGTGTAATTTAAGGTGGACAGAACTATCACTTACATACACCTGAATACCTTGCTTGCCCTTGACTCACCTTCATTGTTGTGCTACAATATTCATATGCTGAGGATCAGAACCCCAAGAAGAAGCAGTCCAAGGGTAAAATTTATCTAGTCTTTAGGTAACAGTCATTCCAATTGATAATAGCAAATGTCTTAATGTAAAATGAATGATGAATTCATCATAGTGCAGAATTAAGAAATGCCAGTGGCTCAGATGGTAGAGAATCTGACTGCAATTCAGGAGACCCAGGTTCAATCCCTGGGTCAGGAAGATCCCCTGGAAAAGACAATGGCAACCCACTCCAGTATTCTTGCCTGGAAAATGCCATGGACAGAGGAATCTGGCAGGCTACAGTCTGTGGGGTTGCAAAGAGTAGGACACAGCTGAGAAATTAACACACTTTCCACATTGCATCTCTTGTAATAAGGTGTTTAAAAGAGGAGCACATGGGATACCAGCCATGGCAGATATTACTGGTATAAAAGGCAGTTTTCAAGCAAAGATCAAGAAACAGTTTCATGAACAAATATCCTAGTATAAAAAGCAGCTCATAGGCAAAAAATTAGAAGACATTTCAAAAAACAGGTAGGATTTCCTTTAACCTTCACTTGTAAAGTGGAAATAATAATATTCATGCCATACACTTGCTTTGAGTATGAAATGAGATAATGCATATAAATATTTAATCACAGTGTCTGGCACAAAGTAAGTCCCCAGTTAGTGTGGTAGCCATGAAAACGTCCCATCCAGATTTTGTCTTGCAGGATGTGTTAGTTGACTGACAGCCAAGCTATTAACTTCCGGATCCACTGAGTCTGCACCAATGTCCAGACATCCAGAAAGCTGCTCCAATGACTGAACACAGCAAGGATACTAACGAAAGCCATTCCCATGAAAAAGGCGGGGGTGGGGGGGGGTGCTTTGCTGGATGTATTTGACTTCAGTACTCTCTAACAGCCTAGCTGAAAATTCCCTGTAACTGTACTGCAGTCTGAGATTCCTGCTGTTTTTCCCTTTTCTCCCTCACAGGTCTGACCTGCATTGTGATCTGAAGGCTCTCATCTTTACTCCCTCCTCTTTACCTTCACAGGTATTTCTCCCAGTAAATAACTTGCACATTGCATCCTATCTTGACAACAGCTTCTCCCAGAAACTAACCTGGCTCTACTAGCTATTGTATTACTTTCCCTTTTCATCATATTTTGATTCTGCATGGTTTCATTTTGGAAAAGATGTCTTCTCTAAATCAACATGTTCGAATTTTTTTTTCTTCTTCCCCATATGAGTGAACATTAGGAAACCTTGGTTCCAGTGTCAGTTTTCCCATTAAATTGTTTGATCTTGAGAAAATCACTTACTCACTATAAGCTTCAGTTTCCTCAAGTGCCAAAGAAGATCATATGATTTCTAAAGTCTTTGCATGTACTAGTTGCTGAGACTATGTAAAGAAATGTCAAATGCTGCTCATAGGTCCCAAAAGCCCACCATCTATCAGGGGAGTTGTGTCTGACGTACATAAATAAGTAGAACATCTTTTTATTGTGGAACTTCAAATATGAGTGGTCCCCCAGAGCCATGGCTAGCTCTTAAGCTTATGCTGTTGCTTATTTTTTGCCCTTTTGAAAAGCATGGAGAAGATCTGTGGAAAATGGCAAATGTACTACTTTTCTAAGGGACAAATAGATAAACATTTGCTGTCACTATGGTTAGTCATTGGTCATTTTGTTGGAAAAAGACAAGGTGGGTTGTCTGGGAGTGGATGAAAAATGAGAGAAGCTTCTTGCAACGTTTTGGAGAAAAGGACCCTATTGTAACATAGAAAACTCTGAATGTGCAGTCACTTTCCTAAGGGATTTAATCTTCTGGGTAAGTTAATGACTCTCAGCTCCTGCCTGTGTAAATATATAAGCAGGAGGGAGAAATCATGAGAAAATCTGTCTTATGGGAAAACCAAATATAAATTTCTTTCATTTGACTTTATATTTTTCAAATCAGCTGCTTCTATTAACTGCATCATGATTAAAAAAGTAAAATAGACTAAAATGAAGTCTGGAAAACAAACATATAAAAAATAAAATCAATTCAGTTCAGTTGCTCAGTCATGTCCAACTCTTTGTGACCGCATGGACTGTAGCATGCCAGGCCTCCCTGTCCATCACCAGCTCCCTGAGTCTACTTAAACTCATGTCCATTGAGTTGGCAATGCCATCCAACCATCTCATCCTCTGTTGTCCCCTTCTCCTCCTGCCTTCAATCTTTCCCAGCATCAGTGTCTTTACCAATGAGTTGTGAAGAACTGACTCATTAGAAAAAAGAAAATAGAGTTCACCATATCCCATCATTCATAATTGCTTAACAGTTTAGTGTATTTTGTCCCAATATATCTAGTCTACATATATATTTTCTGAAGTACACACTATTCAATATAGTTTCAAACTCTTTTTCACTTTAAGTTCAGTTCAGTTCAGTCGCTCAGTCGTGTCCAACTCTTTGCGATCCCATGAGCTGCAGCACACCAGGCCTCCTTGTCCAACACCAACTCCCGGAGCCCACCCAAACTCATGTCAATTGAGTCAGTGATGCCATCCAACCATCTCATCCTCTGTTGTCCCCTTCTCCTGCCCTCAACCTTTCCCAGCATCAGGGGCTTTTCAAATGAGTCAGCTCTTCGCATGAGGTGGCCAAAGTATTGGAATTTCAGCTTTAACATCAGACCTTCCAATGAACACCCAGGACTGATCTCCTTTAGGATGGACTGGTTGAATCTCCTTGCAGTCCAAGGGACTCTCAAGAGTCTTCTCCAACACCACAGTTCAAAAGCATCAATTTGTCGGCACTCAGCTTTCTTTATAGTCCAACTCTCACATCCATACATGACTACTGGAAAAACCATAGCCTTGGCTAGATGGACCTTTGTTGGCAAAGTAATGTCTCTGCTTTTGAATATGCTGTCTAGGTTGATCATAACTGTCCTTTCAAGGAGTTAGCGTCTTTTAATTTCATGGCTGCAATCACCATCTGCAGTGATTTTGGAGCCCCCCAAAAATGTTCCCTTAATCACAATGTCATCAAAATGTGTGTAATAGTTGCATAATATTATACTTTATGAGTATAGTATATGTGCCAATATCCCTGTTTGGGAATAAGTACATTATTTCCCATTTGGGCTTTTCCCAGCAATACTGCATTTGGGATAGGAATAGGTTTTCCTCCAAGTACCAGGCAAATTCACAACCTATTCAACAGAAACAAAACTATGTGGCCCTCTCTGGAAATCAGGCCTGGTTGGAATAGTACTGGGTACCAGACAAAGAGTACTGGGCTTCCCACGTAGTACAGTGGTAAAGAATCCACCTGCCAATGCAGGAGACACAAGAGACCCAAGACCCAAGTTCCATCTCTGGGTCAGGAAGATCCCCTGGGGTAGGAAATGACATCCCACTCCAGTATTTTTGCCTGGGAAATCCCATGAACGGAGGAGTGTCCTCGTGAATGCAGATACCAAAATATCAAGAGAAAACAACAAGCACTATCTAGGAGCAGCAGTCATGAGGCAGTGAGAAAATAAAGATTCAGACCAGAGGCAGAACCAGCGTTAAACAAAGACAGAGCAACTTAACTAAAGTGAATTGGATGGGACAAGATGATGCTGTTAGAGGAATGTCAACATATCATGCAGGGCTCCCCTCCTCCTTCACTCTAAATCCTATACAGGTCACTGTCAGGTAGTCTGGCTAGGCAAGCCTTTGTGTTTTCCTTGCTAACCCTTGTTAGTTTCCTTGCAACTCTTTCTGTTTTCCTTGCTAACCCTTGTAGTTTTACAACAAACCCATAAGACCTGGGGCTAACCCTGCATCTCTTTCTTCCTTATAAAGTAAAAGAGCTTACGTTCTATACACCATGAACATAAAACTTGAGTAATCCCTTTGCCACACCTGTGATTATATCCTTAGGATGATTATGTCCTTAGGATGATTCTGGAAATAGAAGCTGTTAGTCAAAGTACAAGAATATGCTTGAGGCTTTTGCATAATGCCAAATGGCTCTCCAGAAATTATTTACTCATGTGTACAGCCTCCAACAGTGTATGAAGAAAGGATTTCAGCCTCCTCCCATCATCATGACATATAATTTTTAAAATATTTGTCAATTTAAAAGTCTAAAATAGTGTATTGTAATATTAATATAAGTTCCTTTGATCATCAGAGAGGCTAAATCTTTTTCATGTTTATTGGCTATTTGCATTTCTTTGGCTGTGAAATATTATTTGCAATGGATCCAGACTCAATTATTACTTATTCTTAACTACTGATAAGATTCTTTCCCTGTGACAGAATCAACCAGATCATATTTGAAATTTAAAGTGTTTGTTCTTAAAGATTGTCATATATGTGATAGATTTGTTTTCCCCCTTTGCTTTCATCTATATAGTTTTGGGGATAGAGAAAAGCATGAATAAGTCTGTTATCATGGATTTGATCCCCAAGTGAACTAATTAGTGTCTTTATGTTCTATGGCCACTTAATGCACTTATTTTCAGGTCAGTTCATTATAACAGTACCAGGGGAGGGAGTGAGGATGGTTTAATGCAAATCCTCCTTCACAGATAAAAGAGAAGAAGCAAAGCATCACTAGTTGGTGTAAAGGTGAGAGTCCTGGAGCCCTTCCTTCTTGGTCTCCACTTCTCTTCCTTCCTTATTTCACTCTATGGTATCTTTGAGCACAATATGAAAATCCAGATGGAATTACAAGATTTATAGAGAATATAGTTGTTTTATATATAGTGATATCTGAGGCTCAGAAATGTAAGGTTAGGTTGGAAAAACCTCTTCATTCCCACTATATTGTTGTTACTTTAACCAGATAGAATAATATGGAAGAAAGTTTTTTTGTAAACTAAACAGGAGAACCACATATACAAAGGATGCTTAGGTTGGAAAAAGTTATACTTTCAGTGATTCCCTTACTCTGGTACAGTTTGGGTAAGAAGAAGAAAGAAATGATAACAACCATCATCTCAACAGCCTAGTATATGAAACAGCCAACTTTCAGGTTTGACTGTGTTCACTCATTCTGTGCTTTTTTATATCATAGGAAATAAGATCAAGCATTCTCAAAAGAATACCAATTTTATGTCACTAAAACACAACTTTATTGACTAATTTATTTGGACTGATAGAATAGCTATCTATCTGTACCCAATAAGCAAAATGACTTCCATCCTTCAGAGATCATGGATTTTTGAATAGGATGTGATAAATGACTCTTTTTAGTAAGCAGGCCAGCCCTAGGCAAAATGACAAAATGTTGTCTATTCAACAACTCTCTATTCCCTTTTGTTTCTATCTGTCCTCTCCTCAAGCCCCTCCCCATTTTCTTCCTCTTAGGTTTTTGAGCCCCTGCTCTGTTATACAAATAGGCTCACATTCAAGGGGTAAGATGTCAATGTGCAGACCTCTCCTAACCTCCCACACGTCTAAAATAATTTTTTTTTGTGACTCTTTCTCTTGGGAATATAGGAAATAAATGTAAAACTCATTTTCTAATAAAGACCTTTATAAAAATCACTGTGTCATCTCATCAAGATATGCTTTTATTCATCCATTCAATAAACATTTATTGACTGTCTTTCATGTTCTAGTTGCTACTGAAGTGATGGTTATCAAGACAATATAGTCTCTGCCCAGCCCCACTCAGGCCTCCAGAACACGAAGTTGAATGGAGGATGCAGAGAAGTAAGCAGATGGTTTAAATATGGAAGGACAAGTTTAATTTGGGGGAACAGTAGGTGTTATGGAAACATATTTAACAAAACAGAATAACACAGAGTTTCAGTATTAACAAAATCATTCCAGAATTCCTGAGAAGTTATCATGCTGCATCAGGACTAAAGCCAGACCACTTGAGTTCAAATTAGACTTGCCACCTATTAGTTATGAAACCTCCAACAAGTGACTCAGCGTCTTTGATCTTCATTTCCTCTCTGTAAAATGAAGATAATGACAGTAGCACTAAAATCATAAAATTGTTTTGAAGATTAAATGAAACATTGCACAAATGCTAACAAGAATAACTGGCATATAGATAGTTCTCAATAAATGTAAGCTATTATTATTAAATTAGACCATAAGAATTAGTGAGAGTTAGGTGAGCCAAGGAAAATGAGATGAGAGAAAGGAACAAAGAACAGTGTGTCTCGATCTTAGAAATAGGAAAAAAAGATTTGCTAACAAACTAAAGTAGTTCAGAGTGGTGACTTTTGCTTCCAGCCATAATGAAGTAATAAGGAGTTTATGAAAGAGTAGAAAATACACAAAACAATAATTTTTAGTTCTTAGGAAATAAACAGCACTGAACAGTGACCCCAAGAGAAAGGAAACAAGTGAGATGGTGTCAGCCCTACGAGTGACCCAACTTGTCACTGCCTGGAGAGACTTGTCACATCACACACCTAGTAGGGCAAGCCAAGTTGATCACATGAGTCTCCTTGAGTTGAGGAAGCAAAATAGACTTCTGGAATATGCAGCTAGAAGTTGTGAAACAGAGTACTGCAGAGCAGGAAGTTGCACAGACAAACAGAATACTGGAGAACTTCTTTGGGTCCCCTGAGTATTTAATTGCACATATGAATGAGTAAGGGCTTCCCTGGTGGCTCAGATGGCAAAGAATCTGCCTGAAATGCAGAGGGTTCAACTCCTGGGTTGGGAAGATACCCTGGAGACGAGAATGGCTACCCACTCCAGTATTCTTGCCTAGAGAATCCCATGAACAGAGGGGTCTGGAAGGCCACAGTCCATGGGATCTCAAAGAGTCAGACACGACTGAGAAACCAAGCACACACACATGTATGAGCAAACTACTGAGACTAGAGACAGAATCACCAGACAGAAGTAAGTGATATAGTCACTGGAGTTCATACAGAGGAGGGAATTCATATATTCACCAGCAGAGTGATAAGACTTCCTCACACAGGGCATCATGTACAGTCCTCAGAAGGGGACTGCCTCAGCAGCAAGGTTAAAGAAACTCTTGACTACAGGCATTTTTGTCCTTCCTAGAAAACCCAACAAAAGGATCAAACTTAGTTACATCCTAGAACAAAGTCCTAGGCAATAAAGTTATTAAAAAAAACACCACCCAACAATATAAATTTCACAATGTTTTGGCAACCGATCAGAAATTAATAAGTATGCCAAAATTTATGACCCATAAACAGAGACAACCAGGTAACAGAAATACAAGAGAAATAACACAGATTATAAAATTAAACAAAGACTTTGAAAGAGCTATTATAAATGTGTACCATATGTTCTAGAAGGTGGTGGACAATCTAACTAGGATGAGGGGAGAAATAAAAGATTTTTTTTAAAATGAATTCCTAGAGATGAAAAATACACTACTTAGATTAAAAAAAATAATCAGTGTATGAGAACAACCACAGATTAGACACTACAGAAAAAAAGAATGAACTTGAAGACCTAGCAATAGAAACTATCCAAAATGAAACACACAGAGAAAAAAGAGTAGTAGAAAGTAGTTTAGTGCAACTATAGCAGAGGCAGAAGTGGCAATAGAGGAGAGCTGAGGAAGGGGTAGAAACCAGTTCATATAGGAACAAATAAGCCCTATTTATGAATTTGCAGTTAATGCATTGTGCTAAAAGACATATTTCAGTAAGGAATGTCAGTCAGGATGAAGAGTTATGAGGAAAAGTACATTTGGGCAGCAGAGTTCCTTTATGGTTCCTCAAATATTACCATTTCAAGAGTAAGTGAATTGTAGCACATGCACATAATGGAATACCGCAATATTAAGTGAAAAAAATCCACAACTACATGCAGCAAAATGGATGAACAGACCAACACAAAGATGAACAAAAGAAGCCAGGTACAAAAGAGCACAGAATATGTGATTCTATATTAAACCAAAAAGGCAGGATTAATCGATGGTGTTAAAACTGAGGCTAGGGGTACCCTTGGTGGTAGTGACATGTAGAGGGTACAGGGAGAACGATGGAGTTCTGGTAAAGTTGTGTTGCTTGATCTGAATCACAGTTATAAGAGGAGAATTCAGTTCATGAACATTCATTGACCTACACTTCTATGGTATTTGACTCTTTTCTGTCTATATTACTTTGCAGCAACCCTGTTTTTGAAGTATACCACTAAGAAGGTTGATTATGAGTTGGGCCCAATTAGGAGCAGCCAGAAGAGGGACAGGAACACATTCAAAGATCACAGAGTGTTTAGAAAGACATGTCAGGGGTAGTAGTGGCGGCTATTTGTTTTTTTTTTTCCCCCCAATCAGAATCTATAGATTCCAGAAGCACAAGCTGTAGAAATTGCACTAGACCTTCTCAATCAGCCCCTAATGCCCCAGGTCAGGCAGTTCCCCGAGGCATGTTCTCCAGGGCTCCAGTGGGCTCTGTTTTCACTCACTCTGTTGATAAAATTCTCAGAGCCCAGGACACAAAGGAGCTTCAAGTGAATGATAACTTTAGCAAATGCTTCATCTCTTATTCCTTCTTTTCCCATTTTGCTTACAGCTGGGCATATCCTAAAGGTATGTGAACTCTCTTTTACAGAGCATTTACTGTGTGTCATAGAGCACAGTCCCTTGATATGAGGAAAGAATAACTAACTTATTTATTAGCATTTGAAGGAAACTTTTGACAGTTATTTGAAACCTGATTGTAAATGCCATTGAATTACGACTATTTTTCCTTCTCTTTTTAGCATCAAGCTTCATGCTACTGATACTTATTTTTTGTTGTTGTTAGGTAGTAGTAATGTAACAACTGAAATATCTCCTCTAACGACAAGGATACATGATTTTTTTTTCTTGACATTCTGTCTCTTTGGTGTACTGTCCTCTCAGGATGCACTTATAATTTTTATAATCACCCACTATCACTAATAGCCAAAAGCATAACCATATATATAAATATTAGACATGGGTAAGAAGCTGATTGTTAAGTAGTTAATAGATGATATAGATAAATAGATGATGATGATAGATACCTTTGATTTATTACCAGGTAAATGGGCACAGGCAGCAACTCTTTGGCAGAGAAAAGAATAGTAGATTTATTTTTCTTTAGAAGAAATATTCTAAAAGTCTTTTAAAATAAACCCAAAACCAAATGCTTAATTAAAAAAAAAAAAACTTGGTCACAAAATTATATAACATTTTATAGTATGTTAACACTACCTCACTTTTAGGCTTGTGTGTAAGTTAATCACTCAGTCATATCAGAATCTTTGAGATCCCATGTAGCCCGCCAGGCTCCTCTGTCCATGGAATTCTCCAGGCAAGAATACTGGAGTGGGTAGCCATTCCCTTCTCCAAGGGATCTTCCTGATCCAGTGATACAACCCAGGTCTCCTGCCTTGCAAGCAGATTCTAGTAATTTGGGCCTCTCCTTAATGTTCCCCATACTTTATCACATAATACTCCCTTTTCATTGGAAAAGTCCCTGATGCTGGTAAAGACTGAGGGCAGAAGAAGAGGGCATCAGAGGATGAGATGGCTGGATGGCATTACCGATGCAATGGACATGAACTTGGGCAAACTTCAGGAGCTGGTGAGGGACAAAGAGGCCTGGCGTGCTGCAGTCTATGGGATTGCAAAGAGTTGGACACGACTGGGTGACTGAACAACAACAATCCCCTTTTTAATAGCAAAGTTGCTATGAGAATCCTCCCTACCACAACAGCTAAATATTTATTTGCATTGCCCAGAAATTGTCCTGCAAGGAAAGACAGCCAGTTGTTCCATAATCCTCAATTTTTTGGTTGACCAGTACACCATTTACATTAAAAAAAAAAAAAGCTTAACAAGGTACTGTGAACTTTGTCTCCTTACTTGCAGTTTAGACTTTCAAGACAAGGGTATGTGGGAGACAGTAAAACAACATGCAACAGGATTCCAATTTCTTTCTTTCAAAAATCAAAACAATAGCAAGTTAAAAGGCTATTTTTCTAAAATTCAAATCTTCTAAAAGAGCGTGAGGTTAAAAAGAACACTCTCTCTTTGCCCCTGGGCGAGTGAAATGTGTGTTTGTTGGCACAGGGATACCTTCCAGACTCTTTACCCAGGACATTTGATAATCTGCGCATAGTCAGAGGCCGAGCATTCATTCCTGTCCCCAGGAAGAGGGAGGTTGAACTTCCAGCTGTATTTTGGGGGAACTTCACAGGTCTAGAGGGACAAAATTGTACACTTAAGGGGCCTTGGCCATCCAGTTGGTTTATCTAGTAAGATATCTCCCAAATAGTAAAGTTGTGCATTGTATGATAATAAAGAATTAAGACAAAATTCTCTCAAAAGCAGGGAAAAAGTTCCAGAGGATCTCTGTTGAGAACCCTTGACAATACACCATATAAATCTGAATGAACCAGTAGCTAAATTTTACTAGCCTGTAATACAGCCTCAAGCCAACCCAGTTTGATCTCACTGCCTAGTACAAGAAAGGAAAAACCATCTTGCTTGAAAAATAACATTATCTCAGTTCAGTTCAGTCGTTCAGTCGTGTCCGACTCTTTGCGACCCCATGAATCGCAGCATGCCAGGCCTCCCTGTCTATCACCAAGTCCTGGAGTTCACTCAGACTCACGTGAGTCCATCGAGTCGGTGATGCCATCCAGCCATCTCATCCTCTGGCGTCCCCTTCTCCTCCTGCCCCCAATTCCTCCCAGCATCAGAATCCTTTCCAATGAGTCAACTCTTCAAATGAGGTGGCCAAAGTACTGGAGTTTCAGTTTTAGCATCATTCCTTCCAAAGAACACCCAGGACTGATGTCCTTTAGAATGGACTGGTTGGATCTCCTTGCAGTGCAAGGGACTCTCAAGAGTCTTCTCCAACACCACAGTTCAAAAGCATCAATTCTTCGGTGCTCAGCTTTCTTCACTGTTCAACTCTCACATCCATACATGACCACTGGAAAAACCATAGCCTTGGCCAGACGGAACTTTGTTGGCAATGTAATGTCTCTGCTTTTGAATATGCTATCTAGGTAGGTCATAACTTTCCTTCCAAGGAGTAAGCTCTTTTAATTTCATGGCTGCAATCACCATCTGCAGTGATCTTGGAGCCCCCCAAAATAAAAACTGACATTGTTTCCACCGTTTCCCCATCTATTTCCCATGAAGTAATGGGACCGGATGCCATGATCATCGTTTTCTGAATGTTGAACTCTAAGCCAACCTTTTCACTCTCCTCTTTCACTTTCATCAAGAGGCTTTTTAGTTCCTCTTCACTTTCTGCCGTAAGGGTGGCGTCATCTGCATATCTGAGATTACTGATATTTCTCCTGGCAATCCTGATTCCAGCTTGTGCTTCTTCCAGCCCAGCGTTTCTCATGATGTACTCTGCATATAAGTTAAATAAGCAGGGTGACAATATACAGCCTTGACGTACTCCTTTTCCTATTTGGAACCAGTCTGTTGTTCCATGTCCAGTTCTAACTGTTGCTTCCTGACCTGCATACAGATTTCTCAAGAGGCAGGTCAGGTGGTCTGGTGTTCCCATCTCTTTCAGAATTTTCCACAGTTTATTGTGATCCACACAGTCAAAGGCTTTGACATAGTCAATAAGCAGAAACAGAAGTTTTTCTGGAACTCTCTTGCTTTTTCCATGATCCAGCAGATGTTGGCAATTTGATCTCTGGTTCCTCTGCCTTTTCTAAAACCAGCTTGAACATCTGGAAGTTCACAGTTCACGTACTGCTGAAGCCTGGCTTGGAGAATTTTGAGCATTACTTTACTAGTGTGTGAGATGAGTGCAATTGTGTGGTAGTTTGAGCATCCTTTAGCATTGCCTTTCTTTGGGATTGGAATGAAAACTGACCTTTTCCAGTCCTGTGGCCACTGCTGAGTTTTCCAAATTTGCTGGCATATTGAGTGCAGCACTTTCACAGCATCATCTTTCAGGATTTGAAATAGCTCCACTGGAATTCCATTACCTCCACTAGCTTTGTTCATAGTGATGCTTTCTAAGGCCCACTTGCCTTCACATTCCAGGATGTCTGGCTCTAGGTGAGTGATCACACCATCATGATTATCTGGGTCGTGAAGCTCTTTTTTTGTACCATTCTTCTGTGTATACTTGACACCTCTTCTTAATATCTTCTGCTTCTGTTAGGTCCATACCATTTCTGTCCTTTATCGAGCCCATCTTTGCATGAAATGTTCCCTTGGTATCTCTAATTTTCTTGAAGAGATCTCTAGTCTTTCCCATTCTGTTGTTTTCCTCTATTTCTTTGCACTGACCACTGAGGAAGGCTTCCTTATCTCTCCTTGCTATTCTTTGGAATTCTGCATTCAGATCCTTATATCTTTCCTTTTCTCCTTTGCTTTTCACTTCTCTTCTTTTCACAGCTATTTGTAAGGCCTCCCCAGACAGCCATTTTGTTTTTTTGCATTTCTTTTCCATGGGGATGGTCTTGATCCCTGTCTCCTGTACAGTGTCACAAACCTCAGTCCATTGTTCATCAGGCACTCTATCTATCAGATCTAGACCCTTAAATCTATTTCTCACTTCCACTGTATAAACATAAGGGATTTGATTTAGGTCATACCTGAATACTCTAGTGGTTTTCCCACTTTCTTCAATTTAAGTCTGAATTTGGCAATAAGGAGTTTATGATCTGAGCCATAGTCAGCTCCCAGTCTTGTTTTTGCTGACTGTATAGAGCTTCTCCATCTTTGGCTGCAAAGAATATAATCAATCTGATTTCGGTGTTGACCACCTGGTGATGTCCACGTGTAGAGTCTTCTCTTGTGTTGTTCAAAGAGGGTGTTTGCTATGACCAGTACATTCCCTTAGCAAAACTCTATTAGCCTTTGCCCTGCTTCACTCTGTATTCCAAGGCCAGATTTGCCTGTTACTCCAGGTGTTTCTTGACTTCCTACTTTTGCATTCCAATCCCCTATAATGAAAAGGACATCTTTTGGGGGTGTTAGTTCTAAAAGGCCTTGTAGGTCTTCATAGAACCGTTCAACTTCAACTTCTCCAGTGTTACTGGTTGGGGCATAGACTTGGATTACCATGATATGGAATACTTTGCCTTGGAAATGAACAGAGATCATTCTGTCGTTTTTGAGATTGCATCCAAGTACTGCATTTCAGACTCTTTTGTTGACCATGATGGCTACTCCATTTCTTCTGAGGGATTCCTGCCCACAGTAGTAGATATAATGGTCATCTGAGTTAAATTCACTCATTCCAGTCCATTTTAGTTCGCTGATTCCTAGAATGCCGATGTTCAGTCTTGCCATCTCTTGTTTGACCACTTCCAATTTGCTTTGATTCATGGACCTGACATTCCAGGTTCCTATGCAATATTGCTCTTTACAGCATCAGACCTTGCTTCTATTACCAGTCACATCCACAACTGGGTATTGTTTTTGCTTTGGTCCATCCCTTCATTTTTTCTGGAGTTATTTCTCCACTGATCTCCAGTAGCATATTGGGCACCTACTGACCCAGGGAGCTCCTCTTTCAGTATCCTATCATTTTGCCTTTTCATACTGCTCATGGGGTTCTCAAGGCAAGAATACTGAAGTGGTTTGCCATTCCCTTCTCCAGTGGACCACATTCGATGTCTGTATTCAATGAAACCTTTATTCTCTAGGCAAGAATACTGGTGTCGGTTGCCATGCCCTCCTCCAGGGACTGGGATCTTCCAACCCAGGGATTGAACCTGTGTCTCTTACACCTTCTACACTGTTTTTTTTTTTACTACTAGTGCCACCTGGGAAGCCCATGTGGCAGATATCTCAGATAATAAAAATAAATAATAGATAATAAAAAACAGATCAATAAATTGATATCATTATTAAAATTAACAAAGAACTTTTAGAATGCAATATTGTAAAGTAAAAATAATAATAATGAAGAAATGATAAATGGTTAAAAAATACACGATTAATTTATTCACTAAAATAGAGAAAATTCTGGAAAAAAGACAAAACAAAATTTTATATTAGAATTGTAACCTATAAAAAGAATCAAATGCTAAAGTCATAAAATACCTATCTGAAATGAAAAATCTATAACAGCAGATTGGACTCAACAAAATTAGCAAACTAAAGATCCCACATGCCACAGCTAAAGATCCTGCACGCTGCAACAAAGATTCCAGATGCCCCAACTAAGACCCAATGCAACCAAATAAATAAATAATTTTTTAAAGAAAGATTCATCAATATACTAAAACACAATAGAAAAATAAAAAAGAACACTTTTACTTGTAAATAATATTCTAAAATGAGATAGACATCAAGTATTTTAGAAAAGATGTAGAAAATGTAAAAGTTGGGTCCGTGGCTCCTAGCAGAGTATCTGGAATATACATGGGCAAGATGTAAACTCTCTAAACTCCAGGGAAGCTAATGAGAAAAAATCAGAAAACCCAAAAAGAGGTAAATTAAGAGATGGGGGTTCAGGATGGGGAACATGTGTACAGCCATTGTGGATGCATGTTGATGTATGGCAAAACCAATACAATATTTTAAAATTTAAAAATAAAATAAAATAAAAACTAAAAAAAAAAAGAGAGAGAGGGATGCCAGACTCTCCATAGCATCAGTTGTTGTTTAGTCACTCAGTTGTCCTGACTCTTTGCAACCCCATGGACGGTAGCCCACCAGGCTCCTCTGTCCATGGGAATCTCCAGGCAAGAATACTAGAATGGGTTGCCATTTCCTTCTCCAGGGGCTCTTCCCAACCCAGAGATAAAACCCATGTCTCCTGTGTTGGCAGGCGGATTCTTTACCACTGAGCCGCCTTAGCATTAGAGGGGGAACTATGAATATGGATGCTTCTTTTCCAAGGTGAGACAAATATGATCTGTATACAAATGATTCAGTTTTCATAAATGGTTCAACTCTGACCTGTGTGCCAGAGAAAGTGATCCTCTGCCAGGGCACAAACAGACGATTTTTTTAATCTCTCACCTCCAAATTTTCCTTTCTACACTCTACTGCCTGGTGCTAGGGCTAAGGTTGTATAAACTACATTCCAGCTTTACCAGCTGGCTTTCGAATCTAGGACACTACATGGAGATTGTGAGGCTGGAGGAGGAAGAGGAGGATACTTTCTTTTTTGAAGCTATTTGGCTGTTGCTGCCAGCAACAGGTCCCAGCTCCAGAACTGGCAATTTATTCCAGCTTCTTCCAGCTCTCCTAGGAGAAGCTTTATCGTACCCCGTCCTTAGAGGTCTCAGTGTCAGCTCACTTCTCTAAGCTTCTAAGTTCCAATAAGCCCAACCTCTTCACACAGACGAACTACAAACACAGATACAAATACACGCAACACTATCACTGTTTGCAAGCACCTTTGCTTTATTCGGAGAAGGAAATGGCAACCCACACCTGTACTCTTGCCTGGAAAATTCCATGGACTGAGGAGCCTGGTAGGCTACAGTCCACGGGGTCGCAAAGAGTTGGACACGACTGAGCGACTTCACTTTCACTTTTCTTTTGCTTTATTCACAAAAGTATTTTTGTGACAATAATTTTTTCAAAGTGCCTATCTGGTCACAGTAAGGCAGAAGGATGCTTTGGTCATTATTTTGATAGCATGTGTTTTTTTTTTTTTTTCTAATTTTATTTTATTTTTAAACTTTACATAATTGTATTAGTTTTGCCAAATATCAAAATGAATCCGCCACAGGTATACATGTGTTCCCCATCCCGAACCCTCCTCCCTCCTCCCTCCCCATACCATCCCTCTGGGCCGTCCAGTGCACCAGCCCCAAGCATCCAGCATCGTGCATCGAACCTGGACTGGCAACTCGTTTCCTACATGATATTTTACATGTTTCAATGCCATTCTCCCAAATCTTCCCACCCTCTCCCTCTCCCACAGAGTCCATAAGACTGTTCTATACATCAGTGTCTCTTTTGCTGTCTCGTACACAGGGTTATTGTTACCATCTTTCTAAATTCCATATATATGCGTTAGTATACTGTATTTATGTTTTTCCTTCTGGCTTACTTCACTCTGTAAAATAGGCTCCAGTTTCATCCACCTCATTAGAACTGATTCAAATGTATTCTTTTTAATGGCTGAGTAATACTCCATTGTGTATATGTACCACAGCTTTCTTATCCATTCATCTGCTGATGGGCATCTAGGTTGCTTCCATGTCCTGGCTATTATAAACAGTGCTGCGATGAACATTGGGGTACATGTGTCTCTTTCCCTTCTGGTTTCCTCAGTGTGTATGCCTAGCAGTGGGATTGCTGGATCATAAGGCAGTTCTATTTCCAGTTTTTTTAAGGAATCTCCACACTGTTCTCCATAGTGGCTGTACTAGGTTGCATTCCCACCAACAGTGTAAGAGGGTTCCCTTTTCTCCACACCCTCTCCAGCATTTATTATTTGTAGACTTTTGGATCGCAGCCATTCTGACTGGTGTGAAATGGTACCTCATAGTGGTTTTGATTTGCATTTCTCTGATAATGAGTGATGTTGAGCATCTTTTCATGTGTTTGTTAGCCATCTGTATGTCTTCTTTGGAGAAATGTCTATTTAGTTCTTTGGCCCATTTTTTGATTGGGTCGTTTATTTTTCTGGAGTTGAGCTGTAGGAGTTGCTTGTATATTTTTGAGATTAGTTGTTTGTCGGTTGCTTCATTTGCTATTATTTTCTCCCATTCTGAAGGCTGTCTTTTCACCTTGCTAATAGTTTCCTTTGATGTGCAGAAGCTTTTAAGGTTAATTAGGTCCCATTTGTTTATTTTTGCTTTTATTTCCAATATTCTGGGAGGTGGGTCATAGAGGATCCTTTGATAGCATGTGTTTTTAAAGCAAACAAGATCTACCTACATATTTCTTTTTTACTCTGTAGTCATGAGTAAAAAAGATCTGATGTCCCTGATACAGGCTTGCTCTGTGATTTGCTGTGGTCTGACCCAGAGAAGGATGTGCAAGGGTGGGGAGAAAATGATCGTGGTGTTTCCTTCACTTTTGGGGCTGATGTAGTCAGTAAATTTCTGAATCCTCATGATTTAGACTTGATTTGTCAAGCTCATCAGGTATGAAATACAAAACTTTTGGATGTTTTGATATTTATTAACTTCATCCAGGTCTATGCTATTTTTTTTTATTTTGAGAAAACTGAGATCTAAGAAAGCTAATTATTACAAGGAAAACAGAAGAGGTAAATCCTATACCTTGATTTCACAATTAATTACCTAATGATTAGTTAACTCTTTCTTACCCTCTAAGAGGAAAGATTTCAAAGGAATATATTTTTGTAGTTATTGCAATACTAACAAATTTTTCAATGCTTGTCTGCAGCCTTCTATATCAGAAATATTTGATCCCATTTTAATATGATAGTTACATATTATAGATAACAATCAAATGCATTGTGTGGATTTTGATAAGAACAAATCACGCTCTAAAAATACATTTTTAAGATCATTGGGAAGATTTGATTATAGACTGTGTGTTCGATACCAAGGAGTCATTGTTAATTGTTTTAGCTGTGATGAATTGTATTGTTATGTAAGAATGATGTCCATAGTTTTCAAAAATGCATACTCAAGTATGTAGTGGTTAGATGTTTTGTTTTAAAATACATCAGAAAAAGGAGCAGGGAGATATATGAAATAAATATAGAAAAGTCTTGGTAATTATTGAATCAGGGTGGTAAGTAAATATCCAGTCCTGATGCTCTCTAGAACATAACTGATTTGAAATACACTGAAAAACATTTTTTAAAAATCTTTTTTAGCTGCTCTTACATATTTTAAATTTGTAAATATTTAAAGATTCCTTGTTTATTAAGGTAAAATTTATTAAATTACTTATATGCTATATATACTTACATAGGTTTTTTCTGCAGCTTTGTGCCCCGTAAACCTTGACTGCTTCTACCTCTTTATGTGATCCTATGTGATAACACAGATGACAGGCTTCTCATTTTCTGTATATGTTGTATACCACATGCCCTTTTTTCAGTTAAAATTTTCTAGTTCAATTGAATGAAGTCATATCCCCAAATTCTTTGCTTTTGGCAAAGTCATCTTTTAATCAGTGAGCATTGTGTTTGTATAAGATTTCTTGTGTTGTTCGGTCGTTGAGTTGTCTCCAACTCTGTGACCCCGTGGACTGCAGCACACCAGGCTTCTCTGTCCTCCACTATCTCCCAGAGTTTGTTCAGATTTATGTCCATTGAATTGGTGATGCTGTCTAACCATCTCATTCTTTGCTTCTCTCTTCTTTTGTCTTCGATCTTCCCAGCATAAGTCTTTTCCAGTGAGTTAGTTTCTTGCGTCAAATGGCCAAAGTATTAGATGCTGAGCTTCCAAGGCTCAGACGATAAAGTGTCTGTCTACAAAGCAGGAGACCTGGGTTCGAGCCCTGGGTTGGGAAGATCCCCTGGAGAAGGAAATGGCAATCCGCTCCAGTACTATTGCCTGGAAAATCCCATGGACAGAGGAGCCTGGTAGGCTACAGTCTATGAGGTTGCAAAGAGTTGGACACAACTGAGTGACTTCACTTTCACTTTTCAAGGAATATTCAGGGTTGATTCCTTTAGGATTGACTGGTTTGATCTTCCAGTCAAGGGACTCTCAAGAGTCTTCTCTAGTACCACAATTCCAAAGCATCAATTCTGCAGTGCTCAGTCTTCTCTGGAGAAGGAAATGGCAACCCACTCCAGTATTCTTGCCTGGAGAATCCAAGGGATGGAGGAGCCTGATGGGCTGCCGTCTAATGGGGCTGCACAGAGTTGGACACAACTGAAGAGACTTAGCAGCAGCAATATAAAGGCAAAGCAAATGTGAAAATATCTCTTTAGGAAAAAATGCAAGACACAAATATTAGTTGTTGGTCATCAACTTTGGAATGCAGAAATGTAGAAAACTTTCCTTTATGCATTCAAATTTTTTAAATGTTCCAATTATGAAACAAGGCCCAATTTAAATTATTTTAATTGAGATGTGACATCAATATTTGAACAGCTTTATAAGCCAATGGATTTCTTATCTATTAATAGACGCACTTACTATTTTCATTTCTTTTATCCTGATTTGTTTTCTAGGAAACAAATACAATTTGAGTTTTCAGACAGAACCCATATAAAAAGAACTGCATTTGCAGCTGTGCACCTATATGCCCACACTGGTGATCTACAACCTGTGTTCATCTGCTTAGTTCAGTATTTTAAAAATATTTTAAAAAAATTTTTTTTTTTGGCTATGCCTCTTCCAGTAGTCATGAATGGATGTGAGAGTTGGACCATAAAGAAGGCTGAGCACTGAGGAGTTGATGCTTTTGAACTGCGGTGTTAGAGAAGATTCTTGAGAGTCCCTTGGATTGTAAGGAGACCAAATCAGTCAATCCTAAAGGAAATCAACCCTGAATATTCATTGGAATGACTGATGCTGAAGCTGAAGCTCCAATACATTGGCCACCTGAGGTGAAGAGCTGACGTGTTAGAAAAGACCCTGATGCTGGGAAAGACTGAAGGCAAGAGGAGAAGGGGACAACAGAGGACGAGATGATTGGATGGTATCAATGCCTCAATGGACATGAGTTTAAGCAAGCTCTGGGAGATACGAAGGACAGGGAAGCAAGGCGTGCTGCAGTCCATGAGGTCGCAAAGAGTTGGACATGACTGAGTGACTGAACAGCATGGCTTGAGGGTTCTTAGTTCCCCAACCAGGGATCGAACCTGGGCCCACTCCAGTGGAAGCACAGAGTCTTAACCACTGGACAACCAGGGAATTCCCTGGTTCAGTACTTGTACTGTTACTACTTATTCAGCAGTTTGAGCCTTTGTTCCCCTCATTTCCTTGATTGGTAAAAAGCACAAGTGATTGTCAGAAGCTTTCACCAAATTGCTATTAATATCTGATGTTAGGCTCTGCTAGTAAAATATCTTCATTAATTGTGACTATAAATTATTATCAGTAGTAACTATCATAATTTCTATTATCATCTTCCAAACATAGCATTAAACATAATAAACACTTGGAGTAAGGAAATAGTGTCTCCAGGGAAAGAAAGTGTTGACTGCTTTGGTCATCAGCCTTTGTCCTTTCTCCTATGCCAATTTTTACCCACTTATCCCATCAAATTTGCTCTGAGAAAAAAATCTGATAGAATAAAACACAGCAAGACATTGCTCCTATCACCTAATTTATTTTCTCAAAGAAGTTTACAAATTTCCTTGCAATACATAACAGATTTTCTAGAAACTTTGAAATTTGCTTGCATATTGCTTCTATTGGCTTTTTATTGTATCCTATTTTTCAGAAGTCTGACCCAAAAAAATTATGATTAAATAAAAGTGTTTAGGCATTATTCAGAGTTTTGAGTTTTTTTTTTCTTTTTCCAGCTTCACTGTCTTTTTCCACCATGGTTACCCTGATTCCTCTTCATGATGAGGTCCAGGTATAAGAAAAAGGAAACTCCAGACATCGAAGTTAAAGAGGTGGTTACCTCATGTGAATAAGTTCGTGACCTTTGAAGAATAACTGATCTCATTTCTGGACATCTCCCATTGTGGGTGATCATTTTTTGCAGATAATAAAGTTCATAATTTGGCCTCTTTCTGGGATTTGGTATTTGCCAGTGTTAAAAATTGCAACCTATCAACAAGATAGAACCTGTGTTCTACCCTGACTTCTGTCCTAAAATAGCCAACCCACCCTCTACTTGGGCATCTTCTCCCTTTCACTGCAGCTTTTCTCATAGAAAATACCATTCATACGCCACTCAAGAATTGGTAGAGACCTTGGAATGTCAAACTTGAACACTCCACCCTTGGCAATGCAATTACACACTCTTTACTGAGTGGGACTCTCCACTGTTGGTGCTAGACAACTCTAGAGTTATCTTCCGAGTCACAAAATGAGAGAAGGCTAGAGCCCTTCATATCATTATCTCCTAACACATCTTATTCCAAATGGGAACCAACCACGTGTTTGACCATTTTAATGTCTTCTTCTGCCTTTTCTCTTGATTGCTCAATCCTCTGTTTGCGGATTTCAATTAATGCTCTTTCAATTACTTCCTCTTTTTTTCCTAAACTCTGCCTCATGCACCATGAAAGAAAATCTCATCTAGAATCCAAGCTGACACTTGATGTGTTGAAGGGGACTTGAAACCAAATTCTACGCTAAATGTCAGAAAATTAAGACATTTTCTTTTTCCCTTCTCTTTCCATGGAAAGACTTTCTCTTTCCATTCCTGCTGTTATAGTCTGAATCTTACTCCTGAGACAGAGGGGTTGTCTTGACCTGACTATAGATGAGTTACGGAAAAATTACAAAAGAGAAAAACTCGTTAATATTTTGTCAAAATATTAGTTCTTTCAGCACTTATATGTCCTTTTCTGGTGACTAGATAGCATAAGGGTGAGGGAGGTTCTTATTTGAAGGGGAAGGTGAAAATCATTTCCCATTTTTCCAACATCATCTTCCAAAATGAGAAGCATTTGCAAGGTATAGAAATATGACCATCATGTTATATTAAGTAATAAGTTATGTCTCCCATTTCCACATTTAATGGATTCTCAGGAAGACTGAAATATGCCAAGAATAGGAATAAATATTTTCCTTCTCTTATTCATCTATAATTGTGAAATCTTCAAATGGACATTTCCTGAAATTTTCCAACAAATCAAAGTTAAATTGAAAGATAATAATTGTATTATCTCATTGTCTGCTCCTAGAGTATAAGGATATGAATTATTCAATTGACTGGTCACTAAATAGATAGGCAGTTTACTTGATTATTTGGCGAAATTACTGGTATAAATGTATGTTTATAAGGAGAAAGATTAGTGGAGCTAGCTATCTTTTTGCAGTTTTGACTGTCTACATCTATGGCTTCTCTTTCCTCATTCTGCCTGGTTCTTCCAGTCTTTGTTCTGTCTCCTGGGAGTTTTTCTCTCAGCTTTATAGCAACCCAATAAACTTGTGAAAATAAGAGAAAATTGTAACAAGCTTTAGCAATGCCAAAGAACTATACTGAGTAATTTCAGCAAAGACCTCTGAAACTGCAAGATGTGACACTTCGTATAATGAAGTCCCAGAAGCAAACAGAATGGTTAGCTATATATAAACACAGCCATAACCTCTCCTCTTACATGTAAATTACTTTTGGTGTTGAGGAACTCTAGGGTGAACTCATATGGAACACCATGGGTTAGCCTTGAAGACATTAATGAATTCTCTGGTGGTAAAGAACACCTTCAAACTTGTGTGCACTCAACTGAAGGGCAAAGATGATCGCCTTTGTCCATCAACGACTTTCCAAGGTGGCTGCCCAAAGTGCTACTGAGGTATCCACTACCCATGAGCCTTTAAGGCAGTGGCAGTTCCAGACAGTACCAGTCCGAATGAGCTCTGGTACTTTAAACAAAACTCACACACACAAAAATGTAGCCTTAAAAATTATATCTTGGAAAAACACACAGGGCCTCAGTAGGGGAGATGTGAGAGCTGAAATGTGATGGATGCATAGTTTTGTAATAGGACGTATTTCAACAGTACATGGATCTGATATCTACAAGTTTATGTCCCTTGAAACAGAGCCAAATACACAACCAAGTCAAGCAAAACCCAACACTGAACTGGTAGCAAATATATAAGTTCTGTCTCATTCTCCTCATTTGGCTCATCCACGTGAATGTTTCTAAAACAATGCATTAAAATTCCCTCATGGTGTAACAAAGAAAGGATGAAAAAGGCAATCACTTTAGCTCTTCAAACAGCCCCTGTCTTATGTCCCTGGTTTACAGAGGATTCAATAAACTGCATGGGAGAAGACAGTAGCACATCAGGCAGATCTGAGTTTACAACTTTACTCATCAATTTACTAGATGAGGACCTCCAGCTTCAGTCTTCCTATCTTTAAAATGAGGAAATATATTATCTAATTTAAAAGGTTAATGTGAATCTGAAAGCATATATATACAAAGTGTCTGGCACATCACTGACTCTCAGTAAAAGAGATGTTATCATCTTAATTTATTTTCTCCTCTATGATTAAAAGATCAGCCATAAAATGTGATTTAAAATTAACTAATATTGTCTCACTCTTGATCCTGAGGGCACTCAACATAAAAACAAAGAAATTTTTCAAAATATATAAAACAAATTAAAGTAATAAAATTGATCATATAAATAATAAAATTGATCATATTGTACATAAGATTGATTTCTGTTCTACATTTCAAGAGCCCGCCCTCCCCACCCCACCCCTACCTCACCAAATTTAAATCAGACTTAAGGCCATGGCTATTCAGGGATGCTCTGTGTATATTTAGACTATATGGTTTTGCAGCCAAAGGGCTTTTGAACTGAATTCTAAGCCATATTCTACACAGTTAATCCCAGTGGGAAATGCAACTGCAAACTTTGCTCAGCTCAACTTAGAGTTAAAATGAGATCCGCGTGGGAGGCAGTGCAGCTTGGAACATTCACATACAATACAGGATGCATCTTTAATGCAAAAGAAGGGCTCATTGGGAGCATAAGGCATGAAAGCTTGAAATACCAGAACTGATGTTGGGAGCAAAGCTTCCCAGTGAAAGTGGAGCTGATTTACTTTTGCAGAAAGATACTGAGGGAAGAGTACATCCCAATTTGCCCTTGAATTGGAAAGTACGTTGATTGCTTATACACCACAGCCATCTCTTAAATTCATTACCAGTAAGATTTTGGATTACCTTCAGAAGACTCTCTGACAGGTTGTAGCAATTGGATCAATCGTTGTTGCATTAAACCAATATTAATTAAACGTTTTCACCTTTTAGTGGGACTTGTTAGATCCTGATTAGCCATGACAGATCATTATTTTTGGGAGAACACGGTCAAGATCTTGCAATGAGCACTGAGATGTAATCAGGCACCAATGTATGCAGGAATTAATAATTATACTAAATTGGCTGTAATGAATAATTTATGGTGTAAATTCTTATGCAATTTGCTATGGTAACACACAAGAAGATATGTGCTGTATTTTAACAAAGCACAAGTTTCCAGGAATAAAATAATGGCTAAAATAATAAGGAACCCACTTGAGAAAGAAAAGGCTTAGAGACTGATAAAGAGCAACAAGGTAAAAACACAGAATGCTATTATCATTGCCATCATTAATTAACATTCATTATTCATCCAGAGGTGCAAAGCCCTCAAACGAAACATTTACAGGTCGTAGAGAATTAATGCCTTGCCCTTCAACACTGACAGAGAAGACAGGCAGGCAAAGGCTGTTCTTTATTGCTTGGGTACTGCTGAGTATGTGGCTTGCTTTGGTTTGTTGATTGCTTTCTGGGCAAGTGAAAACATACTCAAACTTTTATTTACCCTAGTCTATCTTAACAATAAATATAAAATTAAAGAGATGCTTTAAAGAAAGAAAGTGTTGCTAGGCAGATTGTTGCCAAGTATGGGAATTTTGAGAAAGCTGAACTTGCACATTAATAAGTTCCCTGTTCTGATCACAATACCCGGCAGGTGTTGAGTGTTTCTCTGTGTGTAGCACCTTATGAATATGTTCTTATTAATCCTAAAGTCAATCTCATGAAAGTGGCAGATGAGGAAACTTATACCCTACGCAGTCAGCATGTTCACTCAGCTTACAAAATTAGTAAAACCGTGATTCCAAAGTATTTTAAGGTCTCCTGAGTTTGCAGAATATTCTATTACCTTAATATGCTGGCAAAGAATGTGGAGTTTAATCAAAATAGCTACTGCTCAAATATGACTATAAATATATAGTCTTGGATTTTAAAAATATTATTAAAATCCAGCAATTTAACTTTTTAAAAAATTCTTGAATTGTGATGAGGTTTGATGTGATGTTATTTAATAAGAATCAAAGCACTGCACACTTTTTGCTGTCCACTTGTGATGATGTATGGGTGTGAGAGTTGGACTGTGAAGAAAGCTGAGTGCCGAAGAATTGATGCTTTTGAACTGTGGTGTTGGAGAAGACTCTTGAGAGTCCCTTGGACTGCAAGGAGATCCAACCAGTCCATCCTAAAGGAGATCAGTCCTGGGTGTTCATTGGAAAGACTGATGTTGAAGCTGAAACTCCAATACTTTGGCCACCTCATGCGAAGAGTTGACTCATTGGAAAAGACTCTGATGCTGGGAGGGATTGGGGGCAGGAGAAGAAGGGGACGCCAGAGGATGAGATGGCTGGATGGCATCACTGACTCGATGGACGTGAGTCCGAGTGAACTCCGGGAGTTGGTAATGGACAGGGAGGCCTGGCGTGCTGCAATTCGTGGGGTTGCAAAGAGTCGGACACGACTGAGTGACTGAACTGAACTGAACTGAACTGTGATGATGGCTGTTTGAAGAGCACATTCAACTAGCTTATTTGTAGATTATCTTTCATATTAATTTCTGTATATATTTATAGTTCATGCTTACTTTTATCTTTGACCAATATATAAGACTAAACCAGGAAAAAAAAAAGAAGTAAATATTTAATCTTAGCGGGAAGAACTCAAATCAACGGAGTCTACAGATTCAATTAGTGGAATCATTCATTGCTATCTTTACACACAGGTGTTCTATCGATCACCTCATATAAATACTGAGTACTAGCTGAGTGCAACCCTGTGGTTATCATTTCACATGCTTTATGTTATCTAATCTGCATTGCTGCTGCTGCTGCTGCTAAGTCGCTTCAGTCGTGTCTGACTCTATGCAACCCCATAGACAGCAGTCCACCAGGCTCCTCCATCTATGAGATTTTCCAGGCAAGAGTACTGGAGTGGGTTACCATTACCTTCTCCACTAATCTGCATTACAGCCCTGAAAATGTATACACTACTTTTATCTCTAGTTGCATGGAAGTTAGCTCTTAGAAAGATTGAGAAATTTGCCCAATGTGAGTTCATACAGCAAGTGAGTGATGAGACTAAATTTAAATTCAGGTCAACCAGTCTTCAGAATTTACGTTACTAATTATGGTAACACTTCCAAACTATAGTCAGAGGCCTCACCTGATCTTTGCTGACTTTCTTCACACAAGCCAAGCCTTCTTCCATGTGATGACTAATGTCCTCAATTTAGAACTACAGTTGGTACCTAAATAACGCAGACTTAAACTGCATGGGGTCCACTTTTATAATAAATACGTACTACAGTACAACACAATCCAAGTTTGGTTGAATCCAAAGATGAGAAATCGTGAATATGGAGGATCAACTGTAAGTTAGACTCGAATTCTTGACTGCTTGGGGTTCAGTTCCCTCACCTCCCTCTCTGTGCAAGGGTCAGTTGTATAGCATTTGACAGAGACTTTATACCTGATTGACAGCAATGACCTCTTGGAGACGTTATCACTCATTTTCACCTTAGTACGTATGGGGAGCTGAAGGCAACATTTGGTAGAGTGAAGGAGTTGAGTACAAAGAAAACGAAAAAGAAAGAAATTTTTCTGATGCCCTGGGATAGAGAATGTGTTATAGGCTTGAAATAATAGTAAAGTTTCCTACTCACTTTTTCCCATGACCCAGTCATCACCTTGGGGTCAATCTGGAAAGCAGCTGAGTGTGCAAACTCTAAGTACCTTTGCCTGGAAGACCCTTACCTTCCTCTCAACTGACCTTTGTACTCTCTGAGTTTCCATGCAATGGCTCAGCCCACTGCTTATTGGTATAAAATCAACGGCAAGTTCTCCTACTTTACTAATACTCTGTGGAAGGACTGGAAAAGAAGGTAGGAGTTGGGTAGGAACCCTCTCCGAAGAACTCTTCTTCAAGGGAAGAGTTAGACTGTATTTGTGTTTAGGGTCTCTGTTTTCAAATGTTCGTCTTTTTTCTTAAATGCTCTACACATAATGACCGTTCAGTAAGGCTACCTGATGATGACGTAAGGACAATGATGGATGGTGATGGTGATGCAGTCCTTAGGATACAATTGCCCTAAGAAGATTAAAGTAGCAGGGGCAGACCTCATCAGAATAACAAAATTCTAAAGAAGATGCTGCTCTTATTTTTTACCCAACTACGTACATATGTGCTCTCTTTCCACAGAAAATGTTTTCTCAAGCAGTCATAGGAAAATTCATGGAAACAAACAACAGAAAATGAAACGGTTTTTCCACTCTTCAAACGTGTTTGACTTCGCAGCACTTCGACTTTCCAAGAAGATTAGTATTACCGATAAATCACTGTACTCACAGATGCAGAGCAAGACAGAACACAGGGCTGCCGAGGCATACATTAAGACAATAGATGCCTTAGCAACAGTTTTAACTGTTCTGCAACAGATTGTGCCCTAAAGCAGTAAATACCCTGCATACAGGAGGTTATTTAGCGTTTGCTTTTTCTAAGTGAATAAGTAGGGAGACAGACAGACTGATAGACACACAGAGATGTATCTCATCATTTTATATTGTTTTTAGGTTTGTAAAAACAGTCTGAAGAGGTTAGGTAACAGGAAGCTCTTAAGACTGATATGAATCCAAAAGCTGTCATGTACACCTAGCCGTTTAAGAGAGAGTTTACCAAACAAAAGGCATTCTTACCAAAGCTCAAAGGTGGGGCTGTGAACATCACCATCAGCCCAGGTTCAGTCTGCAGAGATCTGGGAATCTGGATGCGTGTTTTTTTTTCCTTGAACTTAATCTTCCATCTGTCTTATGTTCTGACATTCTGACATTAGATGAATTTTATCCAGCAGACATGCTTCTAACAATTCTACCCAGAATTGTAAGTGAATTGAAACACTACACAGCTCCAGGTGGAACCACTTCAAACTGAAATAAAAAGCCAAGACCATAAAGTTCCCTTAGTAGGTGAGGGACCATGTCTTTACAGCATCCTAAGAATATGTTCTTCCTACATGGTTTTCACTGCATCCCTGGATGCTAAGGGTGAGAAGTCTGCTTTACTTCCTCCTTCCTAGTTTTCCAGGGGTGACCTGTCTGAGTTAGGGAAAAGCGAGGGAAAAGCTAGGGAAAACTTTCCTTGCCACTCTAAGAACACCCTGTGTGCCTCACTGAATACCAAAAGATAACATGGATAATATAAATCTGTTAAATTTTCCTGAGACAGGCTTGTGAGGTTCCAGAGTCTGGCTTTGGTGGGGTTCCTTCTTCCTTAATTACCACCTGCATTCCCCAACATAAGAATAATCTCTCCTCTCTCTCTCTCACTATAAGACAAGTTAAAATCTATGTGCCTCAACTTTTCAATGGCAATGATAATGGGAGCTACATTATAGTTTCTCTGTGAGAATTAAGTGGCATAACTTTGAAACAGAGAGACAGACGATGTGTTTGCATCACCTCTCATCCTCTTCCTTGGGATACTTTTCCTGAGAAAAGATGGTACACTATTCCTTCTGAAATGCCAAGAAACCCAGCAAGGCACCAAGAGGCAACTCCCTTGCATTGCTTCTCCTGCTCCTGCCTTTGCTTCTCCTGGACTAGCCCTTTACGTCATAATTGAAGTAATTTCTGAAATTGCAATCTGAGTGTAAGTAAAAATAAAATAAGTCATCCTTTGTCTGTTGTGCTTCAGACCATAGGCTTTTTTCTGACCCAGGTACAGGGACTGTTCCACAGGAACAGACTGGCTCAAGAGAGGACTATTTCAAGATTCCAGTCTAACTGTTCAGTTTTCTAACGTTTTCTTCTCTGTATAGTTCCCTCAGGAATCTCAATCAGGTGACATGTGGTTGATCTAGGGGGAAAGTTCATGTTCAGGTGACCCTGCATCCCAGCCATTGGTCTACAAGCCCATCTTTCCGTGCTTAATATCTATCATTATTTTGGCAGGCTAAAGATGTATGCAGCAAGGGCTGGCTGTGGAGCAGGACATCAGGGAATAAAGTCCCACATAAAGAAATAAGAGCTCTGAGGTTGGGAGAGATTGAGAAAGAGCCTCAGTGTTCAGAATTCAGACCCAGAGTATCAAAGGGAATAGAATTTACTAAGAAGGGTAGACAGGCTTGTGTGGGGGAGCCAACTCATAGACAATACAACCTGCCTTTGTCTTCAGGGGAGAAGGCCTGTCTGTCTCAAATAAATCAGAAGATGACAGAGAGCCTGTGACAGTTGTCAGAAACAAGAAAGAGAAAGAATGTGAGACTAGGGACTTCCTTGGTGGTCCAGTGGTTAAGACTTCGCCTCCCAATGCACCAGGTGTGGGTTCCATCCCTGGTCAGGGAGCTGGGATCTCCCATGCCTTGGAGCCAAAAAAAAACAAAACAGAAAACAGAAGCAATACTGTAACAAAAATTCAATAAATAGTTACTAATTAACAACAACAAAAGAATGTGAGACCAAAAAGGAAGGATCCTGGAGCTGGGAAGGCAGAGGTAGTGTCTGGTCACATATTAGGGAACTCTGGCATGTTTCAGAATCAGGTCTTCCACGGTGGGGTTCCCAAAGGACGTTGGGGATTTGAGACACCCTAGGAACTGGTATCATTTTAGTTCAACCTTGATTAGGCTCAAGTGGTCTCAGGGATCCTTGGACTTCCCCCTCAGGGTCATAGACTCTGACCACACTCCTTAAAACCCAGGACTTGCTGCTTTTAACTCATTTTGACACACAAATGAGCATATTGCAGCCTAGAGGTTATTTACTATTAACATAAGGGATTAGAGACCTTTAAGAAAAAGAAAAGCTAACATCTAACTCTATCCAATGACTAGATAATACTGTAAGTTTATTAAAATTGGAAAACCAGCAAGCTTGAGGAAGAACTTGCAAAATATTCATAGTAAAAATCACTGCCTTCAATTTGCAGTGAATTTTAATAATTGAGACTCATTATGTTTGACCCATAAAGGATAACCTTGATGGTTATTTGTTATGTATTCAGTTTTGTCTGCCTTAACGTAAGCTTAAATATTAATGGAAAAAAAAGAAAACCTACAAAATCCCTCAAGCTGCACTGTAGGAGTCCAGTGCTTTTTAGCTGGTGGCAATGAATATAATCATCATTTTAGTGCTAATTTTTAAAGACAGCAACAAACATTGAAGCAAATAATTTAAAGCATGCTGGCTAAAATACTGGACAATTTGCATATGCAAAACACACAGTTTAGATTCTAGGAGTCTTTTTTCTTGGATAAACATATTGAAGAATGTGGGAGATGAATATCTATAAAATATGGGGAGAGATTTCTTGGTTGGGTTAGGGGAAGAAAAGGTGCAGTGTTAATGGTAACTGGCTACAAAGCTATTTAGAGTGTTCCTTACTTGGGTTACTACAGCCTGGTTTACTTTAGTAATAATATAACACAGTGGTTAAGAGTAGTCTTCATCAACAGATTTTCTAAGCTTAGATCTTAGCTCCACCAATCACTAACTGTGTATGTGACTTTGAGCAAGTTAAATTCTATGTGCCTTTCACTACTATTCAATGGGGATAAACATGGTAACCACATTGTGGGTTTGTTGAGAGAATTCAGTGATATACACCTTGACCAAGTGCTTGGATGACAATAAATGTTCATTCTCTGTTAGCTATTGTTATTTGGTCATAACAGGGATAGCTAAAGGACATCTCATTAGACATTGCTGCTGCTGCTGCTGCTGCTAAGTCGCTTCAGTTGTGTCCGACTCTGTGCGACCCCAGAGACGGCAGCCCACCAGGCTCCCCTGTCCCTGGGATTCTCCAGGCAAGAGTACTGGAGTGGGGTGCCATTGCCTTCTCAGAGACATTGCTAAACTTATGAAAAGATTAATTTTAAAACAGCAAAACCTTTTTAAAATTCAAAAGTTACTCCAAACATTTAATGAATGTTGATGAAGCAGATCACTTGAGATTATCACAGGGAATCTGTGATATTAGTAATACCAAGGCTCCCTCAAAGCATTTGAGGGTAGATAATTAATTCGCCAAACATTAATTGAGTACCAATTAATGACAAGCAGATACAGTTGATTTCTGGATATGTTTTGTTTACCTTTGTTTCTTCTTGACCCTGAAACTAAGTTTCTTCAAGCAGGTCATAAATTTAGTAAATGAGTGATCTAATAAAGAACTGCAATATGATATGATTAATACAATAATAGGGCTCTATAGAAAGCTCTGTGGTGATACAAAGTGAGGAGTAATGATTTATTTCATCTTATTGGATTAGGTAAGGCAAAAAAGCAGAATTTTTGACAAACTCAAGAAACAACCAGATTAAGAAGCAATACATACAAAGACCTATGGTAAAAACATCATGGTGTGATGGTATCCTGGGATGGTAGAAAAATAGGATCAGTGGAGGGAGGGGATGCCAAAAAAAACAAAAGGCTGGAGGATCTTTTATAGTCAACATATATCACAGAGTCTGCTTGGGCTTTAGTGCAGCATATAACCCCCAAACTGAATTTTAGAAAGATTACAAAGAGAACCAGATTCACTAATTCAAATTCCAGAATTCGAAAAAACATTGTATTAATTTACAGAATTTCAAAAACAAAAGTGTGCCTAAAGTGACCCACTGAAGGTCACAGGCAAAAAAGGAGCGGGAGCAGGCAGTTCAGCTATTGATAGAACCAGGACTTGATCAGCAAAGTAGAAAAGACTGCTGAAACCAAGAAGTAATTTAATGCAGGAACTCTGACATAGTATGACTAAAACAATCATTGTATTTCTCATCCTTTACTTCTCTTCTTATGTGCTTCTCTTCTTATGTCCTGTTCTCTTTTGTGCTAGTTTTCTAATCTGGCTTATATTTTACCTGAAGAGCAGAGGTTAGTTACAGCAATGAATATCCTATGTATTGATGATTTATTACATGCAACAGTATAGTTTCTGCATATCTCATTTAACACCCATAACAAACCTCATGTACCTTTGTTGTCTTGATTTAATGTAGGACACTGAAGCTTATAAAGGGCTGAGTGATTTGTCCAAGTCACACAGTTAATGAGTGACATAATTTGGATGAGAGTTCAAGTCTTCCTGATTCCAGCAGAGTTCATGAACTATATGTTGTACACTCTCATTGGAAGATGCTTTTTGGTTAAGACCTCTGATCTTGGAAAGTCCATGAAGCCTTTGCAGAGAGTGAACCTTATGGGTAGGTGAAAATCTCTCTAATCAAATTGGACAAATGAAAAATTTGAGTGAACAAAGGACAAAATTGTACCTCTCGTTAGTTATTCATGTGTCTCCTAACCTCTAAGTCATGCCAACTGACCCATGATTCCTGAGGTCCAGAGATGCCTGAAAAAGGATTGGAAACAGCAGAAACAAGGTATTTGTGATGGAAAGTTAGTCAGAGGCAATGAAAGAAGCTGCTGAAAATATGGCCGTACCACTGTCTAAATGTTTTGCAGGGCTGTTCCATTTGTTTTGGTTTTCCTCATGCTCGCTACCTCTTTTAGCAAGTCAAATCACAAAATTTAATCATTCTTCTAAGGACACAGGGCTTCTAAATACTAAGGAAAAAAAAAAAAGATCTTGCATGGATTTTACCAATTTCAGTATATTATAAATAAATATAATTTCAAAAACAGGTATTTCTCTAATTTTTAAAGAATATTTCTCCTGCTTTAACCTATCTTCAAGGAAAACTTACTCCAGATTTGAGACCATAGTAGAATGTCAGCTAATCAATTACCTATAGAGAAATACTTTCAATTTTTCCTCCAGAAAAACTCAATTTTTCCTCTACAAGGAAAAATTTCTTCCAGATGTATCGAACACTTTGGTTTTTATTTATATGCACAACAATTATGCACACAAAATAAAATAGACAAATATTGAATTAAATTAACATATTTTGGTGGATAATGACTGAACTGGGGCATCAGGACAAATTAGTTCAAACTGCTTCAAATTCTAATTCTATTCTATACAATAAATGCCAGGTAACTTCTGTCTGATGGCTTCATAGTCACATCTTGGTCCAAACTAAAGTCATTAAGTACCCCTTTACAAATTATGTATTTTCCTGACTTGGGACTTGATTACTTTTATTAAGGGTACCACCATTCTCACAGTAACCCAAGCTCACAAACTTCAGAATCTTTGTGGACACTTTTTCCCCACTCTGGGTAGCTGTCATATTTCCTCTATAAACTTTATTATCCATCTCTGTTTCAAACAAAAGACATGAGGCATCCATAAATCTATTTTGGGGAAAGGGAGGCTAGAAAGAATAAGAAAAAAAAAAAAAAACCAACCATAATGCTTCATCAACAGCCTGATATACTATAAACACTCAAAATATTTTTGGAAAAAGATGATTAATCAAAATTTTATTTATTTACTTTCATATAAATATATTTAAGGAAAGTAATATTTACATGGAAATATTTCCCTTGCCTTTGCATTCCATCCAAGAATTTCAAGTCCTAGTGGATAGCTCTGTATGAATGTATGTATTTGCTGGCAATATTCTAGAAACACCTGAAACATCTCTTATAATAGATATAAAGGCATTTTTGTCCATAAAATTATATAAACCATTTCCTCTTTTAGCCCTCTTCATTTATGTAGTATAAATCTGAACCCTAAATTCTTCCTTTTATGTAGGCACGGGATCAAATTTTGCATTCATTCCTATTCTAAATATCCAGTTTCCTCTCATTAACCCTCATTGGTCAAAAGCTCTTTGTCCTTGGACTGACATTCAAAAAGCCTGGATCTGAAAATAGATTATTTATTTTTTTATAATTTATAATCTTTCTGTCACAGACAAATATTCAGTTATTAAAAGAATTTATTGCAATTTTCAAGTCATTTTATGATCATGTTAGGCATTTGTGTGACCTGGTTTGGGTTACGTTTTACACATAAACCAACGAAAGAAATACATAAATGTTTAACTACAAAAGGAAAACTAATAGCAGATTGTAGCTACAGGAAGGTTTGTAAAGATGGGGAAAAAAACCTTCTCTCAGAGGTAGGCAAAACTGACATTTCATGTAAGAAAGGAAATGGAATGTGAAGCTCATTGTATTTTATTGTGACTGCAAAAAGCTTCAATGACCCCCAGAAACAACCCTGACTCTGTGAAGAGCTCTTAGTTAAGGGGAATTCTACTTAAGGCTTCACCACTGTTTCTCTGGGGGATCTTGCTTAAGTCACTCAATTTCTCCACGTGTTAATTTTGTTACCCAAAGAGAAAAACTGATGAAGTTCTTCCTTAGTTACCTCAGAGAAAGCATTAAAGTATGAAGTAGATGATTTCTTTAAATAGTTTCTTGCTCCTAGAGAAGAGCTCCCATAAAGACAAGGACTTGAAGTGCTGAGTATAGATATCATGTATCATATTTGCTGCAGCATGTGAAACCACCCTATCAATAATAAAAAAGCAATGCCATCTATATAATGGGTCAACAGCATTTGAGAAACAGACTCCCATGCCCCCCCACCAAAAAAAGAAAGAGAGATGTTTTTTAATTCAATTATGTTGAAAAGTTGACTTATTTCTTCCTGTCTGTCACAGGACAAAAAATGTGAAAGGCTGAGAATTACATGCAAAACTGAGAAGAATTGAATCTGAGATGTCTGATTTTGATTTGGCTAGCCCATGCTGCTGTACAAAAATAGCCCTGGGCATTAATCTGTCAGGTCCATTATTATGCCTATTTCTGAAATTTATACATTGGTTTATGGTAGCAATAGACATTTATTGAGTGCTGATCACCTGCCAAGCTCAGGGCTGCACACCTTAGTAGCGATGGTCCCAACCCAGTGGGTTTTCAATCTAATAAGACAGGCAAGGCAATTAAGACACAGACTCAGAGGAAAAAAAAAATGACTAATGCACGCAGCGGAGACAGGACAGCTTTCCTTTCCTTGCTACACCTTGTGTAGCTCGCTGTGGTGTCTTTGTTCAAGGAAGCTAAAGAAGTATTTTATAGACCAAGAGGGTGTGAGGATGGCTGTCAGCAGCATGCTCAGATCACCTGTTCTCTTCCTATTTTTTGACATTGATGAGAGGAGTAGAATTTCAGATGTTTTACTGGTCCAATTCAATTCTTGTGTGAGTTATTTTCTTCTCCTCTTTGTCTCCTCATATCTCGTTTTCCCCTGCATATGTAGCATCATGGCCACTTTTCTCCACCATAATTATGTAATGTCTCCCTTTAAAATGCCCTAACAGTCCCCTTCCTTCATTCTGGATGATGTAGTATATTCTTTTTCATCCAAAGCATGTATGAAGGCTCTTCATGCACTTGATAATGAAACTGGTGAGTTAAGCATGTATGGGCCCTGATTTCAACTCACACAGAATTTAAGGCAAAAGATACTGAACCATTCTTAGAATGTTTGCATAGCCTTAACAACTGTTATTGAACAAATGCATTCATTAAATGTGATATGCTAATAAAGGCTTAAGAAAATTCAAAAAACTGAAAATAGGGATATGGAAATTATGTATTTTATAGGGTTGAAGTGATGGCAGTGAGATCATATTTCCCTCATTATTAGGACATGGCACATTATTCTGCTTCATTGGTACATGAGCATATAAATTCAGGCTGTTTAGTACTGTAAGTTCAGTCTGAAAACTTTCTTCACTGGCTGAAGACTATTACTAATATTTTCAAACCAGGCAGACATCACTTTTAATTCAAAAAAAGAAAGCTTTTTATGAATGCATTTCAGTAATCATCTTTTTTAGAGTGATTATAACCACTGGCCTATAAAGAGGACTGCTAAGTCGCTTCAGTCATGTCCGACTCTGTGCGACCCCATAGACGGCAGCCCATCAGGCTCTCCCATCCCTGGGATTCTCCAGGCAAGAACACTGGAGTGGGTTGCCACTGATACCTAAAAACAAATCAATTGGCAGGAAGTGTAGGAAAACAGAGATTCTGATAAGAGCAATTGCATAGTCCAGAAAATTACAAATTAATGGGTGAATTTCCAAGGATTTCTAGACACTCAGATTCTCTGCAATATTCCAAACATAAAGCACTGCAATGGACACTACTAAAGAACTGTAAAGAGAAAGCTCCTGTCCTCAAGGAATTTACAGTCAAACTGGGGAGGGGATAACCTAATAAACAAGTGAAAAGATAACCTGAAACCTAAATAAATGGTAAATCAATGAGACCAACCTATAAGTACAATACTGTTAGTCGCTCAGTTGTGTCCGCCTCTTTGTGATCCCATGAATTGTGGCCCGCTAGGCTCCTCTGTCCATGGAGTTCTCCAGGCAAGAATACTGGAGTGGGCTGCCATTTCCTTCTCCAATAAATACAATAATAGTGTATTAAAGGTTGTAGTTTTGGTACCCTCCAAAGAAATCCAAACTTTAGTCTCTCCTGTTTTAAATTTAATTTTTGACCTCAGATACATAGACTAGGATTGGTCTTGAAATCCACTCACCATTGATCCATGCACAACTTGCTTCTATTTAATAGGCTGAGAAATTAAAGTGATGGAAAAAACCGAAGGTCTTCTGCAAACTAGTCAAAGAGAGATTTAGGAGCAAAGGTGATCCAGAGCCAATCAAAACATCCTGGGGGCTCAGAAGGTAAAGAATCTGTCTGCAATGCAGGAGACCCGGGTTCAATCCCTGGGTCAGAAAGATTCCTGGAAGGGGAATGGCTACCCACTCCAGTATTCTTGCCTGGAGAATTCCATAGAGGGGCCTGGCAGCCTATAGTCCGTGGGGTCGCAAGAAGTCAGATACGACAGAGCAACTAACAATTTCACTTACTGCATGTCACCTTAAACTATCTTTGTTCCTGCTGGCTACTATTAGACCATATTACTCCCAAATATCCATGGCAAATTTCACAAAAAGGCAAGATGAAGAATCTTATTTACATGAGAAAGGCAGAGACAGACAGACGGCCACACACATTCAACTGCATGCAGAATAAATTCTGGGTAATTTTGTGAGCTAATGACAGCCCTACAGAATGGCATCTCTTCTTTGGTGCGTTGTCCTTAAATTTTATTCTTCTTCAGGTAAAAGTCATCCTGCTTCAGCTTAATACTCAGACAGAAAGTGGTGTGGTTTTTTTAGCATGTAAGCATTCACTCAAGGAGAAAGCATTCTATTGTGAGAGGTTAGCAACTCAGGAGCTAATGTGAGGTGCACGTTTTGCTGATACTAGTTCAGGGCTGGGATGGCCTCAGGAGGCCTGTCCCACGTGGTGATAATTAACTTTTAATGTAAGCCTGGAGGGCAAAACACTTAAAGAGTTAGCTAGTTTTCTCCAACAGAATGAATAGGTAAATGCTAACATATGTTTATCAATAGCTGATATACTTAGCTATTATTATAAAAAAAACTCCTGCTTTTCCAGCATGTTTGTTCTATTTCTCTCAATCCAGCTTTACAAAGAATTTATTGGCCTATCTTTAGAAACAAGTAGTGAAGGCATACAATTTTAAAGATTAGATGAGGAACAGCAAGCATAAGTCATGCCTGCTGCCACTCCTGTTTCTATGTCTATTTTTGACTGGTATTGCTACTTTATCACAGAATTTTTTCCCCTGACTCTGGACTCTGTTTTAGAAGCCTTCTAAATACAGCATTTGAAGTAGAATCTTGCACTTGATGCAACTTATTTATGCCAATATTAGACCATAAATTCACTGAGTCCTGTAAATGAGCATGGGCTTCCCTGACTCATTTTTCGGTTTATCTACAATTCACACTCATTGTAATGAAAGTTCTCAGTAATACTTCTTGAACAACTAAGATTCAACAGATCTAAAGAATAATTTTGCCTAAATTGGTAAGTAGATAGATGCATATATATTACAATTCAAGAAACTAACCTTCATGTATTAAATAATATTCCCAACAAGTAGCTCAACTGGTAAAGAATCCGCCTGCAATGCAGGAGACCCCAGTTCAATTCGTGGGTCATGCAGATCCCCTGGAGAAGGGATAGGCTATCCACTACAGTATTCTTGGGCTTCCCTGCTGGCTCAGCTAGTAAAGAATCCACCTGCAATGTGGGAGACCTGGGTTCGATACCTGTGTTGGGAACATCCCTGGAGAAGGGAACGGCTACCCACTCCAGTATTCTTGCCTGGAGAATTCCATGGACTGTATAGTCCAAGGGGTCGCAAAAAGTCAGACATGGCTGAGCAACTTTCACTCACTAGAGGTAATTGAGGAATTCAGTCCTCTACTCCATTGAAAAGAATTCTTTCTAGGACACTCCTTATCTCAAGTTAAATGTAAGTGCAAATTTCATAAAACTAAGAATATTTCTACTTCATTTATTGGTGAGACAGAATTATCTGAAAACTGTGCTTTATTTTCTACCATGGATGCTAAGTTGCTTCGGTCGTATCTGACTTTTTTGCGACACTTTGGTCTGTAGCCCACCAGGTTCCTCCGTCCATGGGATTCTCTAGTAAAGAATACTGGAGTGGGTTGCCATGCCCTCCTCCAGGGGATCTTCCCAACTCAAAGATCAAACCCACATCTCTTATGTCTCCTGCGCTAGCAGGATGGTTCTTTACCACTAGTGCTACCTGGGAAGCCAATCATTAATATGATAATTATATGTATGTATAGAGATACACATATATATTACATAGTGATTAAAATCTTTAAACTTTCCAATATCCATGCTCAAACAATCTATTAGGAAGTTCCAGGCATCTAATATATGACCCACTTGAGATATTTGGCCAAATATTATTTCATGTAAAATTGCTAGCGTGCAAGAAGCAATCAGTTAAAATGAGCCCATTTTTAAGCACCTTCCACTGGATAGTGCCTAGGGATCAGGGAAAAACAAAATGAGTGACTGAACTTCCTGTCCAATTCAACTCCTACTATGTACCAAGTCAGCTCCATGAATGGGAAGTCTAGATACCTAAGTGACTATGCAATGACACTGCAATTCTGACGGACATTTCAGAGTGCTCAACTGTAATAGCATTTGCCATACTCATTGCCACTTCTCACATGTTCCTGAAGGGTCTTTGCTTACTCCCACAGGTATATATATCCATTCTTTGCTGGAAGCCAATTACTTTCACTCACAGGCAAGAACTTTGGTTGAAAGAACACAGATGTACATTTATTCCCCTGGGCTTCCCAGGTGGTGCTAGTGGTAAAGAACCTGCCTGCCAATGCCAGAGACACAAGAGATGCAAGTTCGATACCTGAGTCAGGAAGATCCCCAGAAGGAAGGCATGGCAACCCACTCCAGTATTCTTGCCTGAAGAATCTCATGGAGAGGGGAGCCTCTCTCTGTGGGCTACAGTCCATAGGGTTGCAAAAAGTCAGACACTACTTAAGAGACTTAGCATGTAGAGAAGAGAAATACTAAGATATTGTTACATAAATGGTATTTTCCAGCTAATATCTCCATTCATTTAACTACTCATTCTTGCAAAATGAATATTTCCAGTATGCACCATAAAGTAGGCACTCCAGTAGATGAGGGTAGGTGGTGTTCATAACCATTGCCATGATGCAGTGAAATAATAACCACAGATTGGACTCATAAGTTCTTACTATATGTAGATACCATGCTCAATGCTTTGTCAGTGTTATATAGGCAAGATGATTTGCAGTAATGCTTTAGAGGAAGGTACTATCATCCCAATTTTACAGATATGGAAACTGAAACATGAAGGGGTGAATTACTTTGTGTGTTGTCACATAACTATTAAAACAGATGCTTTATTTCATCACTGGATGGTTTCAGGTTCACACATTCAGTTCAGTTCAGTCACTCAGTCGTGTCCAACTTTTTGCAACCCCATGGACTGCGGCACACCAGGCTTCCCTGTCCATCACCAACTCCCGGAGCTTGCTCAAACTCATGTCCATTGAGTCGATGATTCCATCTAACCATCTCATCCTCTGCTGCCCCCTTCTTCTCCCGCCTTCAATCTTTCCCAGAATCAGGGTCTTTTCAAATGAGTCAGTTCTTCACATCAGGTGGACAAAGTATTGGAGTTTTAGCTTCAGCATTAGTCATTCCAATGAATATTCAGGACTGATTTCCTTTAGGATGGACTGGTTCACACACTAAAGGACTAAATTTTGCTGCTTTGCCTAAGACATGAGCTCTGTAAAGCAACAATCACAGATGATTCTTCTAAACTACAGGACTTATCATCATTATTCAAGAGTCCTGATGTTCAGTAGATCTAAAACATGAACAAGTAATAATAATACACCACTATATGAAAAAAGAGAGTTCCAGAAAAACATCTATTTCTGCTTTATTGACTATGCCAAAGCCTTTGACTGTGTGGATCACAATAAACTGTGGAAAATTCTGAAAGAGATGGGCATACCAGACCACCTGATCTGCCTCTTGAGAAATTTGTACGCAGGTCAGGAAGCAACAGTTAGAACTGGACATGGAACAACAGACTGGTTCCAAATAGGAAAAGGAGTATGTCAAGGCTGTATATTGTCACCCTGTTTATTTAACTTATATGCAGAGTACATCATGAGAAATGCTGGACTGGAAGAAACACAAGCTGGAAGCAAGATTGCTGGGAGAAATATCAATCACCTCAGATATGCAGATGACACCACCCTTATGGCAGAAAGTGAAGAGGAACTACAAAGCCTCTTGATGAAAGTAAAAGTGGAGAGTGAAAAAGTTGGCTTAAAGCTCAACATTCAGAAAACGAAGATCATGGCATCCGGTCCCATCACTTCATGGGAAATAGATGGGGAAACAGTGGAAACAGTGTCAAACTTTATTTTTGGGTGCAGTGATCTCCAAAATCACTGCAGATGGTGACTGCAGCCATGAAATTAAAAGACACTTACTCCTTGGAAGGAAAGTTATGACCAACCTAGATAGCATATTCAAAAGCAGAGACATTACTTTGCCAACAAAGGTCCATCTAGTCAAGGCTATGGTTTTTCCTGTGGTCATGTATGGATGTGAGAGTTGGACTGTGAAGAAGGCTGAGTGCTGAAGAATTGATGCTTTTGAACTGTGGTGTTGGAGAAGACTCTTGAGAGTCCCTTGGACTGCAAGGAGATCCAACCAGTCCATTCTGAAGGAGATCAGCCCTGGGATTTCTTTGGAAGGAATGATGCTAAAGCTGAAACTCCAGTACTTTGGCCACCTCACGCGAAGAGTTGACTCATTGGAAAAGACTCTGATGGAAAAGACTCTGGGAGGGATTGGGGGCAGGAGGAGAAGGGGACGACAGAGGATGAGATGGCTGGATGGCATCACTGACTCGATGGACGTAAGTCTGAGTGAACTCCGGGAGTTGGTGATGGATAGGGAGGCCTGGTGTGCTGCGATTCATGGGGTTGCAAAGAGTAGGACACGACTGAGCGACTGATCTGATCTGATCTGATCTGATATGAAAAAATTATAGGTACTACAAAATGTAATGAAAATGAGAGGATAAACCTTAAAGATAAAATGTACTGAGTTTCTACTCAGTTTATTTTGTGCCAGATACACATGTACAACATCTTTCCTCCAAATTAGAAATCCAAAAAGCTCCAAGAATAATACATTTTGCATAATGAGCAATGAAAACTGATCTGAAATGATACAAGGCTATTTATGAAAATGAAAGTGTTAGCCATTCTTTTCTTTCTTCTTTAAAGTTGCTCAGTTGTGTTGGACTGTTTGTGATCCCATGGACTACAAATCCATGGACTTCTCCAGGCCAGAATACTGGAGTGGGTAGCCTTTCCCTTTTCCAGAGGATCTCCCCAACCCAGGGATTGAACCTGCATCTCCTGCATTGCAGGCAGATTCTTTACCATCTGAGACACCAGGGAATCCCTTCTCCCACTTAAATTCCAGTGCAGAAATATGACTGTGTCTGAATTAGAGATGTCATCCTAGATCCCACTATGAAAGTGAAAGTGAAGTCGCTCAGTCATGTCCGACTCTTTGCGACCCCATGGACTGTAGCCTATCAGGCTCCTCCGTCCATGGGATTTTCCAGGCAAGAGTGCTGGAGTGGATTGCCATTTCCTTCTCCAGGGGATCTTCCCGACCCAGGAATCGAACCCGGGTCTCCCGCATTGCAGGCAGACGTTTTACCATCTGAGCCACCTTGTTAAATATTACACAGTGTATGCACCATACTGTCTTTCTAAAAGGAAAATTGATCTAAATTCTAAAACTGGCTCGGAGTTTTTCAGATGATGAACTCTGGACCTGCAGCCTTTCTGCCTCAGAAGAGCACATGGATCAGTCAGGGTTCAGGTAGGGAGGCAGAGTCACTGTCAATGCAAAGGAATAAGGGAACTATTAATATAATGCTAGTGAATGAGTAAATCCTGTCTGTGCTTGGACAGTGCTTTTGGCAGGAGCCTTGTAGTCAGGTGTGGCAAATTCAAATCCAGCGTACGATGTGTTCATGTAAGATCAAAGCACTGACCCTTCCTCATCTACGTAGTCCAAAGTAGTCAACCCCTGCATTCAGGTGGCTAGCTATCCCCTCCCTCTCCTCCCCACACCCAATAATTCTGCATCTATTATTGTTTCTGATGGCAAAGACTTTCAAAGGGCAATGGCTGCTGCTTCACTTTCCGCTCTAAAACTTTACTAATTCTTTTGGCCAACTTTAACCTGGAACTCCACAGGGAAGGGCATCATGGAAAAAACATAGACTCATCTTGACCAACTCAACAACAGAACAAGCTAGCACATCAGGGAAGGTTCTTTGGACAACCTTAATTTAGGACAGTCAGGACTTACAAAGTGAGGATGAAAAGACATCATTTCATGAAAGAATCCTCATATTGGCAAAGATACAGAAACTGTAAAACATAGGTAGTCTGGGAAACGCAAGTGTTCCCCTTTCAGTTCAGTTGCTCAGTTGTGTCTGACTCTTTGCAACCCCATGAATCGCAGCACTCCAGACCTCCCTGTCCATCACCAACTCCCGGAGTTCACCCAAATCCATGTCCATCGAGTCGGTGATGACATGCAGCCATCTCATCCTCTGTCGTCCCCTTTTCCTCCTGCCCTCAATCTTTCCCAGCATCAGGGTCTTTTCAAACGAGTCAGCTCTTCGCATCAGGTGGCCAAAGTACCAACCAGAGTTTCAGCTTCAACATCAGTCCTTCCAATGAACACCCAGGACTGATCTCCTTTAGAATGGACTGGTTGGATCTTCCTGCAGTCCAAGGGACTCTCAAGAGTCTTCTCCAACACCACAGTTCAAAAGCATCAATTCTTCGGCACTCAGCTTTCTTCACAGTCCAACTCTCACGTCCATACATGACCACTGGAAAAACCATAGCCTTGATTAGACAGACCTTTGTTGGCAAAGTAATGTCTCTGCTTTTTAGTATGCTATCTAGGTTGGTCATAATTTTCCTTCCAAGGAGTAAGCGTCTTTTAATTTCATGGCTGCAATCACCATCTGCAGTGATTTTGGAGCCCAGAAAAATAAATTCAGCCACTGTTTCTCCATCTATTTGTCATGAAGTGATGGGACCAGATGCCATGATCTTAGTTTTCTGAATGTTGAGCTTTTAAGCCAACTTTTGGTCGTAGGTGTGTGTGCTCAGCCACTCAATCATGTCCAACTCTTTGTGACCCCAGGGACCATAGCCCAACAGGCTCCTCTGTCCATGGAATTTTCCAGGCAAGAATACTGGAGTGGGTAGCCATTCCCTTCTCCAGTGGATCTTCCAGACCTAGATACAGAACTCACATCTCTTGCGTCTCCTTTATTGTCAGGCAAATTCTTTACCACTGGGCCACCTCGGAGCAATAGTTTAAACGGTGATTGTTGCTTGGTCACATGCATAGAGAATCCTGAATTTTAGGCTAAGGTGACTGGATTTTATGTAGCAGCTAAAAGGGTGGCAGAAAGATATTTGAGCAGAGTGATAAAACAATAAAAGTAGTGTTTCAAGAAGAATTCCAAAATGATATTTTTGAGAGTATAGCATGAATTGAGGATGGATAACATCTTAACAACTTAGGCAGAGCATTGCCTCTGTTTCTTTGAAGTTTCTTAAACCACGAATACCTTTGGGATTTTAATGAGAGCTAAAGGTTTGTCTTTAGAGAAAGACTGCTTACACTGAAATATAAAATATTGCAAATAACTAATGAATCACACCTATACTTAATCCTATACGTGAATCTTTAAATACTATGATCTTGAATATTTAGAAATACTCAAAAAAAAAAAAAAAAAAAAGAAAGAAAGCCATTCTTTGGCCTTTAAGCATCCCGTGAAAACAGGGACATTTTTTGAGAAAAAAGTTTTCAAGTGCCCCTGGATTTATAACTACTTAGCCACCAATATTCATTTTGCCTATGAGAAATTCCACAGAATGCGGATGTAACCAGCATAAGGAAAATAAGAGCTTCCTGCTTCCTCCCTTCTTTGTCTGCAGATTGACAACTTGCAATTTTTTAAGAAGTCTGTTGCCACTACCATAAAAAAAGAATGCATGCATAGGAATAAAAATGAAGATAAATTTACTCTTCTTTCCCACTTAAGAATTAATTCCAGGCAAACCACATGGCAGGGTAGGAGTGAAGAATGAGAAAGAAAGGGAAATGCTGCCTCTTTGGGAGGGGGCCCAATAAGACCACCTGCTGTCCTTTACCACATGTGAGCATAGTGCCAGGGACTCAGTACTAAGCACCAGCAAAAATCACTCTGTGAGTTCTTCTCTGCAGTTGCGGAAGCAAGTGATGATTCCAGTACCTCTTTCGACCTCAAGTGGTTTTATCCCTCTATATAGACATGAGTCACTGTGAAGCACGGTTCCATTATTTTATTTTAAATGCTATAAAATATCTGATCATTTAGGCAACAGGATATAGAGTTATAAGATCTTTATTACTGAATTACTTTTATAGCTACCAACACAGACAACTGAAAAGGTGAAAATATAGGCCTATAATTCAGCCCACTCCCAGTCTTAATTGCAATAATCAATTTTGAAATTTAAGTTTAAACTTTAGAATTTAAAGAACTCTACCTACTGAAATAAATGTTCAAATAAAATTCATGACCTATGCTAGAATAGATTTACGTACATCTGTGTACGTATATAGAATACGTACCTTACGTAAAGTGTTGTATAATCACTTTTTATCAGTGCCTCTTAATAAAAGTTCTATATAATAGGTCAGTAATGTGTTCATAATTTTGCAAGTGTAGATGATAAGGGACCTGCCTAGGGTTAGAGTGAACTCTGGTAGCAACTTATAGATCTGGGTTTTCAGGCCCTGACATTCTTTTCTCCCACACCAGCCCACACTGCCTCACTCTGCTGTAAATTATTGATTTGAAACCACTCTGCTACCTTAATGAGCAAGCAGAGTGTTATAAAACTTTATGGATTTACTGATTCTGACCTAGTTTATATTAATAATGCCTTATTTTTTTAAAACACTTTATCATGTCTAAAGCCATTTTATATAATTTGCTCATTTGAGCCTGACACCCACACAAGACAGGGACCAGAATCCCTGGTGAGAAGTTCTGCCCAAGATAACTAGTGGCAGAGGTAAGACAAAAGTCTGTTTTGTTTTCATGATTCACTCTCACCATCTCACCATTGCTGCTGCTGCTGCTAAGTCACTTCAGTCATGTCTGACTCTGTGCAACCCCATAAATGGCAGCCCACCAGGCTTCCCCGTCCCTGGGATTCTCCAGGCAAGAACACAGGAGTGGGTTGCCATTTCCTTCTCCAATGCATGAAAGTGAAAAGTGAAAGTGAAGTCACTCAGTCATGTCTGACTCTTAGCGACCCCATGGACTGCAGCCCACCAGGCTCCTCCATCCATGGGATTTTCCAGGCGAGAGTACTGGAGTGGGGCACCATTGCCTTCTCCATCACCATTGCTGGTTTACTCCAAAAACACAGTATGTTGAGTTTATATATATATATATATATAATCCAATGTCATGTCTCAAGGAAAATAGTGTTACTATTTCAAATGTATTACATCACTTACCAATTGGGTGTGCTTGTTGCTAAAATAAACTATAGTAACGCCCATCTCATAGCACTGTTGGGAGTACCAACATGGTAATGTGTGACAGGTAATGTGTTGGTACCATGTACCATCATGGTAATGTGTGACAGAGTGTTCCTCTGTTGGGTAGAACAGTACCCAACACATAGTAAAATCTCCATAAATTGAAGCAATTATCACAAAAGATAAGAGATTGATTTGATGGGGAAGAAGTACCAAGTTCTACTACATTTAGAAAAGCTAAATAACATAGGGCATTCACATTTGTGTTGAGTTTGATTCCCAAACCAGACCTGATGACATGACAAGCGTATGTGATTAGTCGTGTCTGACTTTGTGTGATCCCATGGACTATGGCCTGCCAGGCTCCTCTGTCCATGGGATCTTCCAGGCAAGAATACTGAAGAGGGTTGTCATTTCCTCCTCCAGAAGATCTTCCTGATCCAGGGATCAAACCTGTGTCTCTTGCATCTCCTGCAATGGCAGATGGATTCTTTACCACTGTGCCACCTGAGAAGCCCAAACCAGACCCTATCATCCTATAATTTGTTTATGTTATTTAACACATCTGTGTATTCAGTTTCCACACCTGTGAAATGAGAATAACTACTTCATATGGTTTATATGAGACTAAACATTGAATTAGATAATATATATAAAGCAGATGCACCATGCATGCTGTATAGTACTTATTAAATTCACTGCTTTTCTTGTTCTTGTGAGTTATGGGGAAAGACACTTTGACAGACATCTTGGGTGAACCAGAAATCAGACACTGCATCTGCCAGCAACTTTATTTATGACTTCCAAGCCTTCAGAAATATGAGAAATAAATATCCTATTATTTATAAGCCACCTAGCCTATGGTATTTTGTTATAGCAGCCCAAATAGACTATTTGGAAGTTCTATTCAGAAATGCATATATGTTGAAATTATAATGTTTTCAAGATGAATCAATTCTTTTGTTCTTGTAAAATATCCCTCTTTATTGCTAGTAACATTTTTTGTTAATTTTTTCTGATACTATTATAAGCATTTTAAAGGAAATCAAGAGGGAGGAGCCAAGATGGCGGAGGAGTAGGACGGGGAGAACACTTTCTCCCCCACAAATTCATCAAAAGAGCATTTAAACGTCGAGTAAATTCCACAAAACAACTTCTGAATGCCGGCAGAGGACATCAGGCACCCAGAAAAGCAACCCAACTCTTCGAAAGGAGGTAGGAAAAAATATTAAAAACAAACAAAAAAAAGAGACAAAAGAGGGAGGGACGGAGTTCTGTCCCGGGAAGGGAATCTTAAAAAGAGAGAAGTTTCCAAACATCAGGAAACCTTCTCACTGCCGAATCTGTGCCGAGCTTTGGAAGCACAGAGGGCAACATAACAGGGAGAAAAAATAAATAAACAATTTAAAACTCGCAGATTGCGAGCCCTACGGTAACTCCCCCAACAGAGAAGCAGCGCAGACGCCTGCATCCGCCATTAGCAAACCGGGGCTGGGCAGGGAGGCGCGGCGTGGGCTGCATCGCTGTAAGCAGGCTTCTTTGCTAACTAAAACTTCTTGGGGGTCTGGACGGTCAACATCTGCCTGAGAAGGTGCGCCGGTTTTACATCCAGATAACCGAGTGGCGGGGAGGCGATAAGTCGCAGCATTGGCGCTCGCCTGGGAAGAGCACAAAACGCAGGCCCAACTGAGTCTGCGCCTCTGAGGACTACCCGAGTGCCTGAACCTGAGCGGCTTGGACCTGGGAGGTGCATGCAGCTCAGGGCCAGCCTCGGATTGTTCCCGGCGGAACAACCTAGAGTCCGAGCAGTGTGGACAGGGAGGCTACACGCGCCGTGAGCGGGGGCAGACCCAGGGTGGCTGAGGCACTGCGAGCCCACGCCAGTGTTATTTGTTTGCAGCATCCCTCCCTCCATCCCCACACAGCGACTGAACAAGTAAGCTAAAAAAAAAAAAAAAAAAAAAAAAAAGTGTCCTCCACCGTGCCCTTTGAGTCAGGGCGAAACCAGATACTGAAGAGACTAGCAAACAGAAGAAGATATAACAGAGGGAAACGCCTTGGAAGCTACAGGCAATAGATCAAAACCCTGTGGTTACTACGGACTACATAGGAAGGGGCCTATAGATCTTGAGAAATATAAATCTGACCAAGGAACTAGCCAAAATGAACTGAACCCACAACACCCACAAAAAAAAACACAAAAAAGTCCTAGATATATTTTTATTATTTTTACAATCATTCTTTCTTTTTTTTTTTTTTAACTAAAAAAAAAAAAATTTTTTAAGTCCTCTATTGTTCCTTTAATTTTCACTTTTATAACCTATTACTTTGCAAAAAAAAAAAAAAAAAGACCCTTTTTTTTCTTCTTCAGCAAACTTCATATATATATATTTTATAATTTTTTGACCTTGTTTTTTTTTTGTTGTTTTTTTTTTTTTTTTTTCTTTTCTTTAACATTGTATTTTTGAAATTCCAAACTCTACTCTAGATTTTTAATTTTCGCTTTTTGGTATATGTTATCAATTTTGTACCTATAGTATTTTTTTATATAATTTCTGTGACTTTTTTTTTTTTTTTTTCTTCTTCTCTGTTTCTTTCTCTTCTTCTTTTATATAACATTGTATATCTGAAATTCCAAACTTTACTCTAGATTTTTAATTTATGCTTTTTGGTATTTGATATCAATTTTGTACCTGTATTTTCTTTATAATTTTTGTGACATTGTTTGTATTTGTTTGTTTTTTTCTCTCTTTATTTTTCTTCTTCTTTTTTTTTTTTTTTTTTAACATTGTATTTTTGAAATTCCAAACTCTACTCTAGATTTTTAATTTTTGCTTTCTGGTATTAGTTATCAATTTTGTACCTGTACTTTCTTTATAATTTTTGACCTTGTTTGTTTTTGTTTGTTCGTTCTTTCTCTCTTTCTTTTCCTTCTTCTTTTTCTTTAACATCGTATTTTTGAAATTCCAAACTCTACTCTAGATTTTTAATTTTCGCTTTCTGGTATTAGTTATCAATTTTGTACCTGTACTTTCTTTATAATTTTCGCGACCTTGTTTGTTTTTGTTTGTTCGTTCTTTCTCTCTTTCTTTTCCTTCTTCTTTTCTTTAACATCATATTTTTGAAATTCCAAACTCTACTCTAGATTTTTAATTTTTGCTTTTATGTATTTGTTACCAATTTTGTACCTTTAAGGACCCAATCTTCAGGACCCATTTTTCACTAGGGAGTGAGATTACTGGCTTGACTGCTCTCTCTCCCTTTGGACCCTCCTTTTTCTCCACCAGGTCGCCTGTGTCTCCTCCCTAACCCCTCTCTACTCTACCCAACTCTGTGAATTTCTGTGTGTTCCAGATGGTGGAGAACACTTAGGGAACTGATTACTGGCTGGATCTGTCTCCCTCCTTTTCATTCCCCCCTTTTATCCTTCTGGCCACCTCTGTTACCTTCCTCCTTCTTCTCTTCTCTGTATAACCCCGTGAACATCTCTGAGTGGTCCAGTTGCGGAGTGCACATAAGGAAGTGACTACTGGCTAGCCCACTCTCTCCACTATTGATTCACCTCATCTCATTTGGGTCACCTCTAACTCTCTCCTCCCTCTTCTCTTCTCCATGTAACCCTGTGAACCTCTCTGAGTGACCCTCACTGTAGAGAAACTTATCATCTTTAATGTAGATGTTTTATCAATGGTGCTGTATAGAAGGAGAAGTTTTGAAACTACTGTAAAAATAAGACCGATAATCGGAAGCAGGAGACTTAAGTCCAAACCCTGACTCCAGGGAACTCCTGACTCCAAGGAACATTCATTGACAGGAGCTCATCAAATGCCTCCATACCGACACTGAAACCAAGCACCACACAAGGGCCAATAAGTTCCAGGGCAAGACATACCAAGCAAATTCTCCAGCAACAAAGGAACACAGCCCTGAGCTTCAAGATACAGGCTGCCCAAAGTCACCCCAAAACTATAGACATCTCATAACTCATTACTGGACATTTCATTGCACTCCAGAGAGAAGAAATACAGCTCCACCCACCAGAACACCGACACAAGCTTCCTAACCAGGAAACCTTGACAAGCCACCTGTACAAACCCACACACAGTGAGGAAACGCCATAATAAAGAGAACTCCACAAACTGCCAGAATACAGAAAGGACACCCCAAACTCAGCAATTTAAACAAGATGAAGAGACAGAGGAATACTCAGCAGATAAAGGAACAGGATAAATGCCCACCAAACCAAACAAAAGAGGAAGAGATAGGGAATCTACCTGATAAAGAATTCGAATAATGATAGTGAAATTGATCCAAAATCTTGAAACTAAAATGGAATCACAGATAAATAGCCTGGAGACAAGGATTGAGAAGATGCAAGAAAGGTTTAACAAGGACCTAGAAGAAATAAAAAGAGTCAATATATAATGAATAATGCAATAAGTGAAATTAAAAACACTCTGGAGGCAACAAATAGTAGAATAACAGAGGCAGAAGACAGGATTAGTGAATTAGAAGATAGAATGGTAGAAATAAATGAATCAGAGAGGATAAAAGAAAAACGAATTAAAAGAAATGAGGACAATCTCAGAGACCTCCAGGACAATATTAAACGCTACAACATTGAATCATAGGGGTTCCAGAAGAAGAAGACAAAAAGAAAGACCATGAGAAAATACTTGAGGAGATAATAGTGGAAAACTTCCCTAAAATGGGGAAGGAAATAATCACCCAAGTCCAAGAAACCCAGAGAGTACCAAACAGGATAAACCCAAGGAGAAACACCCCAAGACACATATTAATCAAATTAACAAAGATCAAACACAAAGAACAAATATTAAAAGCAGCAAGGGAAAACAACAAATAACACACAAGGAATTCCCATAAGGATAACAGCTGATCTTTCAATAGAAACTCTTCAAGCCAGGAGGGAATGGCAAGACATACTTAAAATGATGAAAGAAAATAACCTACAGCCCAGATTATTGTACCCAGCAAGGATCTCATTCAAGTATGAAGGAGAAATCAAAAGCTTTTCAGACAAGCAAAAGCTGAGAGAATTCTGCACCACCAAACCAGCTCTCCAACAAATACTAAAGGATATTCTCTAGACAGGAAACACAAAAATGGTGTATAAACTCGAACCCAAAACAATAAAGTAAATGGCAACGGGAACATACTTATCAGTAATTACCTTAAATGTAAATGGGTTGAATGCCCCAACCAAAAAGACAAAGACTGGCTGAATGGATACAAAAACAAGACCCCTACATATGTTGTCTACAAGAGACCCACCTCAAAACAGGGGACACATACAGACTGAAAGTGAAGGGCTGGAAAAAGATTTTCCATGCAAATAGGGACCAAAAGAAAGCAGGAGTAGCAATACTCATATCAGATAAAATAGACTTTAAAACAAAGGCTGTGAAAAGAGACAAAGAAGGTCACTACATAATGATCAAAGGATCAATCCAAGAAGAAGATATAACAATTATAAATATATATGCACCCAACACAGGAGCACCACAGTCACGTAAGACAAATGCTAACAAGTATGAAAGGAGAAATTAACAATAACACAATAATAGTGGAGACTTTAATACCCCACTTACACCTATGGATAGATCAACTAAACAGAAAATTAACAAGGAAACACAAACTTTAAACGATACAATAGACCAGTTAGACCTAATTGATATCTATAGGTCATTTCATCCCAAAACAATGAATTTCACCTTTTTCTCAAGCGCACATGGAACCTTCTCCAGGATAGATCACATCCTGGGCCATAAAGCTAGCCTTGGTAAATTCAAAAAATAGAAATCATTCCAAGCATCTTTTTCTGACCACAATGCAATAAGATTAGATCTCAATTACAGGAGAAAAACTATTAAAAATTCCAACATATGGAGGCTGAACAACACGCTGCTGAATAACCAACAAATCACAGAAGAAATCAAAAAGAAATCAAAATTTGCATAGAAACGAATGAAAATGAAAACACAACAACCCAAAACCTGTGGGACACGGTAAAAGCAGTCCTAAGGGGAAAGTTCATAGCAATACAGGCACACCTCAAGAAACAAGAAAAAGTCAAATAAATAACCTAACTCTACACCTAAAGCAACTAGAAAAGGAAGAAATGAAGAACCCCAGGGTTAGTAGAAGGAAAGAAATCTTAAAAATTAGAGCAGAAATAAATGCAAAAGAAACAAAAGAGACCATAGCAAAAATCAACAAAACCAAAAGCTGGTTCTTTGAAAGGATAAATAAAATTGACAAACCATTAGCCAGACTCATCAAGAAACAAAGGAGAAAAATCAAATCAACAAAATTAGAAACGAAAATGGAGAGATCACAACAGACAACACAGAAATACAAAGGATCATAAGAGACTACTATCAACAATTATATGCCAATAAAATGGACAACGTGGAAGAAATGGACAAATTCTTAGAAAAGTACAACTTTCCAAAACTGGACCAGGAAGAAATAGAAAATCTTAACAGACCCATCACAAGCATGGAAATTGAAACTGTAATCAAAAATCTTCCAGCAAACAAAAAGCCCGGTCCAGACGGCTTCACAGCTGAATTCTACCAAAAATTTAAAGAAGAGCTAACACCTATCCTGCTCAAACTCTTCCAGAAAATTGCAGAGGAAGGTAAACTTCCAAACTCATTCTATGAGGCCACCATCACCCTAATACCAAAACCTGACAAAGATCCCACAAAAAAAAGAAAACTACAGGCCAATATCACTGATGAACATAGATGCAAAAATCCTTAACAAAATTCTAGCAATCAGAATCCAACAACACATTAAAAAGATCATACACCATGATCAAGTGGGCTTTATCCCAGGGATGCAAGGATTCTTCAATATCCGCAAATCAATCAATGTAATACACCACATTAACAAATTAAAAATAAAAACCATATGATTATCTCAATAGATGCAGAGAAAGCCTTTGACAAAATTCAACATCCATTTATGATAAAAACTCTCCAGAAAGCAGGAATAGAAGGAACATACCTCAACATAATAAAAGCTATATATGACAAACCCACTGCAAACATTATCCTCAATGGTGAAAAATTGAAAGCATTTCCTCTAAAGTCAGGAACAAGACAGGGTGCCCACTTTCACCATTACTATTCAACATAGTTTTGGAAGTTTTGGCCACAGCAATCAGAGCAGAAAAAGAAATAAAAGGAATCCAAATTGGAAAAGAAGAAGTAAAACTCTCACTATTTGCAGATGACATGATCCTCTACATAGAAAACCCTAAAGACTCCACCAGAAAATTACTAGAAATAATCAATGACTACAGTAAAGTTGCAGGATATAAAATCAACACACAGAAATCCCTGGCATTCCTATACACTAATAATGAGAAAACAGAAAGAGAAATTAAGGAAACAATTCCATTCACCATTGCAACGGAAAGAATAAAATACTTAGGAATATATCTACCTAAAGAAACTAAAGACCTATATATAGAAAACTATAAAACACTGGTGAAAGAAATCAAAGAGGATGCTAATAGATGGAGAAATATACCATGTTCATGGATTGGAAGAATCAATATAGTGAAAATGAGTATACTACCCAAAGCAATTTATAGATTCAACGCAATCCCTATCAAGCTACCAACAGTATTCTTCACAGAGCTAGAACAAATAATTTCACAATTTGTATGGAAATACAAAAAACCTCGAATAGCCAAAGCGATCTTGAGAAAGAAGAATGGAACTGGAGGAATCAACCTACCTGACTTCAGGCTCTACTACAAAGCCACAGTTATCAAGACAGTATGGTACTGGCACAAAGACAGAAATATTGATCAATGGAATAAAATAGAAAGCCCAGAGATAAATCCACGCACATATGGACACCTTATATTTGACAAAGGAGGCAAGAATATACAATGGATTAAAGACAATCTCTTTAACAAGTGGTGCTGGGAAATCTGGTCAACCACTTGTAAAAGAATGAAACTGGACCACTTTCTAACACCATACACAAAAATAAACTCAAAATGGATTAAAGATCTAAACGTAAGACCAGAAACTATAAAACTCCTAGAGGAGAACATAGGCAAAACACTCTCTGACATACATCACAGCAGGATCCTCTATGACCCACCTCCCAGAATATTGGAAATAAAAGCAAAAATAAACAAATGGGACCTAATTAACCTTAAAAGCTTCTGCACATCAAAGGAAACTATTAGCAAGGTGAAAAGACAGCCTTCAGAATGGGAGAAAATAATAGCAAATGAAGCAACCGACAAACAACTAATCTCAAAAATATACAAGCAACTCCTACAGCTCAACTCCAGAAAAATAAACGACCCAATCAAAAAATGGGCCAAAGAACTAAATAGACATTTCTCCAAAAAGACATACAGATGGCTAACAAACACATGAAAAGATGCTCAACATCACTCATTATCAGAGAAATGCAAATCAAAACCACTATGAGGTACCATTTCACACCAGTCAGAATGGCTGCGATCCAAAAGTCTACAAATAATAAATGCTGGAGAGGGTGTGGAGAAAAGGGAACCCTCTTACACTGTTGGTGGGAATGCAAACTAGTACAGCCACTATGGAGAACAGTGTGGAGATTTCTTAAAAAACTGGAAATAGAACTGCCTTATGATCCAGCAATCCCACTGCTGGGCATACACACTGAGGAAACCAGAAGGGAAAGAGACACGTGTACCCCAATGTTCATCGCAGCACTGTTTATAATAGCCAAGACATGGAAGCAACCTAGATGTCCATCAGCAGATGAATGGATAAGAAAGCTGTGGTACATATACACAATGGAGTATTACTCAGCCATTAAAAAGAATACATTTGAATCAGTTCTAATGAGGTGGATGAAACTGGAGCCTATTATACAGAGTGAAGTAAGCCAGAAGGAAAAACACCAATACAGTATACTAACGCACATATATGGAATTTAGAAAGATGGTAACAATAACCCGGTGTACGAGACAGCAAAAGAGACACTGATGTATAGAACAGTCTTATGGACTCTGTGGGAGAGGGAGAGGGTGGGAAGATTTGGGAGAATGGCAATGAAACATGTAAAATATCATGTAGGGAACGAGTTGCCAGTCCAGGTTCGATGCATGATGCTGGATGCTTGGGGCTGGTGCACTGGGACGGCCCAGAGGGATGGTATGGGGAGGGAGGAGGGAGGAGGGTTCGGGATGGGGAACACATGTATACCTGTGGCGGATTCATTTTGATATTTAGCAAAACTAATACAATTATGTAAAGTTTAAAAATAAAATAAAATTGGAAGAATAAAAAAATAAAAAATAAAAAAATAAATAAAGGAAATCAATCCTAAATATTCATTGGAAGGATTGATGCTGAAGCTCCAATACTCTGGCCACCTGATGGGAAGAACCACCTCATTGGAAAAGACCATGCTGCTGGGCAAGATTGAAGGCAGGAGGAGAAGGGGGCAGCAGAGGATGAGATGTTTAGATAGCACCACCAACTCAGTGGACAAGAATTTGAGCAAATTCCTAGAGGCAACGGAGGGCAGAGGAGCTTATCGTGCTGCAGTCCATGGGGTCACAAACAGTTAGACACAACTAAGCCACTGAACAACAACAACAAACTTTTGTGGCTGCTTGCATGGTATATTTTTGTGTGTTCTTTTATTCTCATCCTATTTGTGTGTTTGAATCTAAAATTTGTCTCTTCTAGACAGAATTATAGTTGGATCTTGGTTTTTTAAATCAGTGTTACAGTGTTTTTTAATCAGATTGTTTAATCCACTTACAGTTAATATTATTTATATGTTAATATATACCACTACCATTTTCCTTTTATTCCTATATATCAGATTATAAAAAGACATCAAAATGTTCCTCTGATCCTCTTTTATGGTTTTGTTTTGCACTATGTGAATATTTGCTAATGTAAAATTATATTTACTTAACTGGCTTTAAACTATATTTATTTTTGAGTTATTTTCTTATTGGTTGCTCTAAGGCTTAAAATGTTCATTCGCTTATCACAGTACTTCATATTTATACTAATTTAATTCCAGAGAGACTTAGAAATTTTACTCATATATTAACAACAAAGCTTCTCCTTTTAAAAATGCTATTACTATTATACATATTGCATCTATATTTGTTTAGAATTCAAAAACAAACTCTTATTATTACTTTATATAATTGTACACCTTAAAATAGCAGAAAGAAGAAAGCACAGTAATTATACTTATAGAGCTCATTACACTAATTTTCTTATTTTCTTATTTACCTTTTCTAGTTCTATGCATTACCTCTTGTGGATACTTTTTAGTATCATTTCTTTATAATAGACCCTTAAAGCTTTGTTGCCACATTCTTACTTTATGGTTTTATTTTTATCTGTTTTTGGGTTTTTTGAGTTATTTTTTTTTGTTTTTTAAATTATGAAAATATGATAACACCATTATAGGAGACTTGGAAAATATAGAAAAATGTTACATATAGCTTCACTACATATTAAAGTTGTTTGTTTTAAGTAGATAAATTAACAGTTTCAGTTAAAGTTTCAATATTAAAATATCAGAAATTAATTGAATGAATGTACAGAGAAGTAGAAGATTATAGTAGACCTTAAAAGCATTATGAACCAATTCAACATAATTAAGACTTATATAATTTTCACACAACAAAAGAATACATATTCTATTCAAGTTCTCATTGACTATAAACTAGGAGACACTGGAGCATATCCAGAGACATAAGACCAGGTGCAGAAATTTCATGGTTTCAAGGTACTTAAATAATACAGTCTCTTTTCTTATCACTGTGGAATTGGGTTACAGATCAATATCAAAAGATATTTGAAAATAACCCATATATTTTCAAACACAGTATGACATTTACCATGGGAGATCTTTGACTAAGGCATTGAAAGCCTCAATAAAGTTAGAAGACTGGAAAAACATAGAGAGTGACTGCAGAGAAGAACGCATTTAAATGAGAAATTAATATCAAAGATACCTTTAAAAATCCCATGTAGTTGGAAATTAAGTGTCTGCTTTTAAATGAGGGGTATATCTAAGAAGCCATAACAAGGAAAATTAGAAAATATTAATAATATAATCAAAGTGCAAAGAGAATTTACCAAAATTTGTTCCATGCAACTGGAGCTGCTCAATGCAATTAAATACAATGTGGAATCTTGAATAAGGTATGAAAACAAATAATGGACACTAGCATAAAATTTTGTAAGATTTGAACAAAACCTGTGCTTTAGTTAGTAATACTGTATCACATGTCAATTTCCTGCTTTATTTTACAACATAATATTTCTTTCCATTCTCAGAATTGAATTAGAAGTTTCAAGCCTCATTCAAATTTTTTAATCATGAAGATAACAAACTTTCTTGACTTTCAGCAGTAATTGTGCTTAATTGTCACTCAGTTGTGTTCAACTCTTTGTGACCTCATGGACTGTAGCCCGCCAGACTCTTCTGTCCATGGAATAGAAGGCAAGAGTACTGGAGTGGGTTGCCATGCCTCCTCCAGGGGATGTTCCTGTCCCAGGGATCAAACCTGCGTCTTCTGCACTGCACGCAGATGGTGACTGTAGTCATGAAATTAAGAGACACTTGCTTCTTGGAAAGAAAGATATGACAAACCTAGAAAGCATATTAAAAAGCAGAGATGTCACTTTGCCAACAAAGGTCCCTATAAGCCAAGGCTATGATTTTTCCAGTTGTCATGTATTGATATGAGAGTTGGATCATAAAGAAGGCTGAGCACAGAAGAATTGATACTTTAGCATTGTGGTGCTGGAGAAGACTCTTGAGAGTCCCCTTGGACTGCAAGATCAAACCAGTCAATCCTAAAGGAAATCAACCCTGAATATTCGTTGGAAGGTTTGATGCTGAAGCTCCAATACTTTAGCCACCTGATGCGAAGAGCTGACTCATTGGAAAAGACCCTGATGCTGGGAAAGATTGAAGGCAAAAAGAGAAGTGGGCAGCAGAGAATGAGATGGTTAGATAGCATCCCTGACTCAATGGATGTGAAATTTGAGCAAACTCTGGGAGATAGTGCAAGACAGAGGAGCCTAGTGTGCAGCAGTCCATGGGGTCCCAAAGAGTTTTAGCAATGATTTAACAACTAAACAACAAAAGTTAATGAAGATAGTAATGACACTACTTCTAAGAACATATAAATTCAGTGACCTTTAACTCCCTGACACTAGTCAAATTGGAAACCTCTATGGAACTGAGTGCGCACACACATTTAATCTAGCAATGTTCCACTATTCTAATATTTGTGAATAATCCAACCTCAAGAATTGTTTTTATTCCTACTTGGCTCAGATGGTGAAGAATCTGTCTGCAATGCAGGAGGCACAGATTCAATCCCTGGATCTGGAAGATCCCCTGGAAAAGGGAATGGCTACCCATTCCAGTATCCTTGCCTGGAGAATTCCATGGACAAAGGAGCCTTGTGGACTACAGTCCCTGGAATCACGAAGAGTTGGACATGACTGAGTAACTAACACTTCCACACACATTCCTATGGATACCTATGACATATAATACAGTTCCTGGCATACAATAAGTCTGTCAAGAACTGTCAAATTACCAAGTGAATAAAGGAACATTGGCTTATCTTTCTTGAGTTATAGCTCTAACAAATGTGTTTAATGATGGCAAATGTCCATTTTTTGATGGCAGTTTTCCCTTTTTGAACAACAAAAATTGTAAGCCAACAACTGTAAGCCAACTTTGGTGCATACAATTATTAATCAAACTGATAAAAGCAACTTTTGACCATAAGAAGAAATAGTAGAATAAAAGGACTGATTTTTATGCCAATTCTAAAAACTGTTTTAATTAGAATTGCCAGGTACAGTATTTCTTTAGTCATAATTTATAATAATTCTACTAAAAACATATTTAGAAACAGTGTCTCTGTTGCCTGTTTTGTGTGTTGTTGATTTTTCTATTTCAATAACACAGTAAAGACTTAGTCTTTTGTCTTTTAAAGTCATCTGTCAATATCTGAATCAAATTAAGAAATGAGGCAAGTGTATTTGAATCACAGTACATTTCAAGTTGGAATTGGACTGTGGTTAATTAGGATCTGAATCCATGGGTCCGGCAACTGGGCAGTGTGTGTATATGATTCAATGGAAATTGAGATAAGCACCTCTATTTTTAAAGCTTTGTGTACAATTGGGAAGCCCATTATGACAAACTGAACATCCATTTTAATATGAACTATTAGTCAATTTTGAACACATATCTTTCTTTCCTACTCTTCACCAAACAAAACATTGGACAAATTTAGAGATCCACCTGTAAGAGAAGCTGAATTCTAGACTACCTAAAGAAAAAAGCTCAATCCATTGAGTTTCACAAACAATAAATATTTGGGATGGTTTACAGATAGTGCTGTCTGCAAGAAGGATGACAGATAAGTATTCTCTCAAACTGATAAGTATAAGATTTTTCCCTTTCAATTATTTTATAGTTATGTTATTCTAAAATAAGAATCAATAAAACCAGAATATAACCTGGAGAATATTAATTTTACTCCAAAAGTACTCAATGTTTCACAATATCATCAAATCATTAGCTCTATATAGCAGAAAGCATATCTTGTTATTTTCTTTGATTATATGCCACAATTTTGATATAATTATTTACATGTAGTTGGTACCTAATTAATATTTGCTGAAATGAACATATTAACTTAAAATACTGGGGTGATGGGATGAATTTTAATTTGGCAACACTAAGATAATATATGATGGGATTTCAATGCTGCTTCTCCTTACAGTCCAGCATTTCTCTACAGTGGTCCATAGAACACTTTACTCTCCTTCCTCAGAAAAAGTTTCCACATTCAAACAAACTATGAAATGTATGTATCTTTTTTAGCTATTTATAGGTTTGACCCCAAATTCCTGAAACATCCTAAAGTGAAAAATCACTTTAACTGATCAAGCGAAGCTTTTCCAAAATATTATTTTGATAATGGGGAAACTCTATGTAAGAATTCTTACTGACATTTCACATACATTCTGCAGCATCTCATTTGAGAAAGGCTGTTTAACCACCCATTTCAGAAATACAGGGCTGTGCTATTTAACCTAGCCCTGTGCCATTTAAAAAATCTAGAAACGTACAAAATTTTTTCTGGCTCATGATTTGCAGAGCATAATCTGGTGTTGTCAAAGCATTCTCCTTCAAAGACTTAAAGCAATGGAATATTCTTGGTTTGGCTGCCCGATGGTAGAAATCACACCACAGATTGCTATGCTGTATTAAGGCAATTCTGTCTTCTTCTACTATAGCTAAGGAGACTTGTTGGCTTTTTTCCACATTCTGCTCCCATTCACAGATGAGCATTAGAGAGAATTTGGAAATGGAAGGCCTTTATGTCTGCCATGAACAGGGTCAATTCAGTGTGGCAGCTGTGAGCTGGTGACATAGACTTATATTGACACAACCCACTTTTTTGCTGCAGAATCACAAAGTGAAAGCACCCGGGGCTTTTCTGCCGTTTTCAATAAGATACGAATTTTTCTCTTCCTTGTATTAAGCAGAGATCTGTCATCTTGACTTGTACACTAAATGGTCCATTCTGACTGCCTTGTTTGTGTCCAATCCCAGCCAGAATCCAGAAACATGTGTTAACATTCGGCATGTTTGGGGGCTAGTTGGAAGGGCCTGAGGCAAGACTCCCTGATGCCTGCTGGAGGCTAGTCAATAATCATTAGCCCTTCAAGTGGTAGATGCCCAACATAAACTGTATTTATTTATTTAAAAAAATCTTTAAGCCACAGGGAAAGGCATTTTAGAGAATGCAGTTTCCCAGCAGTTACACGACTGTAATAAGCAGTAATGAGGGGGGATGTGAGGCTGACAGAGGGGGCGCTGTTCTCAATGGAAAGAATGGGAAGTCATTGGAGTAAATTAATTAGGCTATGTACAGCAGTATCACTTAGAATCTTCGCAGTTATTTTCTCTTTTTCCAGAGGTAACCTTCAAAAGTCCATCACACAGGCCAAATAAAGATTTCTTTGCAAAAGGGAATTACCAGTATTCAAAATAATGCATCAATCTTTTCTATGTACAAAGCACTGAATTGGTTAAATTATAAATTAAATTCAATCACCGACTCTTATGCTTTTACTCTGAGGATACAAACTGAGAACACTGTAATTAATAAAACTATACACAAAAACAGAGTACTGACTATATTGTAAGGTATCTTATATATATATATATATATATATATATATATATACAATCACAAGATTTTTTTTTTATTTCAGTAGTGGAAAGTGAATGCTTATTGCAAACATAGTTTATTAGATAAGAAGTGACATATTTAACTGATTTTTAAATCCTTTTAAAGTATCTCTCCAATTTTGATGCTCAAATTGATGCTACACCATTTACAAAACAGGGAAGCCCATTAAATGAATTCTGGAGCATCTGTGCACTCATTCACTCTTCAATTAAACAAAAACTCTGTGATTCTCTACCAGAAACCCAGCTGTGTGGCAGGAACATATCTCTTAATATAGAGACCACTGTGCTGTGCTGTGCTAAGTCACTTTAGTCATCTCCAACTCTTTGCAACCCTATGGACTGTAGCCCGCCAGGCTCCTCTCTCCATGGGATTCTCCAGGCAAGAATACTGGAGTGGGTTTCAATGCTTTCCTCCAGGGAATCTTCCCAACCCAGGGATCGAACCCTCATCTCTTATGTCTCCTGCATTGGCACGTGGGTTCTTTACCAGTAGTACCACCTGGGTAGCCCTAGAGACCACTACATCCAACCAATAAAGACAGTTAACAATGCAACTCTTGGAGTAATTTTCTCAAAGAGTAGATAAATAGTAGGAACCTTAAATTGAAGCCCATTAATTTATGGAATTTATTAAATTATTCATTTATATAATTTATGCATAATATTGCATCAATTTTAAAACCAAGAATGTCAGTTAGTATGCATTTCTTCTGGTCTGTTTTTTAGGTCCTTACTCAGATGACATTTCCACTTGATGTTCTGCCTAAAAAGCATTCCCTATGGAACTGAGTTTCTCCTTAAGCCTGAGTTGAGAAGAAGCCAACTAAAGGGAAATAAGACAAAAGTGAAGTTAAAAGATTCAGGAAGGCAGGTTACAAGTACTTGTACAAGTACAAGGATATGGGCAGAGCTAGTCAGGATGGCCATTGGGCTGTATAGCCAAGTACCCCACAACATAAAGAGCCTTGAGAAGAGCCATCATCTTTCTAACCAGAGTCCACCAAAGGCATCAACCCTAAAGGTAGAAAACTGGAAGAGACTTACAAAGTAAGATCAAAACAGGGGTTACCTGAACAAGGGAATGGGACCTGAAGGGAAGGGAGTGAGCAGACCTCATATGGACTCATTGAGACATTGATGTGAAACTCTCACTTCCTTCTGGTGATGGCACTAGATTACTAAGACTTCTGAGCTGGCAAAAATAAGGAAGGCTAAGTAAGAAATGGAGGTCAATTCTAGGCAAAGGAAGCACAAAACTTGGACTTGAATATTACTTCTAATTTCTACTAAATATTATGTATGCTACTTTAGGCAAATTGCCTAACTTCTCTTAGAGTTCTAGGTTTCCTTATCTGGAAAATGACGATAATCCACCTTACCTCACTGCCTGTTGTTGTTCAGTCACTCAGTCATGTCTGACTTTTTAATCTCATGGACTGCAGCACGCCAGGCTTCCCTGTTCATCACCATCTCCTAGAGCTTGCTCAAACTCATGTTCATTGAGTTCGTGATACCATCCAACTATCTCATCCTGTCATCCCCTTCTCCTCTTACCTTCAATCTTTACCAGCATCAGGGTCTTTTCCAATGAGTCAGCTCTTTGTATCATGTGGCCAAAGTACTGGAGCTTCAGCTTCAGCATCAGTCCCTCCAATGAATATTCAGGGTTGATTTCCTTTCGAATTGACTGGTTGGATCTCCTTGCAGTCCAAGGGACTCTCAAGAGTCTTCTCTAACACCACAGTTCAAAAGCATCAATTCTTCAGTGCTCAGCATTCTTTATGGTCCATACGTGACCACTGGAAAAACCATAGCTTTGACTATACGGACCTTTGTTGGCAAAGTAATGCCTCTGCTTTTTAATATGCTTTCTAGGTTTGTCATAGTTTTTCTTCCAAGGAGCAAGCATCTTTTAATTTCACCTCACTGCCTATGCAGTATTAAATAAAATGACGTATGTTAACGTGCAAAACACAGGGATTAGGATATGTAAGTATGCAGTAAATGGTTACCTCGTATTATTAATTTGATACTAGTAGTATTACAGAAGATTTCCTACAGACAGCTGTGGCAAAGTGAGAAAAAAATAACTATTTTAAAGCCCACAGTCAAGTGAGAGCTAAGCATAGCTAAGGATTTCATTCTTTTGCATCTTCTTTTCTGTCCCAGGTTGTGAAAATATGTAATGACGGAGCCAGTGCAGTATGGAGACACGTGTGTGGAAAAGCACAGTAGGACCCACCGGACAGCACAGTGGGTGCTGTATCAGGGAGAGGGGGAGACCTCCCCAAGGTCATGATAATAAACTGCCAAACTATTCAGAATCTCCAAGACCACCATATTTAGGGGTCATTTCAGTGCAGTTCCATTGTATTTAAATGACTGATGTTGAACACTTATACCTAAACCTAACGCATAAAGGAAAAATGATTGAGAGATAGATTAAAACCCTCTGTCCTCTATTTGACTCACTTCAACTCTACTTCTTTGGGCAGAAATTCTGCTTTTTCTTGATGGACATTACAGATCTGATGGTCCAGCTTTCTCATTTTCTTTACCCATGTGCGTTTTAAAAGGTATGATAATCAGTCAGGGATTACAGTTATTGGACTTTCTTCCTCTAGCCAAGAGGTTCACATAGATAAAGTGCCCAGTCAATTTTGACTGAATGAATTAATGAAATGAATAAATGAACAGGGGAGTTTGTAGATGGTTGAAGCCATCTCATTCTTTTTTATATCATCCTCTATAAGGCAATGGCACCTCACTCCAGTACTCTTGCCTGGAAAGTCCATGGACGGAGGAGCCTGGTGGGCTGCAGTCCATGGGGTCGCTAAGGGTCGGACATGACTGAGGGACTTTACTTTCACTTTTTACTTTCACGCCTTGGAGAAGGAAATGGCAACCCACTCCAGTGTTCTTGCCTGGAGAATCCCAGGGACAGCGGAGCCTGGTGGGCTGCAGTCTGTGGGGTCACACAGAGTCGGACACTACTGAAGCAACTTAGCAGCTATATGGAATCTGACATAAAAATGTGAAAATACTGATTTGAATTACATGATGATTGAATTGCTGTTCATTTTATATTCTGGCACTGATAACATGATTTGATTTCAAGATTCCATAATAAGTTTTCATATTTTTACCACTAAGCTTGAGTTCCTCCCCCAAACATATTTGGATCTATTATGGTCTTTCCTGTTTTGGTGACAGATTCCAAGTATATCGGGACAGTATAATTAGAAACTCCTTCTTTTATAAATGATTACATAATTTTTAAACCAATCAGTGTGTCTAAATTTGAATGAACAGCTCTTCTGCAACCCTAAAAAGTGACTTTTTCCCTTTAACTCTTTAAAACACCACAAGCACACACACACACATGCACACACACACACACACAGACATGTACACACACCATACTACCTGAAATATGGAGCAAGAAGCCATAACCTCAAATCAATGTAGGGCAGTTAAGAGTGCTGATGATACAGATGTAGTTCGCTGATATGCTCTCTCATGGAGTATTTTAGGAAAAATAAATTGCAGCACATTCATAATTCAGCATTATTTTCTTAGATTAGAATTTCTTGCCCCATATGTCAGAAAGAGATTTCTAACTGAATAGATTAAAGCAATCAAACCTTTTCTCACGGACACCATACACAAGTCCTGCTGGGAACAAATGAAAGCTACAGCATCAGTTTAGGGGGAAAGAAAACTCTTCCCCAAACTGTTTTCAGAAGTTGGGATGTGGAAAGGGAGAAAACTAACAATTAAGAATATTTTGCAATCACATCAAAACATACAACCATGGGTGGATTTAGGAGAATGAGGAGCTTTCTTATTTTACAGTCAAAGTTCCAAAACCCATTATGCTAAATAAAACAGAGTTTGTCGGGGAGCAATAAAAGTAGAGGCACAAAGGGAAGGTTAATGTTTAAGTAGCACCCAGATGCCCTTTAGAGTGAGGGTGAGGAGAGAGGCTGAGGGAAAGAGCCAGTGACTGCCTTCACGGTAACGCGGATCATCTGTCTCATGGAAAAGGATTGGTGCTAGAATTTTTGTTCAAGCCATAAGGGTCTAGGAGACTTCTGCAGGGCTTTCAATATCCACAGGTGGAAAAGAACAACTCTCCAACTTTCATAGTTTCCAGCTATGTTCACATTTTCTGACCTTTCCCTTGGGAATTCGCATTCTACTGTTTCTTCCTGACGTGGATTCCTTTTCTTGTTCTGCCACTTCTTGCCTCTTCAGTGCTACACCCAAGTAGTTTTTCTCCCTGTGATCCAGACATTCTGTACCAGGTATACCTCTTGCTGAACTGCAACCTCCACCCTCCACAGCTCACCTCTCTACTCCTCTCTTTTCCACAAAGAACTAGATCGCTGCATTGAAGAAATTAAACAATGAAGCAGAAAAGAACTTCTCATCGGAATGTTCCATCCCACTGCTTAGACCCAATCTTTACATTTTAGCTTTCTCATCTTAAAGTCATTTATGGAAACCGCCTGTGTGTGGATAGGTTCCTACTTTCCTTTGATGTGGGTCAGAATCTCACATTAAACAGGTAAATATTCCAAATACTCCCTCTTCTAACCATGTTTACAGAACCGAATCAGGTAATTGTGCAAATCAGAATGAACACAAGCTAAGATGATAATGCTTTATCCTTATTTGAAGTTATCCAGTCAATACATAATCTTTTATCTCTCACTAGTTTTGCTGTCCTAGTTTCTTCCTCTTAGCAATGCAAAAGGACTTTCCTTTCTGACCCTTGAGAGGAAGCCAGAATATTAAAATTGCAGCTCACATTTGTAAACCAGACTTAATCAACCAGATGCACCCACCTTGCACTTTGAATCTGGATTCTGTTGAAATCAGCCAGAACAAGTCTTCAGTCCAGTTCAGTTGCTCAGTCATGTCCAACTTTTTGCAACCCCACGGACTGCAGCATGCCAGGCTTCCCTGTCCATCATGAACTCAGGTCCATCGAGTCAGTGATGCCATCCAACTATTTCATCCTCTGTCATCCCCTTCTCCTCTTGCCTTCAATCTTTCCCAGCATCAGGGTCCTTTCCAATAAACAAGTCTTAGGTGCTTGCAACTAAGGATGTTGAATTGATAAGTGTTTCTCTTCACATTCTCACCAATAGATGTAATAGCTTTTAAAGTTTTATCAATGGGATAGGCAAAAAAAATACAGCTCATTATTGGGATAAGTTTTAGCTACCAGACTCCTAGATTAATTTAATGCTTTTCTTTATTAATTGCTAACCATTTAAATTTCTTAGGACTGCATTTATTTAATGTCTTTATCTAATAAATTTTACCATAGTCTTTAATATCAGATTTTTTTCCTTACCTATTTTCAGGATATTCTCTATAATGTGGATAATACTATATTTAATGTTTTTTGGAATTGGTTTTTGATGCCCATATGAAGAGATACTCCAAATCGCTTTTTAAGAATTACTAAATAATTAATTGTCTCAATAACATTCTAAGATTTATTTCTCCTTTTTTCATATCTTTGTAAGGCTGGACAACTTTTTAAAACAATTCTAGGCCTCAAAATGCTTATCTGTGAGAATATTTACTTAGTATACAGTTCTAAAATTCTATAATTATATTTATTTTGACTCAATATGATCTTATACACAAAGCATGACTATTGAGAAAATAAAAAAAAATGAGAGAGTTGCTAATGTTTTATAGTAATAAGAATCTGCATTTTGGAACTGAATACATCATATTTATTATTTCTGCTGATAAAGCACAAAGTCTGGATGACAAAAAGTTAACTATACTAGTACCTGGTCAATGAAAGAATCTAGAAATACAAGAGAAACAAGAGCCTGAAAATGTACACTAACTGCATAGTAGGATAAAAGTCTTATAGACCTGAGTTCCTTGTCTGGTAACTGGAGAGAATTATCTAAAGTTTCTCATATGAAATAAATGGACAAAATTCACTCACTGATATGTGAAGTTTTAAGTACTACCAAACAATGAAACTATCAAAAATTAAGAAAACATGAAATCCAATATACATATATACAAGCTACTGGCTCTGAGACTATGGGGCCCAATATGAATAACATGAAAAATGTTGGCCTAGTGAAAATTCTGGAAACATCCTGGGAACTGATTCCCAGAGTAGGTACAGGTATGTGACAGGTATGCCAGGACACTGCAAACAGACACTGGCAGGAAGTTGGAAGCAGTTCAGGTAACTTTGCACACTGTTGACAAATTTTATCTTAGGAGTCCCTGTGACTTCATGATATTGGGGTCTACAGAATCCTACCAGAAAGGCCTCATATGTAAAGAAGCAGTTCAGTAAACTTCTACCCAACTGTGACTCTTCGGTTGTAAAATGTAATCTTGAATGTCAGTGATTTATTTTCCTAACTCTTGAAATGTAAACAAAGTTAATGAAAACTGAACTCTAACCAACACAGAAAATTTCCTTTCCTTTTTATATTGTAGCATATATTTAGGGATTATGCGTCTCAGTTTAGGAACATGTTACATGGGAAAGTATTTCCTCTCTAGTTGTATTTCATGATGGGCTGGGGTAGGTGCTTAAACGATATACTAACTGAGCATGGTTTAGTATTGACAGGTTATATCTCAAACTCACATGACTTCAATGGTGCTAATAGTGACCTAAATAGAAGGACACACTGAAGCGAAGGGTTACCCCCAAAACAATGGAAAGGTAAACTGTTTTCTTAACTCAGTGCTAAAAGATAAAGAATATACATGGAATTATAATTTTACGTTGTTGGTGGAAATATGGTTTTTACATAATATTCATACTAAGAAATAAGCTTACCACATGATGAATGGTGACTGGCTCAAGAAACAAGTAGTATCTCCGAAGGCAATTCAACAATCTGCTTAAATAAATAAAATTAAAATATATATTCAAGAGAAAAATAATAAACAAAAGACAACTTTGCACAACTTTTAATTACATCAGGATGAAACTTGGCAGCTTCATCTGGGATACTTCAGTGCCCTAGGATGAACTCAGTCCCTGATTGACAGGTCAGAGAGTGTTTTTACTTAATTAAACCAATGGAGGGAAGTCCTCTTTGGGTTTATGTGAGAGATATTGAGATGAGAAATACAAGTATACGAATGCCTTTTCCTTACTGTGCTTGTGTAAAAGGCTGCTGCAGATTAGTTGTGTGCAGGGCATCTTCACTTCCACACCACCAGGCACATACTCCCACGGGGGGCCAGATCTGGAGAGAATCTGGCAGAAGGCATTGCTTGCGTCTGTTTCTGTTACCCTGATAATTTGTTTTTTTGAAATACTTGCAAAGCATCAGTTTTTCCTTTGGAAACACACAGCCCACCCACTGAGGCAAAGTGTTCTTTTCTTGACTAAGCATATGCCTGATTCTTGGAGAGAATGTCAGAAGAGGTTAAAAAGAATCTGTGCTTGGGAAAATAAAAGATCTTTAATGTTGAAAGACAAAATGTAGGCTTCTGAAAACTGAAAGTCAAAACTTATACCTACATTACACCCAAAGATGGATGCTACATATGGTTATTTCACATGTCCACTGATTCTGCCCATTCAGTTATTTATACATGCATTCAATTAATTTTACTGCCTACCAACTAAATCCTAAGCAGGCAATGATCTTTGGCAATTAAGCAGTGAAGAGAGACAAAGCTCTTGATCTCATGGATCTTATATTTGTAGAAGGCCTGCCACTGAAAAATTGTGTTTCATTTAAGCCTTCAGTTCAGTTCAGTTTAATTCAGTTAAGTTGCTCAGTCGTGTCTGACTCTTTGCGACCCCATGAACCACAGCACACCAGGCCTCCCTGTCTATCACCAACTCCCGGAGTCCACCCAAACCCATGTCCATCGAGTCAGTGATGCCATCCAACCATCTCATCCTCTGTCGTCCCCTTCTCCTCCTGCCCTCAATCTTTCCCAGCATCAGGGTCTTTTTCAAATGAGTCAGCTCTTCGCATCAGGTGGCCAAAGTATTGGAGTTTCAGCTTCAACATCAGTCCTTCCAATGAACACCCAGGGCTGACCTCCTTTAGGATGGACTGGTTGTATCTCCTTGCAGTCCAAGGGACTCTCTAGAGTCTTCTCCAACACCACAGTTCAAAAGCATCAATTCTTTGGCACTCAGCTTTCTTTATAGTCCAACTCTCACATCCATACATGACCACTGAAAAAACCATAGCCTTGACTTTGGTCCATAGATGGACCTTTTTTGGCAAAGTAATGTCTCTGCTTTTTAATATGCTGTCTAGGTTGGTCATAATTTTCCTTCCAAGAAGTAAGCATCTTTTAATTTCATGGCTGCAGTCACCATCTGCAGTGATTTTGGAGCCTAGAAAAATAAAGTCAGCCACTGTTTCCCCATCTATTTGTCATGAAGTGATGGGACCAGATGCCATGATCTTCGTTTTCTGAATGTTGAGCTTTAAGCCAACTTTTTCACTCTCCTCTTTCACTTTCATCAAGAGGCTCTTTAGTTCTTCACTTTCTGCCATAAGGGTGGTGTCATCTGCATATCTGAGGTTACTGATATTTCTCCCGGCAATCTTGATTCCAGCTTGTTTTTCTTCCAGCCCAGTGTTTCTCATGATGTACTCTGCATATAAGTTTAAATAAGCAGGGTGACAATATACAACCTCGACGTACTCCTTTTCCTATTTGGAACCAGTCTGTTGTTCCATGTCCAGTTCTAACTGTTGCTTCCTGACCTGCATAGAGGTTTCTCAAGAGGCAGGTCAGGTGGTCTGGTATTCCCATCTCTTTCAGAATTTTCCACAGTTTATTGTGATCCACACAGTCAAAGGCTTTGGCATAGTCAATAAAGCAGAAATAGATGTTTTTCTGGAACTCTCTTGCTTTTTCCATGATCCAGAGGATGTTGGCAATCTGATCTCTGGTTCCTCTGCCTTTTCTAAAACCAGCTTGAACATCTGAAAGTTCACGGTTCACGGATTGCTGAAGCCTGGCTTGGAGAATTTTAAGCATTACTTTACTAGCATGTGAGATGAGTGCAATTGTGCAATAGTTTGAGCATTCTTTGGCATTGCCTTTCTTAGAATATTTTAGGTCCTATATTAAAATATCTTATATCTTCTATATAAGATACTATATATATCTAGATATTATATCTATATCTATATAAGATATTATATAGAATATTTTAGGTCCTTATAGAAGGATATAAGATATAAGATAAGATATAAGATATCTATAAAGATTATATATATATATAGATATTATACCTATATCTATATAAGATATTATATAGAAGATCTTAGGTCCTTATAGAAGGATATAAGATATAAGATAGGATGTAAGATATCTATATAAGATATTGGATATGTATCTAGATATTATATCTATATCTATATAAGATATTATATAGAATATCTTAGGTCTTTATAGAATATCCTTAGGACACTCAATGTTTGGAATCCCATCATTTGGATCCATTTGATGGGAGAGAATTATTGATGATGAGGTCCTCTGGGTTGTCAGAATTAAAAGACAGTCATCCTCTGACCTGTGAAACTTACCTACAGGCTGTAGGGAGGGTAAAACAGGCACTGAGTAGCCATGTCTGCATTATCATCTGATTTTATCCTTTGCCCTTTAATTTTAGATCAAATCCACTACCCATGATTCCGAAACACACAGCGTTGCTAAGACTATTCTTCCAAACCTCACATTCCTGCTGAGTCACTTGTACTGGAGTGCTTGGATGCTGATAGCATCTAATTGAGAAGATGAGTAGAGAACAAAAGACAAATAAAATGGAAAGATAACCACAGACCCTTAACAGTGTCAAAAGAACACAAATAGGTTAATGATAGGGAGAGCAAAGACGGAATTAGTTTAGGTGGAGTAAACAGAATGGTCTCTCACAAAAAGTGACAGTAAAACTATCAAGGATGATAGTGAACTTGACATGAGTACAGTTGGTGAGAAGATTATTCCATTTAGAGGAAAGAGCTAGTGAAAAGTACCTAAAGCAGTAAAGAGTTCACTGGTCCTAGGAATCGAGAGTAGGCTAGGGTAGCAGGGAGTAGAGAGCTAAAAGAAGGCAGTATAAGAAGATGTTGAAACATTAAGCAAAGACCAGATCAGGCAAAGCCTTGTAGGCTGTGATGACAGAAACCATATGATCCTTTAAGTTAATATGCCAGGTTCTCATTTATGACTATTCAGATGGGGAACCATAACTAAAGTTGTGGAGGATAAAATGAAGAAAGCCAAACAATGCAAATTAGACTTAGCAAAAATTAAGATGTGCATTACACATGCAAACAGAAGCCAGGCCACTGATAATTACTCTCCTGAGATCTGCCCTCATTATAACACAGATGTGAGAAAGGTTAGTGAATCCTATGAGGCCTTTTACTGAGAAAAAAATACAGGTTCATGTTAAAGATTTAACAACTCAATTATAAATGAGTATAATTAATGGTTTCCTATAAAATTTATTATTTTTTATGGAACATGATAGAAACTTAGATAAGAAGTAAAGTAACTGTGTTTCCAACATGAGTAATGGTGTATAACATTATACTATATTTAGCTTCTGGATGTTTTTCACTCTTCAGGGAATCATCCTTAATATGGAATCTATAGGTAGAAGATGGTATTCCCTCTGAAAATCAGCTATCAAACTTGAACATTTTCCTGATAGACTATTATAACAAAAAGAAGACTGGAGTGACATACAGGAGTTAGCATTAAAATGTGCCTCACAGGTAATGGTTGTCACAGAAAAGCTTGTGACATAATTAAGAGATGATTTAATACTAAAATTGTGGTGCCAACATTCAGGGCCTGAATTAAAGTGAAAAGGAGGGAAGATTCTCAACTAGTAAGAACAGGGATATGGTTTAGCTTGGGTTCTTTATTGGAAAATAAGCAATAAGCACACTTGAGGCGTATCTGGGAATCTTTCTATTATTCTGTGAGAAGACCCCGAGTTTTACAGGCTCTCAGATAGCACTTATATGGTTGACTCATTACACTTGTATTTGTGGATGTCACCTTCTAGATGATCTGCCACCAGTCCTTCAGCAGCCTTATGCTCTTCTTGCTCATTCTCCTTGCAGTTCTTTCACTGATGGTCAGGGAATGATGATTAATTTTAATATCTGCCTTAGGCAAACAATTCAGAAGGCATATCTCCTGTTAAGACACTAAGTATCCCTAAACCAATTATGAAATATAAATGATTTCTGGATTATCTCAGACCAAAATTGGTTACAGATTTTTACTTACTACAGGATCTTCTCATCTTAAACTAATTTCTCAAAAGGAGTTTGTTTTATTTTTAATTGTATTGGATCAAAATATCTTTGAGATGCAACTGATCTATTTATGATTAGAACAACATGTAGAGTTTTATTTATATCCCCTCATCAGTACTCAATGAAACATTGCTACCAAATTTTTTTCTAGCTCTATTTAAATTCCGAATTATTCTGTTTTGCTTTTTTCTTTTTTTCCAGGGCTTAGATGCACTAACATAGACAAAACTGACTGAAGATTTGTTGGATACTATTGCTTATAGACCAAAGTATCAGTAGTTGGACCCAGGAAAAAAAAAAAAAATCCCATTGGTTTATTTACACAAGGCAATCATATTAAAGACAAACATCAAAGGATAAAAGTCTCTTGAAATTCCAAACAAAACTATATTTTTCAAATAGAAAGTCTATTAAATCCAGGCCAACTTCTTGTGTTGGTGGGAATGCAAACTAGTACAGCCACTATGGAGAACAGTGTGGAGATTCCTTAAAAAACTGGAAATAGAACTGCCTTATGATCCAGCAATCCCACTGCTGGGCATACACACTGAGGAAACCAGAAGGGAAAGAGACACATGTACCCCAGTGTTCATCGCAGCACTGTTTATAATAGCCAGGACATGGAAGCAACCTAGATGTCCATCAGCAGATGAATGGATAAGAAAGCTGTGGTACATATACACAATGGAGTATTACTCAGCCATTAAAAAGAATACATTCGGATCAGTTCTAATGAGGTGGACGAAACTGGAGCCTATTATACAGAGTGAAGTAAGCCAGAAAGAAAAACACCAATACAGTATACTAACGCATATATATGGAATTTAGAAAGATGGTAACAATAACCCTGTGTACGAGACAGCAAAAGAGACACTGATGTATAGGTCAGTCTTATGGACTCTGTGGGAGAGGGAGAGGGTGGGAAGATTTGGGAGAATGGCATTGAAACATGTATAATATCATGTATGAAACAAGTCGCCAGTCCAGGTTCAATGCACGATACTGGATGCTTGGGGCTGGTGCACTGGGATGACTCAGAGGGATGGTGCGGGGAGAGAGGAGGGAGGAGGGTTCAGGATGGGGAACACATGTATACCTGTGGTGGATTCATTTTGATATTTGGCAAAACTAATACAATATTGTAAAGTTTAAAAATAAAATAAAATTAAAAAAATCCAGGTCAACTTAGAAAGTTAACTTTAGGTCATGTAGGAATTATCTAATATTATATTTGCTATTATGATCCCAAGTGAGACTCTGCTGTTCTGGGTCACTCTAATTATTTTGTAAAACAGTCCTCAAACAGTCTCAATGTGAAAATGTAAAGTAAATGCCTGCAGACAATGCTTTACTGAGTTACTTGGCATTTTAAAAAGGAATAATCTGTCTTTCTTTCACTTTAAATATTCAGCTTTTATTCAGATTTTGGTTTAAATTTAACAGAAGGCAGTATAATTGTCCAAGGAAAACAAAATTTTTCATACTATTTAGTTGCTCAGTCTATAATAGTTCTGTTTAATGAAAGAAATGGCTTGTTTTTAGAGAGGCTGTTGGCAAAGGATCAACATTACTAAAGGGTATAGACCCTCTCTGGATGCACAGACTAACTCATGTCCATATTTTCTTTTTTAAAAAGAATGCTCTTTAAAATGTGAAGTGAAAGAAGAGACTTGTAAAGCAAATAAAAGCAAATAAATACAACCCTTAGTTTTGTTTTTTTCATGAAGAATGCAACACCACATAATATAAGACAGGGAGAATGGGGGGCAGCAAGAGATCTTATATTGATTAAGATATTAAGACTTGCCATAATATTGCTCCATTGTTTTAAAGTGAATTTGGTAATCGATCAAGATGAGAAAGGTGACAAACCCAGAGTAAAAACCAGCCATCTAGACCCCTGTTACAGGTCAAGACCAGGTATGTACCTGGTATGTACCTGGTATGTACTTTCAGCCACTGAGAAGAAGCCTGACTTTCTCTTTTCCTCCTGTTTCAGACAGAATAAAGCAACTTGAAATCACAGAGAGAAATGTCCTGCTATATATTATAGAAGATATCAACTTAACAAGAGAAGAATTTCAAGTAAGAAAAATAATGTTTCTATTTTAATAATTTTAGTGCATTGCAAAGTAATGTGAATTTTGTTTATTTAATATCCACCAGAATCCTTTCCCTGAAAGCAATTTCTCTGGATATCTCAGCCCGTGATATATCTTCATGGCTTGCAAAAATTGCTGCTTCAATTAGGTGCTCGGTTTATTTGGTTATTTATGTAGAGAAGATAATAGAAATGTATGGTTCATAGTCTCAATAAGCAATGTGAATCCTAAATCAAAAGCTCTTGCCTGGATTTTGACTTGGCCACCACCTCTCACTGTGGTGTTGGAGGAGACTTTTGAGAATCCCTTGGACTTCAAGGAGATCAAACCAGTCAATCCTGAAGGAAATACCTTGAATATTCATTGGAAGGACTGATGTTGAAGCTGAAGTTCCAATATTTTGACCACCTGATGCAGTCAACTCCCTGGAAAAAACCCTGATGCTGGGAAAGACTGAAGGCAGGAGAGGATGACAGAGGATGAGATGGTTAGATGGTATCACTGACTCAACGGACATGAGTTTGAGCAAGCTCTGGGAGATGGAGAAGGACAGGGAAGCCTGGTGTGCTGCAGTCCATGGGGTCGCAAAGAGTCAGACATGACTGAACAACAGAACAACAACAACAGCCACCTCTCACAATTAAAATAGTTCAGGAGTGGGTAACAGTTAACAACAGTGGTTAACAATCAAACAAGCTCTAAAATCTGAGAAAATGTTATGAGTCATTTCTGACTTAATTATTGACTAGTTTTATACAACTGTGTAAGATCTTACAAAGCCAGTTTTCTCCTTAGAAAATATATAAAAAATATGAGCTATCTTATATAATGATGGTGAAGATCCAACAAGGGGAAAGACATTCCCTTATCAATATATCCCACTCAAACAAGTGCTCAGTGAATGGGCATCCGTCCAAACAAAAGAACAAACAAGTATTATTCAACAAGAAAATGTTGTCTAACCTGTGCTTTCTGGGTTGTTCATGCGAGCCTGAAATTTTCACATGCAAAGAGATTAAAAGTCTTAAGTAACACATAAAAGATTAATGTTCATATACATGTGGCAATTAGTAACTGGTACACAATTGACATATAATGATAGTTGGATGTCTTTTACTAAACCAAATGCCTTATTTATTCATGTTTGAGGGGAGATAATCAATGTTACCAACAATGAAAGTATAAAAAGTCAATCCACCGGATTAATTGTAGCTTTATTTTCACAATAACTTATGATGTGATATATTGCCTAAGCACACTTGTATAAGACCTTCTCAAGATCTTGTTTTACAAGATCTTCATGTTTCTCATGCATGACCACTGAGTGAAACATATCACCTGAATATCACATGACCAAACAAAGTTAGGGAGCCAGGGACCTCTATAATTTCCATATATGTCACATGATAATGGTCATGGATCTATAATTATTTTTTACAGATGGATGGATAGATAAAGAAAAGAGTAATGCAAGAGTGTTAAATATGGTCCATAGAAACAGATTCAAAGTTTGACCACTATAGACATAATCTGAGTGAAATACAAATCAAATGCTTATTTGTTTAAGGAGGCAGGGAAATTTTTTAAAACATTTTTTTTGAGTAATAGCAAGAACTTAACCTCTCTGTCTTTGTTACTTGAAAGTGCATTTGATGGACATATAAATCTGTAAATCTCCATGAAACAAATGAAGAGGCTATGAACACACACGAGGATGAAGCTTCAGGGCATGACCAATGCATTTGGTCTTTCTGATAAGATCTTCCTTTTACAAATAAAGGGAAATGGTTTTAGAAAAGAAGATGAAAACCAATCAAACATAAAGCCATATTCAAACCCAATCAAAGAGGCTAATCTCCCAGGAAGGACAGTGGATTGATACTCTGGGAAGATAAATCAGACAACATCCAAAGCTGAGAACCAACTCTGAGATTTGACAATCAATGAATCACTGGACACCTAATCAGCCTGTCTCCTTGGAACATCATGATCTAAAGGCAAATCGATAGGAGCCAATCATATCATGATCTTCCTAAAACGATGAATGACGAGTGAAGGCCAGCCAGTTGAAAACTTTATACAATATTGCTTTGGGCAATAAAAATATAAGGAGTCCAGAGAGGCAGTCATGAGGTTGGAAATGCAGGAAATATGGCTCGTCTCTGCCAGTTAACATGTTTAATATAGAACAGATGTCTGGCCTAAAGGACTGTGTTATGACCTACAGGCTACTTTAGTGACTGAGAGACATACCCAGAAAGGTTACTGGGAGAGAGGCCCAAAAAGGAGTAAATCACTCCTGTGTAAATTACTTGTGTAGGAAACATTTCTTAAAATCTTTCCTTGGAAAAATCTCACCAGCCTAACTGGAAAGTTAACCTAGAGATGATTGAGACGACAGAGGTCTCAAGCCCCTAATTTCCAGTAATTAGGGATGAGGGAAAGCCACTTCATGGCTGTGGATGAAAAAACGGAACATGGAAGCTTCGGCAGGGAGCACTTTTCCTTTTAAAACTGAGGTAGGATGGTAGGTATAGAGATAAATGGAAAGATAGGTAGGTAGATAGATATACAGATAATTGATGGGTGGATGGATGATAGATAGATAGATAAACATATAGACAGATAATAGACTGATACAGATCTGCATACCTTTTACTTCTTCATTCTAACTCAAGAATTTTCATTAAGAAACAACTTTGTTCCCCTACCATCCTGCCCCAGGGAGTGTTTGGCAATACTTGGGGACATTTTTATTCTCACAGCTGAAAAGATGCTGCTAGTATCTGGTGGGTAGAAGCCAAGGATGCTGCTAAACCTCTCAGAGTGAAAAGTACAGTCTCCCACAACATACAATTAGTTGACTTGAAATGTAAATAAGCCTGAGATTGAACAACCCTTCTCTACTTGAAATAAATCCCACCAAGGACACTACTTGCCCTGTGAAACTTCCAGTTCTCCTGGACATCTCTCCCATTTCCTTCTGTACAAGAAGTCTCCCTTATTTCTCCCCATGACCCACTTCTTCACATCAATCATGTTGGGCTGAAATATCACCTTCTCAGGGAGGCCTTCTCTCATACCACCCACCCACCCCCACCATGCCTGCCTGCCTGGTTTATCAATATCTGCCATACTGTATAATTTATTTTCTGTTTTGTTTCTTCTCTATCTTCACTAGAATTTTAGATCTATCCCAGCATGAACTCTGTCACTCTGTCCTCAGTATATGAGCAGCTCTTAAAACAATGTCAGGTATTTACGCTCTCCAACAAATAGTTTTTGAATAAATTATTGAATGTTGATCATCAGTGTGTCTCCTGAATGCAACTGTGGAGTAGAGCACCTCAGTGACTTATAATGAGCATGTGTAAAAGAACTACATTTCTGTCCATTGAACCAATGATATGTGGGGACTATTTGTTTTTACAATATAGAAATAGGCTGTCTGTAAAACACGTCTGCCGAACTGTAGTAGAAACACTTAGAACCAGTGTATGGTGAAGCAAATGTGACTCTTCCCTCCTGGGAAGAGAAGGATGGAGAAGCAACTCTAGGGGAGGAAGGGGGTACATACCTGTGCATATGCATGTTTACAATGTGATTAGATGGCTTGCACACAAATGAGTAACAGCAGATCTGAAGTGTGGCAGGGCACATCTCACCACTCTGTGTGTGTTTGTTTGTACACTAGAAAATAGAAATCTAGAATTAAATGTATGTGGCATTTCTAGTGTTTCGATCATTTTTCTTTCTATAGAGTGGTGTTACATTCCTTGAATTATGAGCTTGTAGGGGAGTTAGTGTAGCTCCTTGAGGAATATACTTTGGGATTCACATAATAGGGCTGACCACGATTACGGCACAATATGTGTTGAACCAAATCTTCTCTAAAAATTCCGAAATGGGATGCAAGGAGACAGATGGCAACTCAAAGTGCAACATATCTTATGCAATTCACTGACCCTGAATAAAGCACACTTGCTAGCTGATTCTCAGAATCACCCATATGGCTGAAGATCGCAACACTCACTGATCTCCAAAATGGAGCATGGTGTATGGGGTATGATTTGGACAAGAACTTTTGTCTGTAAGAAGTCAGACTAACCAGAAAGAAAATGCAATGTCTGCTTTGTGTGGGCTAACCTAGAAAAAAAAAGTGAATGTGAAGAGATTCAAAGTAAAATTAAGTTTTACGTAAAACTTAATTTGTGGGAACAGAGAAAGGAGAAGGCACAGAGTAAACTAGCATTGTGGCAGCTTCTTCAGTTCAAAAATATTATTCATTCATTCTCTCTCCCTTTCATTCACCTACCTCTCCAATCTTCACCACCTCCTTTAGCCCAACATGAGGAACTAGGAACAGTGGAACCCAGTATTATTTCTACATAGCATATGCTTTTACAGTGAATCATGACTAATGATTAAAATCTTCTAAATAGGGTTTAGTAATTTCCACTTATTTTTTTTCAGATAGTAAACTGTGTTAGGGAATGTAACTTCATTCAGATTCCACCAAACAGAGAAAATTTTGTTTAATAGGAATGACACCAAGATGCTAACATTTGTTTCTGTAACTCCTAGTATTTTGTGGGATTTATCAAATAGAAATAAAGAAGGTCAATAATTTTTGCTAAAAATTTCAAAAGCAAAGATAATTTGTTTCAAGTCAATAGACAAACCATCAGTTCAACAATAAGCACTGCTCTGAATAGCCTGCTCTTAGAAAGTCAAGGAATGGTTGATTGTTGATTATCTATAAATTAACATTCTCTTTTCTTCTGCCTTTTCCCTAATTTATTTTACTTAGTCCCCTGACCTCAACCCCAACATAATCTAAGTCTGTCTAAATTTCAACCATGTTCCACTGTGATTACATAATATCAACAACATCTAAGAGGTGAAGAGGTGCATTATGTCCCTGGGCAACAGAAAGAGGTATTTATAACCTTCAGATTCAAGGAATTACTCAAATCAAATTCAAACTGGATGTCTGCCACAGTATAAATAATAATATTTAACATTTATTAATTATCCATTTACTTCCCACCAAGACCTTTAATTCATTCACTCTATTACAAAAACCCCACAAGGTGGCTGCTGTGACATCTACTTTGTAAATTGAGAAAATGAGGCTAATTTGTTCAGGAAGAACATGTATTAGCCACCAAGACATTCAATGTGTCACATATAATTAAAAATTTCATTTTAATTTTTTAATTTTCATATGTCTATTTGCAATTAATATATATTTAGACTGAAGATTTTGATCTACAGAATAGGTCATATTTTTATGAAGAGTTGTATTTTATTTTTTTGGCTGCACTGTTAGGCATATGGGGTTCTAGTTCCCCAATCAGCAATCAAATCCATTCCCCCTGTAGTGGAAGCTGGGACTCTTAACCACTGGACTGCTAGGAAAGTCCCAACCATTGTATTTTTTGAAAAAAATTTTTAAAGATGACTACAAAAAAAGGTAAAATGGTTGGCTAAATGAAGTATCAGTGGAATCCACTTATAAACATGTTTCTTATCTTTTGCCTTTATTTCCTTTCTCTGCTTCCATCCACACTCCTAGGTAGTTTAAACTTGTTTGGTAGGGATAAAGAATAAACATTTGTATCTTATTATGTCCCCTTCCTTCCAGCATCTTCCTTACAAATCTACTCCACTGAACCTTGAGCTCTTTTAAGAAAAGAACTTCATCTAATTCCTGTTTATTTCCCCAATGTCTAAGATAATGCCAGGCACTTAGTAGATGATCACTAAGGGTCTGTTGACTCAACCGAGATACTTCAGTATTTTAATCCTTCTGTGTGTCAGAGGTGGTATCTCTAAGGGAGTTTCCACAACTAGCTCCCCTCTTTCCTACCAAGTTCTGAACAGTATGAAAGATAATATTACCATCAATACAGATAAAAACCAGAATGGAGGGTGAACTTTAGTGTGAGAGCCCAATGAGCCTCATGACTGAATTTCAGAATCAGGTAGAATTAACCCCAAGGCAGAGGCAAGACTGAGCCCAGGCAGATCTCACATTTCCCCTCCCTTTACAGGGGACAGAAATACTAGAGGAACAGTGGACAGGAGAGAAAAGAAAAGTGGGACTAAGTCACACTTGTCCAGATATTACTCCCAATATGGCTAGTCAAATAATTCTCTTCATTCCTCCAAGGATGAAATATTGAATAAATAATGAACTGGAGAGAGGCTTGGAGTTCCACTATCAACAGAAAAGAATTACACTGAGGGGACTTCCCTGGCGGTCTCATGGTTAAAACATGGACTTCTGAGGTAGGGGGCGTGGGTTAAACCCCTGATCAGGAAACTAAGGTCCCAAGTGCAGAGGGGTGTGGCCAATTTTTTTTAAAAAAACCACCAGGAATGGAGAAGTATTCACAAATAATAACTTATAGCTTTCATCAGTACCTCAAAATTGAATGTTAGGCTGTAAGTTAAATGAGGAATTGCAGGGTCTACTTTATTTACTAGTGTCAATGGGAGAGCTCCCCAGAAGAAGAGAGTTGAGCACAGCAAATTTAATAGGAAGGGCCATGTAAAAGAGCAGGACGCCACTTCCCAGTTTGCATTTAAGGACTGCTGCTGCTGCTGCTAAGTCGCTTCAGTCGTGTCCGACTCTGTGCAACCCCATAGACAGAAGCCCACCAGGCTCCCCCGTCTCTGGGATTCTCCAGGCAAGAACACTGGAGTGGGTTGCCATTTCCTTCTCCAGTGCATGAAAGTGAAGAGTGAAAGGGAAGTCGCTCAGTTGTGTCCGACTCTTAGCGACCCCATGGACTACAGCCTACCAGGCTCCTCCATCCATGGGATTTTCCAGGCAAGAGTACTGGAGTGGGCTACCATTGCCTTCTCCGGCATTTAAGGACACGCACACACACAAAGAAACTGGAATCAGAACTGGTTGTGTGTGGGAGGTGAAAACAATTCAAAATAATGAAGTCCTTATCACCGCCTCCCTGGGGGTGACTGTAGGAGTTCCCTAGAGAAATTGACAGAACAACTGAGTGTGCCTCAGCCAGCTTATGTCAGAAGTAGTTTGGCAGAATTTTGAAAGTTGATCCCCGCAAGGCCTAGAATCAGGACACCACATTCTGAGTGAATAGAAAACTTGGGAGCTGACATTACCTTTGTACAGATACTTGGGGTGTATCATTAAAGAAAGACATATTTTAAAGATAACATACAGTTATTCTTGCGTTTTCAATGAGCACCTCAGTCCCATACTTTGAAATCTGTATAAGTTATTTATTTTAGTATCTGCTTCATAGCATGAAAGATTATTAACAACTTTAGCAGAAGCTTCTCTACAATAACAACTAATATTTATGTATTGTAACTCAATGTTGAATCTTTAAGGTACTTTTCAAAGGATCTGAACAAACCTAAAAAACAAAATGAAACCAACAAAAAAAGAATCAGCATGACTTTTTTTTAAATGGAAAACATTGGAATGAGAATCAGAAACTCTGGTCCTAGTTACTTCATCAGCATCCTAGTAACGCTGGAAGATTTCCACTTCTCTAGATATCACTGTAAGGAATTAGAGTAAGAAGGACTCTTAGAGGTAAACTATTCACATATTCTCATTTTACAGAAGATGTCCTGAGACTTTAGGGGAAAGTGTTTTCCTAAACACAGGTAGTGAGTGGATGGTACATCTAGGATTAGAATCCAGACTCTCACTCCTAGTTTGGTTTTTTTCCTCTATATAATCTCTTTGGTTCCTTTTAGCTCTGAAATCCTATGATTATAGTCACTTTCTTTTTTGGCATTTTTCATTCTTAAGATATATTAAAGCCTATACTCTTTCTCTTTCCCACTAACTCCGCTTCATCCATGTGGAGGCAAAAGCTCTGAGTGTAAGAATCATTTGCTCTGGATTGAGAAGTACAGCTTGGTCATTCTGAGAACAAAGGTATATAGTTCACAACTCTCTGCTTTGCATATTCCCCCAAGAGAGGTAATAATTCCTCTTAGAATGAATTACAGACAAAGCTAACCTTGAACTGAAGTCTATATTCATGTACCTACCCTCCTACTTGTACACTTCTTGTCAACACAGACCAAAAAGGGAATCAGATGACCCCTGAGAGGTACCAGCATGGCTTTCTTTTAAAAAGCAAAGCAAAGACTCCAAGGAGAAAGTTTTATAAATACTTGGATTCCCAACATCTGACCTTGTGCCTTACAAGAAAATACTAGTCAATGAATCAAATAGCTTTCAACATACTTCCAGAGAGTCCTTGAATTTATTATCTCTAGTTAATAATCTCTTTTCAAAGCTTGGACAGCTCCAGTGTGGATTTATCTATATTGTAAAGAACTGCCAGGTTCCACTGCTACATACCGACTTAGGAATGGGACATGAACCCTTACCCCTCCACCTCCAGGAGTGTTTACTACAACTGGCCATCCTCTACCCTGGAGGAGGACAGAACTGTTCTTGAACTAAGCCTTTTATACCCATATTAGTTTATCAGTTCCAATGAAAGTACCCTCCTAAGTACGAGTGTCTTTTTCAATAACAATGGCTAAGTCCTGAGATAATAATTTTATTTCAGCTCTTGAGTATACCACCTGAGATATGGGTTAGGAAGTACCCAAGTATCAGCATGAGCTATTTCACAATTCCAGTATCGTTGGGTTGTTTTCTGATACATGATAAGAAGTAGTAGATGCTAGAAATTCTGCAACCACCCCTCACCTGTGCAAGACTGCCCTCCTTCTTGTAATCTTGGGCACCAACTGTGAAGTGTATCCCCTGGCACATGGCTTCTTCAGTCAGGAGGCTGAGTATCTCGTTTGCTTTCCTGCATCCCTGGTGGGGTCAGGGTTCCCCTTTCCCCTTTCAGTTCAGCTCTCCTTGTTATCTTTGTAACACTTAGCAAAAGATAACAGATTAAGCCAAGTGCAAAGATAATGAAATATAAATTAGTAGATTTTCTAGCCTTTATCCACAGCCCTGTCAGAGTGCATTATCTGATAGATAGAGTTCAGAGCAAGTCAGTTAAATTTTCCCTTATCAGAAACGGAGTGTGAAGTGTGGTAATGTTGCTAAGTGCAGAACAAAAATCTTTCTCTTTTGCATCCCATGACTGCTCCAGGCAACATTCTTGGAAACCTCTGACTAGGAAGGAAGAGAAGACCCTGAGATATATACAGTGTGACAAGCCAGGAGGCTATGCTTCTCCGGTAACCATCCTATGAGCGGCAGTCGCCTGTGGCTGTGACATTACCACACTTTGCTCAGCTTCAGAAAGGGAAATTTAACTGACGACTGCTATGAACTGAAGCCACAGCCTAAACCAGATAATACACCCTGACAATACTGTCAGGCAAAAAAAGGCTGCGTTCCCATTGATTTCATCGCATTAGAGACATATTACCCTGAGCGGTGTGTGTTCCAGGGTATACTGTGCACACTGTGGGAATATCAAAAGGCATGCACGCTGGTTTAGGCAGAAGCAGGCCTCTGAGTGGAGATGCTCCAAGTGGCCTGCCGGAAACATGCAGCATTGGGCAGAGTGGAGAAGGTGATGCTATGGATGGCTATTATAACATGGTTCTCCACCTGTATCAACCCAACCGTTAGCGGCTGGGTTTATTTGAGAGGGGAAACCAGTTCAAATAAACCAAGAGGAACACTGAGCCTCCCCTTCTCTTTTCTTACAGAAGGACAGCAGATGCATGATAAAACATGCAGGGAGCAGGGAGTGAGGAAACTAAGTATTCAAATCATTGACTAAAATTCTGTACTTTGTGCAATTTGGAGATACAAACCTCTCTAGAACTTTCTTACTGTTTTCCCTATCATGTATCAAACGTTGACAAAGCAACGTTGGCACACGCTCATTCAAATAAATCAATCGTTTCTATTTCAGAAGACTAATTTGCCAAATCTAAAAACTTCACACAGTCATGCAAAGACAAAAAGAATTGGAAAGAAGCATTTTCTAATTTGTATTTTTTAAGGTTACAGATATATCTCATAGTTTTAAAAAGTAAAGGCTTTTTGATATTGTTTCTGTGTGACCTGAATGGATCAGAAGGGCAAGAAGAAAAGCAGCAAAAATCTGTCTTTGCTTCAAATAAACTTGAGAATTAAATCCTCATGCTTTCTTGGGAAACTTGAAAATTAAATTCTCATACTTTCTTGGGACTCAGGCTGGAAAATTATTTCATTTAGAAAGTGTCACATAATCTCTAATTCAGGCTTTCTAGCCATTCCTTAATTGCATACTTAACTTTAAATCTTCCAAAGTTGTCAGGATCATCTCTCTCTCTCGACACTCAGAGCAATACTTTCCATTTCTGAAATCTTTCATTTATTTGTATACAGTTAAAGCTTTGTATTTTTGCAGCTCATTTTTAAAAAAAAAATATATCCCACTGACACATGGGCGTGAAGCAACATCAAAGGCCTAGTCATCCTCATCCTTAATTGGGTTTAGTCCTATCCAATAATGGATAGTTGATGATTCACTCTTCTCAATGATTACACGTGTATATTCAGGGAAAAAAACACCATAAAAAAAGGCTGTCCATACCTTTCTAAAGGAAGGATTAAACCATAATCAAAGAGAGTAAGTTCTTACTTGCAAGCTTCTACTTTGATGGTATCAATATTTCCTTAATTAAAATAACAGGCTAGTAGTGTGAGAAAGAAGAGCAAAATAGTGAAAGAAAAGATTCAAATATGTTTAAGCCAATGCATATTGTTTCTCCACCATTTAAGAATGGTGCTGGACAACAAGGTAAGCACGCTCCCCTCTGATCTATGGAACAGAGAGCAAGATGCTTGGGACGGTCTGGGTTCAGACATTCCTCTTCCCCTGGAGCCCCACTCTGGAGCCTTCCAGTCACATTCTGCCATCTATGAAGACTTTTACCAAACTCTTTCCTCTTTTGAATATGAAAAATTTATAAACAAGCAAATAAAGCTTACAAATGCAATGAATATAAGGAATATAACTACTACTGGAGAAGGAAATGGCAACCCACTCCAGTATTCTTGCCTGGAGAATCCCAGGGACAGAGGAGCCTGGTGAGCTGCTGTCTATGGGGTCACACAGGGTCTACAGATTGTTAAATAATTAAATATAAAGATTGTCATATTGGTATAAAAACTCAATATAACAAATAATATAGCAGCATATAACAAATCAAGATTCACAACAGGGTAAATTGTATCTTTTATACCACACCCTTCATCTAACAAGACTTTAATTTTTTGTATTAATTTTCATGTTCAATCTCAAAGGTGCTACGTATGCTTTGCCTTTCTTACATTGCTGGATAAATTCCTTTCTGTCCCTTTATCTCTAAATTTTCTATTTATTTTTAGTTTGGGGTATCTCCTGTTAATATTGTGGAGCTGGATCTTTTTTGAACACATTTTCTGTGTCTCCTATTTTTAATATTTTAATTACCACTTATTTAATCTTATCTTGACAGCATTCACCCTATGTTTTCCTATTGTTCACCCTCACTCTTTCTCCTTTTGGTTACATTGACACATTTTTCTTTTACCTTGGGTGGCATAGAAATTTTCCTCCTATATGTTACAACAGTGATGACTATATTTTGAGCAAACTCATTAAAATGTTACCAACATCGACCCCAAAGTATGCCCATAGCTGTCACTGGCTGGTTCAAACAGCATCCAGGTATAGATTCTAGGTTTTGTTTTCCAGGTTTCCTTGTGATTTCTGCATGACTGTGTTACACAGAGGAAAGGTATACTGTCTATGTTTGTGTATACATAGTTACTTTGGACTAGTAAAGTATACCTTCCAGTAATCTTTGTTGGAAAAGATTAAATCATTTGAGTGCAAATGATAAACCTTCTGAATTTATCAATATCCCCAAATGTATTTTTTCGCCCTCAGAATTGAATGAAATTTTGGGTGGGTATGGGATTTTAGGTTCAAAATATTTTTTCCTGTAGAACTCCTGAAATTCTGCACCTTTTACCTTTTAGTATCTCTATGTCCATTAATAAATCTTACTAATCTCACTCCTGGTGCTTTTCAGATTACATCTTTCTTCTCTACAGTAGCCTGTGTGATTCTTCCTCCCGAATTTTTAGAATTTACTGAGTTTCTTATTAGAAACTCTACTTAAAACCATTGAGTCGTATAGATCAGTCTTATGGACTCTGTGGGAGAGGAAGAGGGTGGGGAGATTTGGGAGAATAGCATTGAAACATGTATAATATCATGTATGAAACGAGTCACCAGTCCAGGTTCGATGCACGATACTGGATGCTTGGGGCTGGTGCACTGGGACGACCCAGAGGGATGGTATGGGGAGGGAGGAGGGAGGAGGGTGCAGGATGGGGAACATAGGTATACCTGTGGCAGATTCATTTCGATATTTGGCAAAACTAATACAATATTGTAAAGTTTCAAAATAAAATTAAATTAAAAAAAAAAACCATTGAGTCAAATGGTAGATATATTTTTGGAAACCATTTATAAAGATTTGCACAGTACTACAAGACATGACATTGAACGGAAAAACATAGTTCCACTCTAGTTAGGCTCACAGTTTCCTGAGAGTAACAAACACACTAGTAAATTTGTAAGTCTATACATAACTACAGTTAAGCATCTGTCTACAATGTGGGAGACCCGGGTTCAATCCCTGGGTTGGGAAGTTCCCTGGAGAAGGAAATGGCAGGAGCCTGGTAGGCTACAGTCCATGGGGTCACAAAGAGTCGGACACGACTGAGCGATCTTCACCATCACAGTTCATACATAACTACACCTCTGACAAGGGCTACAAACGAAAGCATAGTATGTGATGTAAAATGGGATCAGCAGGGCATGGTGGAGATCAGGACACAAGGCAGAGAAAGCTTCTCCAAAGAATAATACATAAGGCCACACTGGAAACAGGAAAAGTCAGGTATGTAGTTAGGTAAGAGGACGAAGAAGGGAGGAGAAGTACATCATTTAACCTTGTCTAATCATAGTGAAAATTACATAATTCAATAAGAAACTAGATAAAATTATAATCCTTAAATAAAACTCAACACTTGTTCAAGCTATGATTTATACTACCCTTTATATGCTAATATTCCATAAATGGTTTCATACTAATGCCCTATCTATACGATGACACCAACATGGTAGGAAAATAGATGATTTGGTGTTTTAAACCAATATAAGTGAGAAATCATAACACAGTAGAGTGGATTCTGTGACTTGCACTCTATAAAACAATTTCTCAACTTCAAAGGCTCTTTAGCTGACCATATTATGTAAGAGCCTAGGGGATAAGACTGGCAAATTCAAGAAGATGACTCATTTCTCAACAAAAAAAATACTTTTTGAAAAAGACTAATGAATAAAGAGCAGAGAGAAGGAATCTTAGTTACTCTGCAGTCTACAGGTGGAGAATTAAACAAAATAATTTTACTAGAATTTTTTTGATTCCATGATTCAAAATATTTGGAACTAGAGAATTAGGGTCTAATCTAATATGATGTTTACCTGTGTTCTTTCCTTCCTGTACTGTGAAAGCACACCCCTAGAAGTATAATCACAACATTTTAGAACCAGGACAACAGAAAATATGAGGAGGTAACTCTATGGGAGTACAATTCCAGAATTTCCCAAGCATATCTGTATTCAAATCAAATTTCACATTTAAATTTGATGCTGTGATCACAGAGTACACAACAGAAGGTCAGAGAGTCAATTATTTCCTTTATTCCATCTCTATGTATTTCTCTATGTGGTACAATCAAATGGTCACAAGTGCGTTTCTGCTCCCTCAATAGATATAACCAGAGGAGTCACAAGGCAAAAATCAGTGACAAAGTGATGAAAATCCCTGTAATTGTGACATAATCTATTTGCTGTTTTCAGCCTATATTAGCAACTTTTAGAGTTTTAGCATGTCACATAATTTTCAAATATTAAATAATCATAATGATGGGTACTCCATTGAAAAACAATTTTCCCTTTTCATTTTAATAAGGAGAAAAGTGATAGGAGCAAACCCCTCAATTTGTTCCATCTGTTATATTCATATGACTGTGTTTCTTTTTTCTTTTTCCCTTTTTTCTGGAGATCAACAAGATAAATCTAACTGCCTAGCTGCAAAAAAAGGATGAAAGGGGCTCCACTGTGAACTGAAATTTCAGTTGAGATGCCTTATACTGGCTGATGTTCTGAAATTAGCATGAAACAGCACCAGAGGAAACAGAGGGATTCTTCAGTGTTGTATTTACAAAGGACCCTGTGAACTTTCCAAATGCCTGAGATCTCATTACCGACAACATTTTTTGCCCTCCAAGTTTTCACGTGGTGACCTTATGGCTTCCATCAGAGCATAGATGCAGATTTCCTCTCCAGCGAAATGGCATGAACAGAGTGAAAAAACACAGTCTTTAAGATGGGAAGCTGTGCACCACTGACATAATTAGGAAAGCTGCTTGGGAGGAGAGTGGTGGACATCTAATGAGCTAGCAAGGATAAGGTGGAAAATGAGAACGTGGTTATGTAGGAGAAGCACTGTTTGAGTTTTCCTTTAGGTAGGGCAAAAAACAAAATATTAAGCCTGCTGAAACCCTTCCAGAGTTTGAGGATTAAAAGCTCTAAGGAAGCTTATGCCACTGTAGAAAAGGAAGAGAGAGAAGAGAGTGTTCTTCCTTCAGTAGCTGTTTCTGATTACTATTCTTTTGACCTGAATTCAACTTGGAAAGGCAGCCTTAATGTCAGCATGAAAGAGTCACAGAAAATATTTTTAACGATCTCAATAAAAAACAGGATTTGGAGCAAGACATATGACATATTTTGACAAAAATTCAAGAGTTTAGAAACAAGTATCTGATTTTAAGAGGAATGATTACAAGATCAAGGACCCCATTAGTTTTGGTATTTTAGAGCCCCTATAAAAATACATGAACCCTGCAGCAGCGGTGTGAGTTCACATAAGTTACCAAACTTCCTCAACCCTTTGGTTTCTCAACTATACAGTGACAATCCTAGTACTCCTTATTTCAAAGGAATTTTCTATGAGAATTAACTAACACATGTAAACACTTAAAAGAGTGCTATCCCGTATTAAAGGACATTAGGTATTTGTTGTAATCAGAGACGATGAGGATATAAACTAAGGCAGTGTTTGGGGGAATTGAAGGAAACATGGTGACATCTGAGAACTAATTAGGTAGTAGAAATAGAAAAATCTGGGGATTCACTGGATGTGTGTCTAAAAAAGAAAGAAAAATTGGGGATAATCCCCAGAATTTAACCTAGACATCTGAGTTGGGAGAAAGACCATCAGTTGAAATGGAGACTGCCAAAGATAAAAAAGATGAATGGGGAAGATGATGTACACCTTTATTTGGGAAATTCTGAGGTTCCAATTGATTATTACAGGGCAGAACAAGAACATGCTTCATCTTAAAAGATAAAGAGCTGTTAAAGAAAACAAAATTGGTAACCTGAAGCATGTGGAATATCTGGTGGAGTTTAGTGAAATGGAAACAAAGGAGTAGAGAGGATCAAAGAATGATTTAATGGTGTCAGTACAACAAAAAGAGGGAAGAAAAACAATCCAAGAGAAGAGAGGATCACCAAGCATAAAAGACAAGAGGACAGAATAGGGTTTAGTGGTGAAAACTAGGCTAAGGTAGAGGAAATAGGGTAGAGAAAGGGTAAGGAAAGGAAAGGTAGGGTAGGAAATAGGGTAGGGGACTGGAAAAGGTCAGTTTTCATTCCAATCCCAAAGAAAGGCAATGCCAAAGAATCCACAAACTACCACACAATTGCACTCTTCTCACACTCTAGTAAAGTAATGCTCAAAATTCTCCAAGCCAGGCTTCAGCAATACGTGAACTGTGAACTTGCAGATGTTCAAGCTGGTTTTAGAAAAGGCAGAGGAACCAGAGATCAAATTGCCAACATCCTCTGGATCATTGAAAAAGCAAGAAAGTTTCAGAAAAACATCTATTTCTGCTTTATTGACTATGCCAAAGCCTTTGACTGTGTGGATCACAATAAACTGTGGAAAATTCTGAAAGAGATGGGAATACCAGACCACCTGACCTGCCTCTTGAGAAACCTATATGCAGGTCAGAAAGCAACAGTCAGAACTGGACATGGAATAACAAACTGGTTCCAAATAGGAAAAGGAGTACGTCAAGGCTGTATATTGTCACCCTGCTTATTTAACTTATATGCAGAGTACATCATGAGAAATGCTGGGCTGGAAGAAGCACAAACTAGAATCAAGATTGCCAGGAGAAATATCAATAACCTCAGATATGCAGATGACACCACCCTTATGGCAGAAAGTGAAGAGGAACTACAAAGCCTCTTGATGAAAGTGAAAGAGGAGAGTAAAAAAGTTGGCTTAAAGCTCAACATTCAGAAAACGAAGATCATGGCATCCGGTCCCATCACTTCATGGGAAATAGATGGGGAAACAGTGGAAACAGTGTCAGACTTTATTTTGGGGGGCTCCAAAATCACTGCAGATGGTGACTGCAGCCATAAAATTAAAAGATGCTTACTCCTTGGAAGGAAAGTTATGACCAACCTAGATAGCATATTCAAAAGCAGAGACATTACTTTGCCAACAAAGGTCTGTCTAGTCAAGGCTATGGTTTTTCCAGTAGTCATGTATGACTATGAGAGTTGGACTGTGAAGAAAGCTGAGTGCCGAAGAATTGATGCTTTTGAACTGTGGTGTTGGAGAAGACTCTTAAGAGTCCCTTGGACTGCAAGGAGATCCAACCAGTCCATTCTAAAGGAGATCAGTCCTGGGTGTTCTTTGGAAGGAATGATGCTAAAGCTGAAACTCCAGTACTTTGGCCACCTCATGCGAAGAGTTGACTCATTGGAAAAGAGTCTGGTGCTGGGAGGGATTGGGGGCAGGAGGAGAAGAGGATGACAGAGGATGAGATGGCTGGATGGCATCACCGACTCGACGGACGTGAGTTTGAGTGAACTCCAGGAGTTGGTGATGGACAGGGAGGCCTGGCGTGCTGCAATTCATGGGGTCACAAAGAGTAGGACACGACTGAGAGACTGAACTGAACTGAAAACTAGGGTAAGGTAGGGACTAGAGATAAAACCAGAAAGCACATAATGAAGGGCATGTAATATTCTGGACGTTGATTCAGGGCAGTCAGGGCCATTGAATACCTTCAAGCAGAGATGTGTATAACCTAATTTGGATGACAATTTTTTAAAACAGCCACAGATAACAGAGAGAGGAACAAGCCTGGAGTCAGAATGATCATTTAGGAAGCAATCACAAGGATCCAGAGGGGGAAAGATGTTTGCCACAACAAAGTCAAGGCACTAGGGAAGTTAGATGGAAAGATCCAAGACATTCTGAAAAACAGGGATAGAGAGGAAATAGGATGAAAACCAAAATTGGGATCAGGGATCAGAGTAATTGGTAATGAACACATGAGGACAGAAACATTTGTTGGGGAAGATAAATAGTTCCATTGTACATGTATTGAGATTTTTAACTCCCTTTAGATATCTGATTGAAGGTATTGGCAGATATGCTTACAGATTTTTGTCTTAGGAGAGAGAATTGTATTAGAAATATAGATTGGAATCCATTAGCTCATGTATTATATTTAGAGTCAAAGGAGAAGGTGAGGAACTATTTAGAGTGGGGAAAAGCAGCCCATAAAAGAACTGAAGAACATTAATATCGGGAGCAGAAGTTGGGGAGACTAAAAATTAGGCTATGAAGGAAGGACCATCAACAAAAGAGGGAAGCCTCCATAGGTCTTATCACCATGATACTGAGAAAGGAATATTTCTAGAAGAAAGTGTGTGGATAGTTTGCAGGTTAAAATAATTCAAAGAAGAAAAGAAAGTTGAATACTCAGGAATATCTATTGGATCCAAAAACAAAGTTATCAAGGTCCTTGGAAAGATAGAACTAATAAAGTAGAAAGGTTCTACCTGACCTCACACTTTCAACTCAAAATTGGGTGAGCAGGTTGGAAACAGTTTTAGATAGTTGACCTTTCTCCAGTAAGACATTCATACCTAGAAGGTGATAGAAAGTATGCTGCTGCTAAGTCGCTTCAGTCGTGTCCGACTCTGTGCGACCCCATAGACTGCAGCCCACCAGGCTCCCCCGTCCCTGGGATTCTCCAGGCAAGAACACTGGAGTGGGTTGCCATTTCCTTCTCCAATGCATGAAAGTGAAAAGTGAAAGTCAAGTCTCTCAGTGGTGTCCGACTCTTAGCGACCCCATGGACTGCAGTCTACCAGGCTCCTCCACCCATGGGATTTTCCAGGCAAGAGTACTAGAGTGGGGTGCCATTGCCTTCTTCGGATAGAAAGTATACTGAATATTAAAATACGAGGAATGGAGCGATGTAAAGGGGCAAGAGTATGGAGTGAAAAGATACCGAGGAAAGGGAACTGTGTGAGGAAGCCACCTAATCACATCACAAAGGCTCTGAGACATGAATTTTTTTTTTTTAAACTTTACATACTTGTATTAGTTTTGCCAAATATCAAAATGAATCCGCCACAGGTATACATGTGTTCCCCATCCCGAACCCTCCTCCCTCCTCCCTCCCCATACCATCCCTCTGGGTCGTCCCAGTGCACTAGCCCCAAGCATCCAGTATCATGCATCGAACCTGGACTGGCAACTCGTTTCTTACATGATATTTTACATGTTTCAATGTCATTCTCCCAAATCTTCCCACCCTCTCCCTCTCCCACAGAGTCCATAAGACTGTTCTATACATCAGTGTCTCTTTTGCTGTCTCGTACACCGGGTTATCGTTACCATCTTTCTAAATTCCATATATATGCGTTAGTATACTGTATTTATGTTTTTCCTTCTGGCTTACTTCACTCTGTATAATAGGCTCCAGTTTCATCCACCTCATTAGAACTGATTCAAATGTATTCTTTTTAATGGCTGGGTAATACTCCATTGTGTATATGTACCACAGCTTTCTTATCCATTCATCTGCTGATGGACATCTAGGTTGCTTCCATGTCCTGGCTATTATAAACAGTGCTGCGATGAACATTGGGGTACCCGTGTCTCTTTCCTTTCTGGTTTTTATGTCAGAATCTCCGTGGACACTAGTTCCTTGAAAGTGAACTTATAAGGTATGAACTTGAAAGTGAGTGCTCCTTTTCTCACACTTTTAGCCACCTGGCTGTTTCTACTTGGAATGATCCTCACACTTGTCTTAGCTTATCTGTATCCTAGTCTTACTCAGCTGTAACAGGTGTTCTCTCAGATAAAAGCTAACACTTACATATACCAGCAGGCTTTACACGTTTTACACGCATGACTCATTTAATTCTTAAAAAGTCATGCAAGATAGATACTATTACCAGAATGAACGTGAAAACTGAAGTACATTGTCCCTGTTTCCAGATTGTGCTCTTAATCACCAAAGATACTGTCCTTCTCTAGAAGTCATCATTAAGACAAATACATTTATCAGTTAGCAATCTTACCTGAGATTTTGTATTAGTTACGTATGAACGTATGTACATATGTACATATGTAAGATGTATTTTGTCTCTTCAACTAAACTGTGAGCTCTGTGAAGGAAGAAAATGTAGTGAATGCCTGCTGTGTTTTAATTATTCAGCTTCCAGTCATTTTCTTCTGATAGAAATACCTGAAAATTCCTTTAAGGAATCATTCTATCCCATTTTTTCACACATTCTCATTGCTGCACTAGATGGCTAGGCTTGAATCAGTTAGCATACCACATGTAAGCATTTTGTAAGCATTGATTTGCTTAGGAATAGACACCAACTGTCCCATCAGAGTGAATCCCTGAACTTGTGGCAGGAACTTTCACAGATAAATGCTCTTTTCTACTGGACCCATACCTTCAAGGATATGAGCTTGAAGCCCTCAAATGAGCTACAAAAGGACAAAGACAGAAAAGGCTAAGCTGAGAGAAACAAGAATTGATATGAAAAACTGATTTAAAAAAAAATAGAAGAGAAAGGAGGTGGGAAGATAATAAGGGAACAGAAAAAAGAGGAAAATAGGAATTGAACAAGGAAAGAAAATTATTTTCAGCACCCACAAGAACTCTTGTGACTAAGCTAGTAGCTTTCATATAGGTTATCTCATTTAATATTTGTAAAAATCTTGTGAGACCCAGAAAATAAATGGAATAACTAAGGCTCAGTCTCAGATCTGACTCCAAATATCTGTTTTCTTCATAACTTTATGCAGTTTCTTATAAGGTATGAATACTAGTATCATGTTTTAAGCATTTTTTAAAATTCAAGATGAACTTGATTGACATTGATGATGAAGATGTGCTGATATAAGACATACTTGCAAACACAGTGCTGTGAGATTTTATTCTGAAAATAGAATGTCTAGTTTAATACATTGGAAATACAATAATGAAAGTTTAGAGCTCTAAGGAAACACTAAAATCTTTTAAAATAGTATCTTTAATTCCTAATGACTGTAACCATATTCCACCGTCATTTAGATTATCCCTCAAAACCTAAGGAATAGATTTTTTTATATCAGACAAACAGTAATAAATTCTAATTATATTTATTTCACCAGTTGTTTAGCTTTAGGGGAGTGACAATAAGGAGACTCTGAGTAAAGCAGTTTAGGATAAAGGAATCAACAGAAAATAGACAATTTTTAAATTACATTTGGGTAGGTTGATACTATCAAAATTGTTTTATATCATTTAAGCCCAGTAAATTCATGTTCCCATTTATAATACTATCACATTTATATTACCAGGAGGTTGGTCAGGGTATACATTATACTTTTCAGTCTACTCAAATTTATACTAAATCTTTATGTTTCATGAGGTTTTCTTTTTCTATCATTTAGAAAATACTTAAAGATGGCCCATTAAAATCTACTTGTTCTCTTTCTGAGAGCATTATATTTCAAAAGCATGTTTAATGTAAATTCTCTAAGAATATGAGTCAGGCGGTCTGACACATATTAGAAACAGTATTAGAATCTTCCAGGATGTGTAATGGGACTGTCAAATATAGGAGTGAATATTCAAATATAATATAAAAGCATATCTGAGAGCTCAGGCTCAGTTATGTTCCCCCAAACCCCACATTTCTAGGTACTGAAAGGAAGCCCAGAACATAAAATAAACAATGTTATAACTTCCACTATTTCAATTGCTCCAAAAGAAAGGCATATAGTGACAATAAGTGAATGTCGTGGGCATGTGTTGAATTTGTCTCCCCCACTCTCTCTGGTACTAGAGAACTTTTTTCCTGTGGAAAACCCACTTCATGTGACTCAAGCAAGCTTGATCCTCCTCCTGCTCTAGAGCAAGGGCTGACTCAGTTCCAACCAATTAGTCTAGCCCAGCAGCCCCCAAAACAGTGAGTCAAAATAAACCAAACGAAATCTTCTTTATATTTTTGCCAAAGATAGTGGTCATTTGCCTCACTTGGGAAGAGGTCTTACACTAGAGGGAAAAGACTGTAAACATTGAAGACATCCTCTGAATAGCTTGATCCAGACACAGCTGTACCTCTGGATTGCCCAGTTACGTGATCCATAAATCTGCTTATTCTAACTGGTATGGGGAACAAAACTTACACCCCAGAATGTCTCTTAGGCATAGGGTTATTTCTAGCTAAAAACAATCAAGGCCCATAAGACTCAGGAAGAAATTTTGACTTTCTCACTAATTGCTTGAAAGAATTTAGATAGAGAGCATATTCCTAGAACAGAGTTATAGCCAGAGACATCTGCAGAGAACATGGGCTAGATATGGTGGAGAAAACTCTAGGCCAAGTAAGGCAGATGGGGTCAGGTTTCACTAAAACCTCCAGATTGAAATGTAAAGACCTGTTCAGAAAGTCTCAGTGTAACCAGAGCTAAAGAATTTCACCAGATGAAAAAGTTGGGTTGAAGCCCTATAGGTTCAACACTAAAAAATAATATTCTGCTAAAGAGGTTAAAGGGACATTAAATACTTTTATGTCTCTAATGGGACATGACCAAAGAAAATTTTTTTTATTAAATTACCATATCTTGGTAGTCCCAAAACAGAGAGAGCAGTGGGTGGAAATAAAATACCATGAGCAAAATGTTTTAGAAATAGTTTAAACTCAAATTAAGGTGATGAGAATAAAAAGAAATGTTATATTAAGAACATGTCCAACTTTTTGTGACCCCATCGACTATATACAGTCCATGGAATTCTCCAGGCCAGGATACTGGAGTGGGTAGCCTTTCCCTTCTCCAGGGGATCTTTCCAATCCAGGGATCAAACCCAGGTCTTCCACATTGTAGGCGGATTCTTTACCAACTGAGCTATCAGGGAAGTCCTATATTAAGAAATAATTTGTAGAATTTACTGGCTGGTTAAATATGAGGATCTGAGGAGAGAAAGCATAAAAGATAATTTGAAATTTTCAAAATTTGGAGTGAAAATTATAACATTATTGTAAAGAATAGGAACTTCTAAAAGTAATAGAGTCAGTAGAGAGGTCTGCTTTTCCCCATGTATATGTAACTGTGAAATATCCACGTGGAAATACATAGCAGGTTGCTGGAAATGTGGACCTAGATCTTTATGGGCAAGCCAGGACTGACAATGCTAATATTAAAAATTATATCCATAAAACATAAATTACATCCATAAAAACAAAATAAACTTCACACCCACTAAAATGGTTACAACAAAAAAGACAAAACCATGTATTGACAAAGATGTAGACAAACTGGATCTCTCCTACACAGCTGGAGGTAACATAAAGCAAATGGTGCAGCCACTCTGGAAAGCTGTTTGGCAGTTTAACATGTGAAATGTCATGTATGAAACGAGATGCCAGTCCAGGTTCAAAAAAAAAAAAAAAAAGTAAAGCAAAAACTTGCCATTCAAAGACTTGAATGGTCACAGCCTCATTATTCACAATAACTCAACTTGTAAATATCAAAATGTCCATCAACTGGTGAATGGGTAAAAAATAGTATACTTGTGTAATGAAACACTATTCAATAAGAAAAATTAATAAACTAGCTGTACATGGATGCACCTCAAAAACATTATGCTAAGTCAATGAAGTCAGACACTAAAGATTACATGTTGCCTACTTCTATTTATATGAAAAGTTCAAAAAAGGTAAAACTGAAAACAGGTCAAATGAAAACAGGTCAATTGATGCCTTAAGTTGTGGGTGGGAGCAGAAATTAAATACAAATGGGCATGTGAGATCTTTTGGGGGCAGTGGAAATTCCTAAAACAGGACAGCGGTAATGGTTGGACGATCCTATACATTCATTAAAAATCATTGAATTGTACACTCACAATTAGCGAAGCTTGTGGTGTGAAAATCACATTTCAATAAAGCTGTTAAAAATCATATTCTTCAATGAGTTGAAACCTAGGAAGTTGCTAGTTGAGGTTTCAAGAGAGAAGAGCTGAAAGCCAAGAGCTAAGTTTGGAGGGAATTTTCCATTTCAAAGACAGGAAGAAGCTGAGCTAACGATAAAAGAGCAGAGTGGACTGAGAAGTAAGAAAAATAAAAGTGGTATGAAGTTTAAAGTCTATGGGAGAAGAAATTTTTAAGAAGAAAGTTCTGTCCAACAACATTAAATACTACAGAGAGATCAAGTGGCATGGGAACTAAGGAATACACACTGGATTTGGCAGTTAGAATCTAATTGGTGAAGTTCAGCTCTAGAAGCTAGAAAAATAAAGATTAAAGTCAAAAATAATCATTAGAAAAATAAAAATGTAGAGTGGTAAATAAACTCAAGAGCTGGTTCTTATAAAACATCAACAACATACATTTTTTTCTAAGTAAAATGTCCACCTTCATAGTCAAAAGGAATAATGAAAAAGAATATACAACTGACCAAGGGAAATAATAAAAATTCCCTAATTATTCTAATAAAATGTAAAATTATTACGCTAAACAAAAATGTTAAAGATCAAAGTTAATTTTGAGATAAAAAAATTTTCAAATTTGACTCAAGATGTGGGTCAGGAATAGATAAAGTTATTAAAAGTCAGGAATAGACAATAATGTAAAATGGGGAAGACATTTTTTTTTAATTGCCTCCAAAAACACGATGGGCTAAGACCTCATTCCTTTGGTTTGAGAGACCAAACTCCTAGTAAATGACTTTGAGCTACATGCTGGGTGACCCTGAACCACTTACTTCTCTGTGCCTCAGCTTATTCATTCATAAAATGAAGATGAACTGCCATCCAATAAGTGAAATGAAGGTCGCTTAGCCATGTACGACTCTTTGTGCCCCATGAACTGTATAGTCCATGGAATTCTCCCGGCCAGGATACTGGAGTGGGTAGCCTTTCCCTTCTCCAAAGGATCTTCCCAACCCAGGGATCAACCGAGGTCTCCCACATTGCAGGTAGATTCTTTACCAGCTGAGCCACGAGGGAATCTTCCCGACCCAGGAATTGAACCGGGGTCTCCTGAATTGCAGGCAGATTCTTACCAACTGAGCTATAAGGTTACAGTAAAAATTTAATAAAATTTATGATCTCTCCAGGTCAGAAAGAAAACCAGCTTCAGGACTCTTGAGTCATGTGTTTAAAGTCTTTATAAAGGTGCTACTTTTCTTATATGTGTTAGTGCCTTTTAGAGGTTTAGGGTAGAATTTACAGATCACCATTTGTGTTGGAGTCAAATAACCAATATTTTTTAATCCAAGAAAAACTTCTCAAATTGAACGACATCTCCACTCCCCCTGCAGTACATCATCCTAACTATAGAAGGTTACGTTTTGTAAGGATCCCAATCCCTGTTAAAAGAATTTTAAAAATTAGAAAATCAGCAGGAAGTCCTCATATAGTCCACACCAAATAAACAGGATCTGTCATTTTTTTTTTTTTTTTTTATAATTTCTGCATTACTCGTGTAGACAGTAGTGATCAAAATCAAATTATTGTAATCTGAGAAAGCTTTGTTCAAATAATGTCTCCACCAACTAGTAGTTCTGTAACTTTGTTCAATTTATAGTTTAAAACTGAGTTTAAGACGGGTGTAGAAAAATCCCAGTGATTCTAATATGTATGAGAAAGTGTTACACAAGGGCTTTCTTTTGTTATCCACATTAGTGATGTGTATTTTAGGCAAGTGCAGTCAGTGTCTATGCTTAAAATGTTTGTAGAAAACAAAGACAAGTTTCACAGTGAGGGACCAAAATGATTAATGAAATAGAGTACAGAACATGAATAAAGTCTAAAAATAATAATGGTTGCTGAATAACTATAAAAATAAATTGTATGTGTAATTTTATTAGTGACTTCAAGTAAAAGAAAAATCTTCCCTGGTTGGTGGCTTAGATGGCAAAGAATCTGCCTGCAATGCAGGAGAACTGGGTTCAATCCCTGGGTCAGGAAGATTCCCTGGAGGAGGGAACAGCAACCCACTCCAGTATTCTTGCCTGGAGAATCCCATGACAGAGCGGCCTGGAGGGCTACACTCCATTGGGTCGCAAAGTCGGACTCGACTGAGCACCTAACATTTTTGAGTAAAAGAAGATTTTATTTGCTTTCTGTATGCAATGAAAGAGGAATATTTTTATGCTTTTAGAGATTTCCAAAGGAGCAAATTTTTTATGTAAAAGAAAGATGGATTTGAGTTTGCTTCAGATAAATTGCTTGGCAATGATTGATATAACACAGTAACAAATTACTAAAGGAATTTTTAAAAGATCATCATAAACCATCTTCAAGAAAAGACAGGTTGAATTTTGCAACTGGCTGACTGTATTTTTGGGGAGATGAGGTAAGAGTCAAGGCTTTGTTTTATATGGGATTTATTCTATTAATAAAAGCTGCTTTTTGGAAATCCTAGCTCTAGCATTTACTAGATATGTTATCACATGCAAGTTACTTAATTTCTTTGAAGTGCAGTTTCTTTAAGTGCAAAATGAAAATAATAATACCTTTCTTAGGACACTGTTGTTAAGACACATTGACATACACATGCAAAAATTAATACATTGAACACTGCCAATCTCATAATAAGCATTCAAGAAGTGGCATTAAATCATGTTTTTCACCTTCTAAATTTCTCCAGGTGGTTACCATGCAAACATTGTTAGGTGTGCCCCCCACCTTAGAATAAAAGAGAAACAAAAAAGTTCACTTGGACTTCACAATAAAAATGTTCCTGAAAGCCTTTTTATAAAACAATTATTTATAAACTTTACTCCTCAATCTATCAAGTACACTAAATAATTTTTCTGCCTGAATAAAACTGAGCAAAAGTTACATCCTAATAAGTAAAGAAGCATCATGTCAGCAAATTACTCTTAAACGTTTCAGAGGGCAAAACAGTGTGTGACAGTGAGTGTGTGTGTGTGTGTGTGCATGCGTGTGTGCACGTGTGAGGGCACGGGAGACAGAAAAATGACAAGCAAAAGATGGTAAAATGTTTACATTTGGGCAATCTCAGTAAAGCACACATAAAAATTCTTTGCAATTTTTCTGCAAGACTAAAAATGTCTTTTAAAAATTTAACCCATCTATATCTATTACATAAAACTAGATGTTTCATATTTTGGGCTTTCCTTGAAGACTATGTGATACATGTCTCTTAAATGAATCAGGCACAGAAATATTTGGAATTTAAGGTAAGAATATGCAACATTGGCTAAATGACTAAACTATTGTCTTTTTGTTGCCAGTCACCAGAGGCTTTCTAAAACACTGGAGAAATTAACCATCCCCCTCTATATGTGAGTCTTTGCAGAAACCCTATAGGTCACCTGTCTTGTGGATCAGATGCTCTTTGGGTCTAATTCTCTATGGTGGGATAAAAGTTCCAGAAAATGTACCAAAGAAAACTTTTCTTGCATATTCATATAGTCTAAAATGTCCTCTGTACCTTGACTTTTTAGAATCGTGAATGGGAAATGCAAACTACATTTGCCTTGCTGCTGCTGCTGCTGCTAAATCACATCAGTCGTGTCCGACTCTGTGCAACCCCAGAGACGGCAGCCCACCAGGCTCCCCCGTCCCTGGGATTCTCCAGGCAAGAACACTGGAGTGGGTTGCCATTTCCTTCTCCAATGCATGAAAGTGAAAAGTGAAAAGTGAAAAGTGAAAAGTGAAAGTGAAGTCGCTCAGTCGTCTCCGACCCTTAGTGACCCCATGGACTGCAGCCTACCAGGCTCCTCCGTCCATGGGATTTTCCATGCAAGAGTACTGGAGTGGGTTGCCATTGCCTTCTCCAACATTTGCCTTAAGTCTGAAATTAAGTCTGATGAGACAGCTCACTATCTGGATGATTTTTCTTTCCGTTCCCTTTATCTCTGGCTCCCTTTAGCCTGAGTACAGTCCAAACCCCACCACTCCATTACAATCTTGTTTATATCATTTTTGTGGTTTGCTTCTTTTCCTCTTTCTTCAAAAGCGAACTAAATTTGAAAACCAAATCAGAATTAATAAAGATTAGGAGATGTCAATGTTATCAAATCCAAAATGAAAGATAAGGGAAGTAGACAAAGTTTGACAATATTTATAAATAGGAAGGAGTGAGAAAATAGCAGAGAACTGAGAAAGACAGATAAATTATGTCTGTCTCATCACATCCATTCCTCTCCCATATGTTGTATATCACCTCTAGCAATTTACCACACTCCAGCGCCAAGATAGCAGGAAGCACAGGATTTCCTCAGAGACCACAGTTCTGCACTGGTTCTCACCTCTCCTTCGCAGGCCCATATTTAGAAAAACACTCAACAGCAACCTAAAGTTCACATTGGGCTGCTTGTTCTTCCTCCAGGCCTGATTTCTAGGCAGATTTTTTTTTCTAGCCTATGGAAATGTTTTAACATTAATTTGATCATTTTTTCTTTCACGCTTCCTTACTAAGGTACTAAAAAAAGGAATTCACAGAAAATCATGGCATGCCATCAGCGACATTTTCACAAGTGTTAAAGAAATGAATATGATCATGGATTTCAGACTTATTTAATTCACTTGGCATTACAGACGATCAGTCAGAATCCAAGTGCGTATGTTGAATAAAAAGTCCAAGTTCGTAACTTGTAGGTCCTAAACTCAAACCGTTATCTTGATCCTGCATCCATGAAAAATCTCCATTGTTTCCATGTACAACTTTATCCTCAGCTTCTAGATCATCATACCTGTTTGGTTGTGATTCTTTAAAGATGGACATATGTTCAATTTCATGGCTTAAAAGACAAATTTTTTGTCAACTATAAATAGCATATAAATGTTTACCAGGACATATTAGACCTGCACCTTAAGATTGAGTTATTTGGTCTGACTTGTGCCCCTTTAAAAATCTGTAATTTCATATCTGGAGAGTAAGTCTGAGGGCAAGTTTGCTACATAATTAGGGATCACTTATGGTCTCCTAGGGCTCAATCTCAGAGGGCACACAGGCAAACTGAAGAACATTAGAAGCAGAAACAAAGGAAAGATTTAGGAGAGAATCAGAGAAGATGGGCAATGTGGGTTCAGTTACAACTTGAGGACCATTAAAGGCTGTGTGCTTCGTGCTAAGTTGCTTTAGTCGTGTCTAACTCTTTGCGACCCTAAGGACTGGTAGCCCTCCAGGCTCCTCTGTCCATGGGATTCTCCAGGCAAGAATTCTGGAGTGGATTGCCATGCCCTCCTCTAAGGGCTCTTCCCAACCCAGGGATTGAACACACATTTCTTACATCTCCTGCTCTGGTAGGCAGGATTAAAGGCTGAGTGAGAAGCAATAAAGACCAAGGGCACACATTAAATTGGCTAAAGAAAATCTGTTAAGAGAAAGACACACAAGTGGTAAAATAAATTTTTAAATCTTCCAGATAACAAATACAAAATAGATGTAAAATTGTGGTTAACTGTGTCAAATGCTGTCTTATGAGGTTATTATTCTGAGCAAATTCCAAACTGTAGGAAAGTAAAATGGACTTGGAAAAGATGAGGACACATTGACATTCTTAATTACTGTTTCCTCTCAACCTCCAGAACTGCTTAATATAACTTAACCTGTAGCTTGACCTTCTGCCCTTTTATTTCAGCTATAGTAGTTCTATCCTCTTCTCCTTTTTTAACTTATTTTTTTCTATTTAAGATTTTGCAAGAACTAATTCTTCAATGGAAATGTTTGTAGACCACTGAACTCTAATTTAAAAACCAACAGATAACTCAATTATATTTGATTCAAAAGCAATGCCAGAAGACAAAATGCAGGATTTTTAAATTAAAAAAAAGAAATTCCCAAAGCACATATGCTGTATAGAAGAAAATAGAAATCCAAGTGAATCTATTTTTCATTTGACCAGGTTTCATTAGATGTTACTATTGTGAATGCAGTAGGATTCATGCATTACAGAAAACATTTTAAAGGATTTGTTTATATGTGAGACAGTAAGTTTCCATAGAGTTACCTGAAATTAACTCTTCCCACCTTCTGGGCTTAACCAGTCATCTAAATTTTCAGTAAAAATGTTTAAACCCAGTTCATTAATTTCTCAGGGCGTTCTTGTGTTTCTTATGTTTTTTTTCTAGTTACCAATGACTCCTTTTTCCTGAGTCAGAGTCAAAGTTTAGTTTCACTTTTCCCTGTTGCTCTTCTACATTACTTAAAATGACATACAACATTCTTCTGATTTCTCTCATTTCTCTAAAATACGCTTAACTCAAGGCTGTGTATCTATAGAACCTATTTTTACTGAAGGTTTTGGGAACGAGGAATGCCAATTATGTTATACAATATTTTTTAAAATCTTAAAATTAGATATTAGATGTCCTTCTACATCCTACCAGGCATTTCCTATCTTGAGGAATTTCTCATCAATCACCACCTATTTTGGACTCAACTTCCTGTGTTCTCCCCCTGTCTCTACCAGACAGTCTCCAACTCACTTTTCCAGTTAATTTCTTGTGCAGTGTAGTTCAGCTCTTCACCCCCAGCCAAATAATGTTTAGGCTCATGTTTGCATACTCAGAAATTCATGAAGATGATTTGCTAAACAAAGGATTGTTGACTTTAAATTTCCAACATTTAACAGCAAAACACCTGAGGGCTCTTTGAAATTGGTTTTCAAATTCTTAGGAAGGTTCCCTCCAGCTGTCTACAGCAAGAGCCTACTTGCCTTGAATTTTATTTTTATCTTTCTGAAACACCGACTGATAACAACTGCAGACACAGACAAAAACTCTAGTATCCTAGAGCTGTTCCCTAATCATCAAAAACCCATTTTGTTGACAAAATCTATTAACTACTTAGCTGTATTATCAATTGAATAAAAATATATAGAGCCCAGATTTCAAATGTAACTCTTCTATCACCTTATATAAATAACTTCTAATCACCTTCCTGAAGATAGGGGCTTACAGTCTGTAGTCAGAGTTTGAAAAGAAGCAGAAGGGAAGTAAGAGTCTTTCCTCCTCTTAGGGTGGAATCTAGTTTAATCTCTAATTACCAAAGGAACATGATTCCCTCCTCTCTCTGTGGACCTATGCTGCCACTTGGATTTATGGTGACAACGTTTCCTGGGTCTCTAGATTTACGCCAGAGACTGAAGTTGCACAGACGGCCATTTACATTTCTTTAGAAGACTTTTTAACTCTGTAGCTCTAACAACTGCTTTAGAGCAAAGGCAAATTAGGTAACTTTGAAGATCAAAGTCTTGCATTTTGTGTTTCTTCCTTACCATTGCTATACTATGTGTAGCTGACAGAGCCTGAAGATACAGCATGATACACCATATGTGTTAAAGGGTGGGGGACAAAATCAACCTGAAGGAACTGACAGTCACCTTCACTATGTCGATTTGTGTACAGCTATTGATTTACTTTCTCCTTTTCTTCAAGAACCAGAAGGTGGCATCTGACTACTTATTTTAATATGTGTTTATTTCATTAAAATATATTATGCTTAGATTGATAATAAACTTATTTTTAAGTATAAGATTAAGTACAGCAAATTAACCCCCTGGAGAAAGAAAAAAAATGATACAAAGCAAAAAATACAGAACAGCAATAAGGCCATTTGTCCTCAGATCCACAGAGTAGATCAGAATTATCTCCAAATGATTATGACCTAATTATTTTTAGAAAGACTTTCATGGTGATTTTGAACTGTTCAACTAGTAGTAAGACTATTAAAATGAAAAGGCAAAAAAAAAATAATAAAATAAAAGCTTTCTTTCCAATTACTCTGATTTAGGCTTGAACTTCAGAGATCTAATTATATCTTCAATCTAGAAATCGGAAGGCATGCAAGGGAATGACTTCTCAGTTTAGAAGGCCCCGTCTCTTTTCTATTCCCCTTAGATGGCCTATGTTCACTGTGATTATCTATCATAACACTAGTAAAATTAATGAAGAACAAACAGGAAAACCTAGGTGAAATGTTTTAAAAATGTGGTTGCTCTTTTTATAAGTGCATTGCAGTTCTATCGATCCACAGATCAAACACAGATGTGTTATTATTCTGTACAAACTCTTAGTACTAAAGCATGTTGGATATAAAGGAGAACAAGCTGTGGTCTCTGTCCTCAAGTCACACGCCTCAAGTCAACCAAGCCTGGAAGGTTGTCACAAAGAGATCATCTAAATGCAATGCAGTGAGGGCAATGACAGACATGTGCAAAACTGACAAAAGCTCAGAGCAGGGTATTTCCTGAGGAACACAGTGACAACAAGTAGGAGAGTCCAGGAAGGCTTCCTGGAGAAGGCAACCTGAACTGAATTTTATTACATTAGCAGGAATTCCAAATAGGCTGGTTGGCTAAGAGGGTAGAAATGCCATTCTGGGCAAGGGACTACCAGAAAAGAGTGTAAGGATGGTGCTTGTCGTTTAGTCACTAACCTGTGTCCAACTCTTTTGTGACCCCCATGGACTGTAACCCACCCAGCTCTGCTGTCCATGGGGTTTCCCAGGCAAGAATACTGGGTGGGTTACCACTTCCTTCTCCAGGGAATCTTCCTGACTCAGGGACTGAACTCACATCTCCTGCATTGGCAGGCGGATTCTTTACCATTGAGCCAACAGAGAAGCCCAAGTGCCACCTTCCAATGGAGCTGGAAGGTGCTGAATGATGAAGTTCCTTTTACGCTGTATATTAGTATATTTATTAAAGGGTTCGATATTTAGTAAGAGTTAAGACTCTTTTGAAAGGGTAAACATCAATCTGTGACATGGTCAAATCTGAGTCTTCAGAAGATCACCCTGGTGACAGAATGAAGAATAAAGGGATAAGACTAGAGGCAGGCAGTCGAGTCAGGAATCTATTGCATGAGGTGATAAGGGTTAAACCAAAGCCTTACTATAAGGACAAAGAGAAAAGAATCTATCCCGGAGCTTTTTAGGTGAGAAAGTTGGCAAGATTTTATGATATATATGGTAGGGTGTGCAAGAAAGATGGGGTCTACAGTGACTTCCTAATTTCTTGTGTGGCTGCTGAATACAAAGTAATTATCATCAAATAGAGAATATAGGAGGAAGGAAAATTTTTAAGAGGAAACAAAAGTGTGCACACTTAGAAGTACTGAGACTGAACGTCCTAAAAGGCATTCAGGTGAACAGTGAGCAGAGAACTGTGTAACTCAACTGTGAAGATCCAGACTAGAGGCATCGATTTGCACGTCTGTAGTAAAGGTTAGAAATATGAGAATGGCCGGGATCTCTCAACCAGAATTCGAGCACAAAATAAGGGGCTCTAGAACAATTCTTGGTAAAATTTCTACTTTTAAGAAGTGAGCAGAAGTTCACAGGAAAGAAACTGAGAAGTTAACGTCCTTTCTTCAAAATTATCAATGTGATTGAAAGAGAATGTTTATTGACAGTCCTAATATCCTATATTCTCTTTTTAAAAATGACACTAAGGTGTTTAAGTACTTAGAGCATAAACGCCACAAACTGGAACTTTTCATTACCCTTGGCTAACTCTCTGCCTGAGTTTTTACTTCTAAACATATATTCTAACCAAGAGCTGTCCACACTCTTCTTACAAAGAAAAGATTTCCTCTTCAAACATTTACACAATTTTCTTGTTTGAAACACTTACTAAAAAGAATGTCTTGAAGAATAGCAGTGAAGAACTGGAAGAATTGGATGGAAGAGAACTTTGAGAATTTGGCTGCAATGGAGCAAAATACAACAACAGGTTTATTACCAGATGAAGAAAATTAATAAACACATTGTTTTGTGCTTTATGAGTCAGGGGTTAGTTGTATATAAAAGACCATATTGCAAGACTCTACCATTAAAGACAGTTGAACAGTTTTCTTTTGGAAAATCAGTTATACATTTCTAGGACTTATTATTTTTCCACAGTTAAATCTCTGTTCCTGTCCTTGTCACTTCACATCTGGTATTCTAAAACCCATTCCTCACCACCTGTCTTAGCCTTCTTTTCAATCTGTCCAAAATCTTATAGCTAAAATCGTCTTTCAAAGCTCTTCTTTCACCATACTACTTTCTTTCTTAAGATTACTTTTCAGTGTTTTAAATCAATGTTTTCTTGGAGCCCTCAGGGACATTCTAGTAACATCTTCTTAGCCTCAATAAAAACATTTAGACCTAATAACAAATATATATTATATATATAGATATTAATTTTAACAGCTCATAATTTGTTGAGCTATGAACAATTAAAACAGAAGCAAAAATATGTATAGTTTTTGAATTTTTAGGTGGAAGTAACTGAGATCGAAATGTTTAGAGGCTTTATCCAAACTCATTCAAGGTCAAAATAAATACTAGAACTCAGTTTTCTTAACTATTTATCCAGTGCCTTCTCTACTTGAGTAAAATGGTATATTTAACATTCCCTGGAATTAATGCCAGTAAGAAAGGGAGCAAATATTACTGTGTTCTTATAGTACATTTGGTACTGAGTTAATAAGTAAGGTATACAATAATTCCCCTTAATCTTCTCAACCTCCATCATTTCTTTTTTCTAACTGAGGACCAGGACATAGAGAGTACACGAGCCAGTGATATTAGTCATTACAAAAGTAATAAAAAAAAAAAAGTAGCATAATTTATTTCATAAGAAATAGAGGAATAATTTGAAACTACATTTCTGATCCCAAAGACTAAACTCTTTCCACTAAGTGAACTATCTCACAGAGTAAAAAGTTTCAAGTCCATCTCCATCTGTTATATTTACATGATAAAATTTTAAGTGACAATGATGTTACCTATACATTGCAGACAAGGTGACAGAGTTACAGAAAGAAAAATGTCATCAGCCCTGACTTTGAGACAAACCCAGTCTGGGAAGGAGCAAAAAAAAGTAAACACAGCAAAAAGTACAGATTTTTCCTTTACTAACAATGGTGGAAACGTAAAGATTAAAAGAGTTTTGTTTAAAAGAATATAAAAGAAAACAAAAAATTTTTCTAAATGTTAAAAAATGTAAAATGACTGTTCAGTAACGAAGCTCTCAAAACAATGATTTCCAAATCTTATTTTGTCATACCTTAGGACATTTTATTACAACCATGGATAAGCTATATCTCTTAATGAAACTAAGGACAAATTTGAATCCATATAACAAACTATAGGTATAAGAGAGAGAAGAATCATGAAATTCATTATAATGAATCATGATAATGATTATGGTGATTTCATGATAATGACATCTCACCTACAGCACCACCAGAAAGCACCATTTTTCAATACATTTGGCACAAACTATGAATGTATACCTGATAAGGTAATTTGCACATATACCAGGTTGCTGCTGCTGCTAAGTCACTTCAGTCATATCCGACTCTGTGTGACCCCATAGACAGCAGCCCACCAGGCTCCCCCATCCCTGGGATTCTCCAGGCAAGAACACTGGAGTGGGTTGCCATTTCTTTCTCCAATGCATGAAAGTGAAAAGTGAAAGTGAAATGCTTATTGACTTAGGCAGTAACAAGGAGGTGGTGTGAACTTGGAAATGAATACTGAAATGTTAAATACACAGAAAGTAGAATTGTGCTCTGTTCAAAATAGCAGGCATCTTCTAATCAGTGTAATAAATTATACAGCTTACATATTTTCTGCTGCTGCTGATCATCTTGCTGCTAAATTATTTCCATCTTTCTAAGGTACAAGAATTTTGCATAAACAGAATCCCATAAAAGTCATCTTTTTATTCTTACTGAATTCAATTATCAATAAATGTTTATTGCTGCTAAGTCGCTTCAGTTGTGTCCGACTCTGTGCAACCCCATAGACGGCAGCCCACCAGGCTCCGCCGTCCCTGGGATTCTCCAGGCAAGAACACTGGAGTGGGTTGCCATTTCCTTCTCCAATGCATTAAAGTGAAAAGTGAAAGGGAAGTCACTCAGTAAGTGTCTGACTTCGTGACCCCATGGACTGCAGCCTACCAGGCCCCTCCGTCCATGGGATTTTCCAGGCAAGAGTACTGGAGTGGGTTGCCATTGCCTTCTCTGAAATGTTTATTAAGGACAAACTATTAGTCAGGTACTTAATGGAAGTTTCCTTGATAAATGGACAAATTTTGGAAAGACTGACCTCACTGAATACAGATACTGTTAGTTATTCTGCATTCTTTCAATATGTACACACATTAAAGACACATTTGTAACAGGTTTAGATGAGTATTTATCAAGTGTGGATTTAAGTGATCTCCTTCTTGGTAAATTCAAAATCCATTTGAAACATATGGGTTCATTATTTCAATCCAAATTCATCTTTTTCAAGTTTAAATGAATTGGTTTTGAAACATGAATTTAGAGAGGCAAAAAGACTAATCAAAGACGCTCCTAAGACTTCTTGCCCCTGGAGAAACATATGGATGTTATTTAAAATCAATTCAGAAAAAAGACAGGTTGAAATTCTTATTTAAATCAAAGCTTGTCTTTGCAGTATTACATACTGCATGATTATTAGATGTGTATTAGATGGAATTCACTTTAGGAATCGACACAAATTGACTCTGGCTGATGTAAGCAAAAGTGTTTTTAAAAGATGTTATAATGGGAGCACCCAGACTTGAATTACTTGGGAGACGAGAAGAGAAGGAATCAAGTAGCAACAATATAACTGGAACCACAGCCAAATTCCAACCAGAGAGCTACTGCCAAGAGGAGCTCTGCTGCTGCCACTATGAATCTCTCAATTCCACATCTCATCCTCCCATATTACTGGCACCGGACGCTGGGTGACAACACTTTTGACTGGCACAACCAAGACGTTTCTACTGCTCTCTTCCTGGCAGGACTGCTGCTGCTGCTGCTAAGTCGCTTCAGTCGTGTCCGACCCTCAGCGACCCCATGGACTGCAGCCTTCCAGGCTCCTCCGTCCATGGGATTTTCCAGGCAAGAGTACTGGAGTGGGGTGCCATTGCCTTCTCCGCCTGCTAGCACTGGCTTTTGATTTAAGGTCCAGGGTGAGTAGTCTGATTTGCTGAGGCTAGATCACTATGTATTACTCGCAAAATGGAAGGAGATTCGGATGCTATAAAGAAAGTTGTAAAGATAAATATTAACAAGATGATATTAATGTTTGACACTGTAAAAACTGCCCTGCATTCTTTGCCTTTTATCCTCTGATTTTGCTCAATTCTTCCATTTCTATTTTCTTTCCTAAGTCTATAGTGTGCATCTCCCTACAGAATTTAAAGCCACATCCCTATCAGTTAGGACTTGACTATATCTATTAGATACAACTGGAGTCATCTGCATTGAACAAAAAACCTCCAAAACAGCACTGGTTTAAACAAGTTAGACGTTTTCCTATCTCTCACAAAAGGATTTTTAAAAAACTAGTGGCCCAGAACTGTCATGATAGCTCCATAATTATAATGAGATCATGACTCACTTTTTCCATTCCACCAGCAAGAGTACTTCATCACACAAAAGGGCTGTCAGAACTCCAACCATCACATCTGCAGACTACCAAAGTGAAAAAGTGAAAGGACCAAAATGCTATTTGCTTCTTTTCCTTGTAAGAAATTCTTGTGGAAGTCACACATGAACCTTCTGCTTACATCTCATTGGCCATAACTTAGCCATCTGTTTGTACTTAGCTAAGAAAGTTAGGGAATAAATTTTTAACTTGGGCAGCAGTATGCCCAGGCTAAATCGAGATTCTGATTCTACTGAAGAAGGGGTGAGTGGCTAATGGGGAAATAAGGGATGTAAATAGCACTGTCCCCAAAATTTCTTCTTACTGTTCTCTCAGTATTCCCTGTGTTTTTTTGTCTCACAAATAGAATTGGCTGAGATAAACAAGTATCATCTCCTAGAATACACACAACTATTTAAAAACAGGTTTCTCTGCTACATACTCATTGTTTGCCTCCACAGGTAGTATTTCCCCCTCTCCACAAACAATACCTCCACTGTTTCAGGAATTCTTCTTCCATCACTCTCAGCCATATGGTTTAACATGCTACTATGCTCTACTCTCAGTGCCAGGGCTCAGCGAAGCCAAGGGTTGGGCCACCCTGGTCCTAATATTTCAGGCAGTAACTGGTATCTCATTTCATTCACTAAAAAAACCCAGGAAATTTGGGGGTACAAATTTCTGTGGTGGGGGGAAGCATCCAGGTTTCTGTGGGGAAAAATTATCCAGGTAACAAATAATTTTTGTGTATGTACAATATATCAACAATAGTTCTAAGCATTTAAACATACTGACTCAGGTGCAGATGACATACACTATTCTAGATAGTTTAAGCAGAAAGACATTTAGTACAGGGTATTTACAAATTCACTGAAGGAACTGAAGGAGACAAACCAAGACTCAGCCTTTATAAATGATTCCCAAAACACCAGAAAAGAACTGGTCTAATACCGCAGGCGCTTTCCCTGCTACAGAAGGCAATGGCACCCCACTCCAGTACTCTTGCCTGGAAAATCCCATGGACGAGGAGCCTGGTAGGCTGCAGTCCACCGGGTCTCGAAGAGTCGGACACGACTGAACGACTTCACTTTCACTTTTCACTTTCATGCATTGGAGAAGGAAATGGCACCCCACTCCAGTTTTCTTGCCTGGAGAATCCCAGGGATGGGGGAGCCTGGTGGGCTGCATCTATGGGGTTGCACAGAGTCGGACATGACTGAAGCAACTTAGCACCAAAGCTTCAGTAATCAGGAAGCTACTGGTTTAACTACTGATTCAAGTACCACACTATTTCCTTCAATACCCAGGCACGAAAAAGCCAACTGTTGGCCCCAAGATCTCACTACCTTGATTACAATTCAAGCCCCATGCCTTGCCTCCTGGCACTCATAAGGCAAAGAATGGACACTGGGAACTCTTATAACATTCATGCAGGAAATGCAAACAAACACCAGAATCTCCACAACTGAGCTTACTTTCAGAACCAGTTGAAGCAACAGAAGTAGAGACCAGCTTCTTTCTGTTAGGGGAAGCACACTGATTGAAACCGACCCACCGTGGCCAGGCACCATAGGAACCATTTGCATGAGTTGTTTTATGACAGGAGATCCTGATAAGGAATACGGAACTAATAAGCCACCACCAACCGGAAGAGTTTGGGAAAGGTCGAAAGGAGACACCGCATGTCCGTCCACTTCCCAGAATCCCTCTCACTAGCATCCATCTTGGCTGAGTGATGTGTGCACCACCATCTGAATTAGAGTGATTGGTCAAAGACCACCCGGAAACAAATCCCATCACCATAAAACCTGAGACTGTGAGCCACGGGGCAGAGCTCTTCTCCTGGGTTCTCTTACCCTACTGCTCTCCACCCGGGTGCCCTTTCCCAATAAAATCTCTTGCTTTGTCAGCAGATGTGTCTCCTCGGACAATTCATTTCCGAGTGTTAGACAAGAGCCCAATTTTGGGCCCTGGAAGGGGTCCCCCTTCCTGCAACATTTCCACCTTGCAAATCTTACATGATGGCTTTGTTGGCAGAAATATATCATCTGAAAAGGATCTAGAAACTGTTTGAAATGTCCCAGTCTCAAAAAAGAAGCAAAGGATATTACACAGGAATAGGAATGGAGTTTTTGCACCCAGTTGGCAGTATCTGTCACAAGCAGTCAACAGGATAGATGAAATCTTTATCTTGCATGATATTGAATAAAGGAAGACCTTGTGCCCCTCTTAGGAGACTTCTTAGGAGTGTAAACAAGGAGGCAATCAGACGGATGTGGCTCTACTGTCATGGCAGCCTTCAAAAGCAAACCAAAACCTAAGTTTGTAAATGCCTGAAAGGTTAGGAAATTAAAATGCTGAGGATGACCAATCAGAGCCAGCTATGCTTTAAACTACAGTCAATCGCTTCTGCCTTTTCTCTGGAAAAGTCGCTCCCCAAGCTCCTGTGCATAGAGCACTTCTAACCACTTCTGGTTTGGTGTTGCCCAAGTCAAATCCATTTTTGCTCAAACAGACTCCTAAAATTTTCAATACGCTTCTGTTTATCCTTCTAACGGGAGCAACCAGAATGGGTTTACACTCTGAATTGTGTGGTAAGTACAGGTGAAGCTTTAACTTTCCTCAGCCATTTCACCATCTTAAAGGAAGACAGCCTGAAAATGGCACTGATCAATGAAGGGCAGAGCCAAGGAATTCAAAAAGAAGTATGTAACTAGAGCTCCAATGGCATCATGAACCTCTAAATCAAGCAGTGCCTGAATCCCGTCTTCCTTGAATTGCTCGGTTAACTCAGCCAACGTATCTTCTTTCTGGCTGCGCCCACCATCTTGATTTGGATTTTCCATCTTCGGCAATTAAATGATTCTTATTCATATAGCTATTTAGAACCAGAAGTGGGGTATTGAGAGAGATTTAAGTTATGCAGAACTGGCTGAGTTGAAGTAGGAATAAAAGTAATGAGGACTCTGTCATCTGGAGCTGAGAAGACTTTTGTTACAACCCTTGTTACAAGATATGAAAACTCCCTAAAACAAACTGTTGGTCCACCTCCCTGGCTTGGGTGCCGGGCGGAGCAGCGGCGCTAGGACCCAGCGAGCTAGGGCCGCTGCTGGACCTGGGCAGGCTGAGCTTCAAAACCGCTCTCTCCGCTCCAGGCGTCTTGTGAGGTGTCTGGGAGCTACCCAGGCTGGGCGCTCCCCAGGAAGAGGAAGAAACTGAGGCTCAGAGACGTCACATCACTTGCCTGAAGCTCCTCAGCAGTGTGACCCCACATTCTTGCCCCCCTGGGTCACCTACGGGATGCTGGTACCTGCCCCTCAGCAGAGGCTGAATAGAGATGAACAGCAACAAACTGGGGTCTTTCATTAATGTTCCCTGCCTGGCCACATCCTTCAACCTCTAGAAGTGGAGCATCACCGATATCTACGTCCTCAATCTCAGAAACAAGAGGAGGCTTTCCCGGTGCCGCCAGTCTGTGACTGTTACCAGCTCCAGCCACCTGCTGGGCACCAAGCTGGACACCAGATCGAGCAGGCTGAGTGCACAAACCGCACCCACCACGGGCTCCTCGGCCGATGTGGGCGACAAGACCACCGGGTCCCGTGCCAGTGTATTCCGTGTGCTGCCGAGGCCCCGGGAATTCATCAACCAGACCCCCGACACTCTGTCCATCGTTTCCACACATGATGCAGAAGCCCCAGGACAGCCTGGCTCGCCTCACCAGTGCGCAGGCCTGGTGTTCCAGCACCGAGTCCGGCACAGTCCCTCCCGCCGTCGCACGCGCTGATTTGACAACTTCTTCCGGGGTCAGAGGAGAAGACCGGTTCGTGGTTGAGCACAGGCTGGCTCACTACGGAGACTGCGGCGGAGTTGTGTGACCGCACGTACTTCCTGTGCACACCTCCAGCTACTGCAACCAGCCGCGGTCCTTCTGCGGCGCATGCCCTGGTGCTACTATGAGCCTAAGGGGCCCGGCGAGTGTCACCTACACCTACATCCAGAAAGAACATAGCTTCAAGGGCAACCATCGCTGCATCATCATGGAGAATGGCGTGTTTCTGAGGCTAGTTGTAGGGAATCACCTTCTCCCAGCTTTCCTGGACCTAGACTACGCTGCCTGTGGGACCCTCACGAGGGACACAGGACAAGTGGGTCTCCACAGAGCCTCCGACAAAGGGCTGTCTCCTGGCCAATCAAGGCCAGGATTGGAGCCTTCAAGGTTGGAGCCTTGAAGAGGGTGTATTCTCCAGGCATTCGTGGATGTATCTCTCAGCCAAATCGGGGGTTTGGGCCTCTGAGTGGTTAATCGGACATCAAGGGTAATTCTTGTCCAGTCAGGGTCTGAGCATAGTTAGGGTGTTTCTGAGTAATCTGAGTCTAAGGGCATGTCCTTTTCCATGAGGTCTTGGTTCAGAGCCCCAGGATGGGCCCTAAGTTACTTTCTATTCTCTGGGACTTTGGGGTCCTAACCCAAAGAGTTGGTAACTTTGTGTTGCCTCCTCACTTCCCAGAGCCAATAAAAGGTTTGGTGGAGTTGGGAGCTGTCTGGAGGCCACGTTGGGACATTTGTGTGTCTGGGGGGATCCCGGGGTTGGAAGCTGGACTTCTGGTCTTGGGCCTGCCCTGAGTGGCTTTGGAAAAACCGTTTGTTGCACTCTCTCTGGGAATCCTTCTGCCAGTCTCAGGGTCTAACCTGGAGTATGAGAACTTTCCCTCTTCTCTCATCAACCACCTTGAGTCTGTCCTTCTGGATCTGGCTTCCATAAGCCTGGATCCCTCCAGCCACCACTCCTTTATAGGGGGCTCAGCTCCCTGAGGGTCTGAGATTCCCTTCCTAACCTCCTCCTAGAATCTTGGGGTTATATTTTTCATGAACTCCTCCAGAGTTAGGGTGACTCTGGTAAGAAGGGACAAACCTTCAGCTGTTTTCTTAGCCCCTCCCCTCTGCTGCCATTAGCTGGGCTCTTGAAAGGGCAGTTCCCCTTTTCTGCCATCCAATAGTGAGGTTTTCTACATGCTGGAGGAGTCCTTGGGGCTGAGAAAGGGGGAATCCCAGCCAATCTGGAGTTTACTGCAGCGCCATTGTCTGTAGCTGCTAGACTCGCTCAAGGGTCTCCTCCAAGCTGGGCCTAGAAAGGTTCTAGGGGGCCAGCCAACTGTGTGGCCTGGGTTCTGTCCTCTCACTCTACATCAGGCACTTTATTACTTGGCCTCAGTGGGGTGGGTTTGTCCTGTTCTCCTGGAGCCTGGAAGTGAAGATTGGAAGCCTTCCTGGAGGAGGCTGTGAGGGGTCCAGTGAAAGAGGCAGCCAAGAGTGAGCTGTTGCATATTGGGGTGGGGGGTAATGATTTGTAATTATTTGTACAAAAATAAATGCACCTAAGCTCCAGAAAAGCAAAACATGTACAATAGCAGCTGTAGCTTTAGGTTCAGTCTGTGTATTGAGTCAAAGCTTTGAAAAATTTAGTAGAAAATTTGTAAGACAATAGTGTGTTAGCTCTTACAGCCTTTTTCTGCTATCATATATTAACTATTTACTATGCACCAGCTGTTATATTAACAGTTTGCTTGTATTAGCTCATTTAACACCTGTTGAAAGAAAAGTGAACGTAATAGCTTAGTCATGTGTCCGACTCTTTGCGACCCCATGGAGTGTACAGTCCATGGAATTCTCCAGGCCAGAACACTGGAGTGGGTAACCGTTCCCTTCTCCAGGGGATCTTCCCAACCCAAGGATCGAACACTGGTCTCCTTCATTTCGGGCAGATTACCAGCTGAGCCACCAGGGAAGCCCAATACCTAATGACACCGGTAGAACCATGATCACCATTTTACTGATGAGGAAACTGAAGTATAAAAACCCATAGAAAATAGAAAAATTCTAGGCCAAAAATAAAAGAACATTCACTTTTCTAGGAGAGATCCTTTTGATGTGTTTCAGGTAATTAAAGGTGACTAGAAGTTGTCTTTGCATAGGTAGGGGGAAAAATAAAAACTGAATTATCCAGGCCCATGCTAAAATTTGGCTTCCCTTGTGGCTCAGCTGGTAGAGAATCTGCCTACAATGCAGGAGACCTGGATTTGATCCCTGGGTTGGGAAGATCCCCTGGAGAAGGGGAAGGCTACTCATTCCAGTGTTCAGGCCTGGAGAATTCCATGGACTGTATAGTCCATGGGGTCACAAAGAGTCGGACATGACTGAGTGACTTTCACTTCACTTCATGCTAAAATCAATTGTAATAAAAATTATAGAGAAGAAATATAATCAAGTGGTAAAATTTGGGCCCAAGACAAGTTTCATTGCCTGGGCATCTCTCAGACAACCTCTTGTGTATTCACTACATGGAAAGGGGGCATCCCTTCTCATTGCAAAGATCATTGCAAAGATGCAGATGAGTGACTTCCCCAAACCCCAGTCCGTCAACCTATTGTTCTGAATTGCTCCCTAGAAGAGAACAAGGAAGAGACCATGAAACAAACACCTATTTATGAGAAATTTATCAGGGCATGTTATAAACTCAAAGACCATAATCTAATAACACCCCCGGCTTTGTTTATTATCCCTTGAAGTTCAATAAAAGTAAAGTCTGTTTAAAATTCCATTAAAGTATTAAGGAAATAGTTTGAGGGCAAAATCTTCAACCAGTTAATGAGGAATTAAGGTTGTTGATGATGCTACCCCCCAGGCAGTTCTCAGGCCCCACACCAAGAGGAGTACTGTGTGTGAAGCCCCAAAGGTAAATACCACCCAAACTCCTATTCACCCTGTGATCTCAGTGCCAATGGATAAGGAGATACCTCCCAGAGGGGTGTAGGCACACCAGATCAGCTAAGAACTTACTTTGCTCCCAGGTCAAGGAGCCTGACTTATTGTGGTCCAACAGAAACATATGTCTTACAAACAACTGTGTAATGTGTTTTTTTAATTTGTTATCCTCCACCATATATTGATTTTATTGTATGAGTTTAACACTTCCAAGTTAAATTTCATCAAATCATCATACTGTAGGAAGCTCCATTTGAACAAAGCCAAGAATCTGGCTACCTAGAGCAAGAGTCAACGAACTACAGTGTGGCTCAAACCTGTCTCTTCCCCACCTACATTTGTGAATAAACTTGTATCACAACTCAGCCACATCCATTTGTTGTCTAAATGGCTACTTTCACACTGCATTACCATAGCTAGCAGAGTTAACTAGTTGTCACAGAGACAGTATGACACAAAGCATAAAATATTTAAGATCTGGCATTAAAAAAAAGTCTGTCCCTAACTTAGAGATTCCTAGTTTGGGATCTGGATGCAGTAGTGTGATTGTTGAAGGGGTAGCCCAATCATACACTCTTTTGATGATTCTTTGGAAGGATCCACAAGACTCAAAAACAATTATTTATACTGTGGCTGAAGGCTTCCCTGATGCCTCAGCGGTAAAGAATCTGTCTGCCAATGCAGGAGACTTGATTTCAATCCCTGGATCGGAAAGATCCCCTGGAGGAGGGCATGGCAACCCACTCCAGAATTCTTGCCTGGAAAATCCCATGGATGGAGGAGCCTGGCAGGCTTCAGTCCATGGGGTCGCAGAGTCAGACATGACATAGAGATTAAACAACAACATTTATTACAGCTAAAAGATATAAAGCAGGATGAGCAAGGGGAAAAAATATACCCACTGGAGGCTGTTGAGAAATAAACACAAGTTTTTTTTTTTTTTTTTTTTTGGGGGACTTTTTTTTATTATTTTTATTTTATTTTTTAACTTTACAATATTGTATTGGTTTTGCCATATATCAACATGAATCCGCCACAGGTATACACATGTTCCCCATCCTGAACCCTCCTCCCTCCTCCCTCCCCATACCATCCCTCTGGGTCGTCCCAGTGCACCAGCCCCAAGCATCCAGTATCGTGCATCGAACCTGGACTGGCGACTCATTTCATATATGATATTATACATGTTTCAATGCCATTCTCCCAAATCATCCCATCCTCTCCCTCTCCCACAGAGTCCAAAAGACTGTTCTATACATCAGTGTCTCTTTTGCTGTCTCGTATACAGGGTTATTGTTACCATCTTTCTAAATTCCATATATATGCGTTAGTATACTGTATTCGTAAACACAAGTTTTTAAAGCCCTCCTTCAAGGAAGTCACACAGGATGCTTCCTCTAAAAATGATTTACATAATAGCACATGTATAGCATTTCTGCCCAAGGAAGCCCACCTGCATCTCAGACTCCAGGATTCTTACTGAGGGCTGGTTAAGTCAGCATATTCACCTGCTTGGCCAGCCATGATTTCCTCAACTCCAGATCCCCAGCAGGAAGCCAGTATCCACCAGAAATCACAGTGTCTGCATAAACTTTCTTGACAAGTTGATCTAGCATGGTTGGGTGCCTCAGGTGTACAAAACAACCTTAATACTTAGTAACAGAGGGAATATTCCAAAGGTCATGTTTCCAGGAGCTGGTCAAGGCTCAGTCACATAGCAGACCCTCTTGAAAATAACACTAGTGTTGAACAACCAGGCCTGGCGTGTTAACTATTTTCCACTTAGGGAAGCAAGTTTGGAGGGTCTCCTTAGAAGGGAGATAGGGCAGGTACATCTCAGCATACCTTTCTGAAAAGAGGAAGGCATACAGATGTGGGGTAGTCAAGGAGTAGCTAGCAAATGCTTGTCTCCACAGCATCTCTGTTCTATTAAACAGAACCTAGGACTTCCCTGGAGAAGGCAATGGCACCCCCACTCCAGTACTCTTGCCTGGAAAATCCCATGGACGGAGGAGCCTGGTAGGCTGCAGTCCATGGGGTCGCTAAGAGTCGGACACGACTGAGCGACTTCACTTTCACTTTTCACTTTCATGCATTGGAGAAGGAAAAGGCAACCCACTCCAGTGTTCTTGCCTGGAGAATCCCAGGGATGGGGAAGCCTGGTGGGCTGCCATCTATGGGGTCGCACAGAGTTGGACACGACTGAAGCGACTTAGCAGCAGCAGCAGCAGTAGCAGGGGAACTAAGATCCCACATGCCTCTTGGTGGGATCAAAAAAAAAAAAAAAAAAACGTGATATATTTTTCTTCTAATTTATGCAGCCACTAGATTAGTTTCTTGTTAAGTTCACCCTGCACCCCCCATCAGAATCAGCTGTCTGTTTGAGAACCATGCATTCAGATACTGCGTGGAAATGCATTGTAGTATCGTTGGTTTTATAGCTATTCCATCTCTAAAAATTGGGAATATTTGAGCCTTAATATGAAAAAATAGTGGAGACCAAACTGACCACTCCTTTGATTTTTTATCCTCCTCCTCTTTAATCACTTTATATATTGTAATTCCATTTGTTCCTGAACCATTCATGGAGTAAAATAAATATCATTCTGGATTCCTGAAAAACTCCCTATTTTAGGTTCAAAAGTTTGATCCAAAACAATTAGTTGAATTTAGCATCCAATAAAAAACCATCTCAAAGGATTTTACTAGGCTTATCTATACTTGTGTTTTATCAACAATTCATGCCTATGTAAAATCTCGATTATATTCGTACAGAAAAAAAAAAAAAAAAACTACTACGTATGTCCCCAGAAAGAAAAAGGTGAAGTATAACTGTGGGGGAAAAATCTTTTCAAATATTCTCATACTGAGAGCCTATTATAAGTGCAAAAAGATTAAAGATATAGTATAAAGGTATATATTTAAATTACTACAAATAACTGTTTAACTGGAGCTGCCTAGGGTACATCAGCAGCCCCTAAATGATCAAAGGCTATTGCTGCAGGCAAGGTCCAAAACCACCTGCTTATATAAAGAACTTTAGATGACAGGACTGATATTATGCATGTATATTGATACTTCTTGAAATGGTGATTTAAAAAAAAAAGAGTATCTATCCAAAACTGACAGAAGGCAAACAGATTGGGAGTTAAGTTTGTAATTCTGCTACCGACTCATCCTTTGCCTTGTGTAGAAATGTTATTATTTCTTAGGATATTTCACAAATCTCCTGCCCTGTCATTGTTATCTACAGAAAAAGGAAAATTCAGGTTATATTCGAACTCAAGTAGGCATTCTGTTTCACTCCCTCTGTACAACACCAAGCAAAATTGTGAAATATGATAGGCTTATTTTATTCCCCATGTCCACGTCAAGTCCTAACTTTTGAAAGAATGGTATGGTAAATTAATTACACTATTATTTTGCATTTTTTATGCAACCCTAGGAAGCAAAACATATTACAGCTTGCTGAATAATGCACATATATATGTATAAACAGATAGCATGTAACTTTTATTTCAATTATATATTAGTGTTTATTTTGTGTATGTAATATGCAATTATACATTGTATATATAATATCTATGTAATTGAAAATTTTTAATAAAATAAAGGAAAAATAAATTATATATATATATATACAATTGAAATAAAAGTTATACAAAAATACTGATCTATACTTTTTGTAATTCACTGAGACTTTTTTTTTTAATTGTATTCTGTTTTTTCTTCTTTGTTAAAATCAGGTCACAACTTGACTTATTAAGTTGATGTTAAAACCTGATAATGGGTTATGACTCACAAATTAAAAGCAACAATTTACAATAAAGACTAAATATCCATGTGTCCCCCAATCCTACTTCTGTAGTTTATATGTCAACAGAGATAAGAACCAACTGAAAACTGCTTCAGAGTAGAATATCAGACATCAGCGAAGACACAAAAATTGAAAGTTTTCCATGGATTTGACAGATTCTTCCACCAAGACAGGCTTTTCTTTTTGTAAAGCTCACAGTAACCTTACAGTCAGGTTTGGCCAGGATGGAAATTGTTGCATGCCACTTTCAGTTCTGGTCATAGTCTTCATGCATAACCACCATCCTCTGTCTCCTGATGTGAGGCAGATAGCAGAGTGGTCTTGAAAGTCAGGATTTGAAACAGGCAAAAACTCTAGATGGAAGGAGGCTAGGTACCTTCACCACTGCTCAAAAAAGACCCATTCGTCAATCATGAACATCAGTTTTGGACTTTATATGGGAGAGAAAGAAATTTCTAGGGTGTTAAGCCCCCAGAAATTCATAGCAGCTAGCACTTCTGGAATTGCCTTCTACCAGGACACAATGGAAGCTCTTTACTTTCAAGAAGAGATACACCCTTTGGAGTATCCCCAACACAAGGAGGAAGAAGCATCCATTTTTTGATCAGAAATATTGCAGACTATACACTATACCCAGATTCCTTCCTCTGCAACTCTTCTTAGTCTGCGTTTCAGTTTTTCTTTCATGGTCTCCTCATTTCCACAACTTTACACCCCAATATAAACTCAAACAAACAAACTTAATAAAGAGTTGGAACATAAAGAAAACTGAGTGCCAAAAAATTGAAGCTTTTGAACTGTGGTGTTAGAGAAGACTCTTGAGAGTCCCTTGGACTGCAAGGAGATCAAACCAGTCATTCCTAAAGGAAATCAGTCCTGAATACTCATTGGAGGGACTGATGCTGAAGCTCCAATAATTTGGCCACCTGATGTGAAGAGCCAACTCATTGGAAAAGACCTTGATGCTGGAAAAGATTGAAGCCAGGAGAAGGAGACAACAGAGGATGAGATGTTTGGATGGCATCACCGACTCTATGGACTTGAGTTTGAGCAAGCTCCGGGAGTTGGTAATGGACAGGGAAGCCTGATGTGCTGCAGTCCATGGGGTCAAGCATGTCTGAGCAACTGAACGACAATAACAATAAAACAAAAAAAAAAAAAACCCTCCCATCCATAATCCCAGGCTTTCTTCCATATTCCAAATCCAAACTCCTTTGAAAGTTTTAGCAATGATAACCATATTTTAATGCTAATGAGATGACAAAGACAGGGGAAGGAAAAACAGTGAGAGTAGGAGAATCCATTTCCAGCATTAGCTGAAAATGAAAGTCGCTCAGTCATGTCCGACTCTTTGAGACCCCATGGACTGGAACCCACCAGTTCCCTTCTCCAGGGGATCTTCCTGACCCAAGGCCTGAACCTAGGTCTCCTGCAGAGCAGGCAATTTCTTTACCATCTGAGCTACAGAAGAACCCAGTTCAGCTGAACATGTGCCAAATTAGATATATACATGATCAGTATCCCTCTCTCCCTCCTCCTCTGGTTTCCAGATCTCATCCCAGGGACCCATTAAATAGCTTACTCTTTATACTAGAATTTCTTTTTTCCTTAGTACATTAAGTATGTTTCCAGCACTTCCTATATCATCAAGGTGGAGTTCTGTTTTGTTGTTATTGATATTCTGGCTTTAGTGAGTTGAGGGGCTGGTGGTCATGAGTTTGTTTTCTCAGCATCTAACTTTCTTGGCCTAGACTATCACTGAAAAATAGCCAGCGGAACAGAGAGACCTAATGTATAGGATAAGGAAAAATATCACTCTTACATGACCTGCTATGCAGAACATGGAAACTTATCAAAGCCTGAACTAACAGATTATTCAAATACCAACCCCTGCCCAGCCAAAAATCCAAGAACAATTAAGTTAATTATAAAAAAACACATTCCACAATTGTGTTGGCCATGGAAATAATTTGTCTAGTGAAGAGAGGCAGTGCAACATTCTTTTCAGGGGTTCCTGTGCAAAAGTTAATTCAGTGAACAGAGCCTGATCCCAGTCTCGGCTTCAAGCAATATCAATTATATGTAAAACATTGATAACCGAGAGATTTTTGAAACTCAGTTCTCTCGTAGTTGAAGACAGGCATTTCCTGGTTAACATATTAAAATGATCAGACTGTATATTTTTTCCAGCAAATAGATTCTTTATGAATAAATCATATTGTCATTAAAAATACAAAATCATTGTCATACTAAAAATTCCTTGGACTTCCAAGAAATAAAAATGTAGCAAATGTGAGTTGGATGTTTTGGGTTTTTTTGGGGTGATATTTTCAACTTACAGAAACAATATGTTATCTTCTATATATTCTATTATAGTAATGCATTTAATAGGGATTTTTATTGCATGCATGAATACATTGCATGAAGGAGAGGGCAGTATGTATTTAATCTACTTATGTTCACAGAAAACCTTGCAAAAGCTTGAATCTTCAAAATGCAGGTCTATGGTTAATTTAATTTCTACTTAATTCCTGATTAGGATGAAAAATCATTTTGCTTGAACTCTTGTCAAAGATTTTCCTAAATATATTAGTTCAATATTCCATTGAAGTAAGAATGTAATGAATAAAAAATATTTCTCTAATAACTGGTCAATTTTCATGACTCAGGCTCACCACAGTAAAAATATAAATAACATAAATTTACAAAATCTGGAATCCTGGTCCTGCAGATGCAGGAAATATAGACTTCAGAGAAAATAAATGTTTGGTTGAATGTATATTGGTCAAAGACCATGTCCCAGAAACTTATTTACAAAAAAAGCTTTTGTATGAGCTTCTGATTCCTTTCCTTTTTTTGTTTTTAAATTATTTCAAATATACAAAAGATGTTCATGTACCCACCATCTGGATTTAAAATGTTAATATTTGCCATATTTGATTTAAACTTTTTCTGAGAAATAAAATATCACAGGGTTATTTGAAGCAGCTTCTCTCTCCTCAGATGTAATTAATAATTAGAAGACCATGTGTCTCCCTCCAAATCGTGTCTTTATATTTTAGCACATATATAGGTTACCATAAATCACATAAAATATTTGTGTGTGCATTTTAAGTTACAAAAGTGATATTTAGGGCTTTTGATTTATCTGACAATTTCTGTTGTAAAAGAGCATTTCATCTATTTCCTGTGATTTTCAATAGAATTGGATATAGATAAAATTTATAGTCTCTTATGATCCTTTGTATTTCTATATTGTCTGTTGTGATCTCTCCACTGTCATTTCTAATTTTATTGATTTGATTTTTCTCCTTTGTTTCTTGATGAGTCTGGCTAATGGTTTGTCAATTTTATTTATCCTTTCAAAGAACCAGCTTTTGGCTTTGTTGATTTTTGCTATGGTCTCTTTTGTTTCTTTTGCATTTATTTCTGCTCTAATTTTTAAGATTTCTTTCCTTCTACTAACCCTGGGGTTCTTCATTTCTTCCTTTTCTAGTTGTTTGAGGTGTAGAGTTAGGTTATTTATTTGACTTTTTCTTGTTTCTTGAGGTGTGCCTGTATTGCTATGAACTTTCCCCTTAGGACTGCTTTTACTGTGTCCCACAGGTTTTGGGTTGTTGTGTTTTCATTTTCATTCGTTTCTATGCAAATTTTGATTTCTTTTTGATTTCTTCTGTGATTTGTTGGTTATTCAGCAGCGTGTTGTTCAGCCTCCATATGTTGGAATTTTTAATAGTTTTCCTGTAATTGAGATCTAATCTTACTGCATTGTGGTCAGAAAAGATGCTTGGAATGATTTCTATTTTTTTGAATTTACCAAGGCTAGCTTTATGGCCCAGGATGTGATCTATCCTGGAGAAGGTTCCATGTGCGCTTGAGAAAAGGTGAAATTCATTGTTTTGGGATGAAATGTCCTATAGATATCAATTAGGTCTAACTGGTCTATTGTATCGTTTAAAGTTTGTGTTTCCTTATTAATTTTCTGTTTAGTTGATCTATCCATAGGTGTGAGTGGGGTATTAAAGTCTCCCACTATTATTGTGTTATTGTTAATTTCTCCTTTCATACTTGTTAGCATTTGTCTTACATACTGCGATGCTCCCGTGTTGGGTGCATATATATTTATAATTATTATATCTTCTTCTTGGATTGATCCTTTGATCATTATGTAGTGACCTTCTTTGTCTCTTTTCACAGCCTTTGTTTTAAAGTCTATTTTATCTGATATGAGTATTGCTACTCCTGCTTTCTTTTGGTCCCTATTTGCATGGAAAATCTTTTCCAGCCCTTCACTTTCAGTCTGTATGTGTCCCCTGTTTTGAGGTGGGTCTCCTGTAGACAACATATGTAGGGGTCTTGTTTTTGTATCCATTCAGCCAGTCTTTGTCTTTTGGTTGGGGCATTCAACCCATTTACGTTTAAGGTAATTACTGATAAGTATGATCCCGTTGCCATTTACTTTATTGTTTGGGGTTCAATTTATACACCATTTTTGTGTTTCCTGTCTAGAGAATATCCTTTTAGTATTTGTTGTAGAGCTGGTTTGGTGGTGCAGAATTCTCTCAGCTTTTGCTTATCTGAGAAGCTTTTGATTTCTCCTTCATACTTGAATGAAATCCTTGCTGGGTACAATAATCTGGGCTGTAGGTTATTTTCTTTCATCATTTTAAGTATGTCTTGCCATTCCTCCTGGCTTGAAGAGTTTCTATTGAAAGATCAGCTGTTATCCTTATGGGAATTCCCTTGTGTGTTATTTGTTGTTTTTCCTTGCTGCTTTTAATATTTGGGACCTAATTAAACTTAAAAGCTTCTGCACATCAAAGGAAACTATTAGCAAGGTGAAAAGACAGCCTTCAGAATGGGAGAAAATAATAGCAAATGAAGCAACCGACAAACAACTAATCTCAAAAATATACAAGCAACTCCTACAGCTCAACTCCAGAAAAATAAATGACCCAATCAAAAAATGGGCCAAAGATCTAAATAGACATTTCTCCAAAGAAGACATACAGATGGCTAACAAACACTTGAAAAGATGTTCAACATCACTCTTTATCAGAGAAATGCAAATCAAAACCACTGTGAGGTACCATTTCACACCAGTCAGAATGGCTGCGATCCAAAAGTCTACAAATAATAAATGCTGGAGAGGGTGTGGAGAAAAGGGAACCCTCTTACACTGTTGGTGGAATGCAAATTAGTACAGCCACTATGGAGAACAGTGTGGAGATTCCTTAAAAACTGGAAATAGAACTGCCTTATGATCCAGCAATCCCACTGCTGGGCATACACACTGAGGAAACCAGAAGGGAAAGAGACACGTGTACCCCAATGTTCATCGCAGCACTGTTTATAATAGCCAGGACATGGAAGCAACCTAGATGTCCATCAGCAGATGAATGGATAAGAAAGCTGTGGTACATATACACAATGGAGTATTACTCAGCCATTAAAAAGAATACATTTGAATCAGTTCTAATGAGGTGGATGAAACTGGAGACTATTATACAGAGTGAAGTAAGCCAGAAGGAAAAACATAAATACAGTATACTAACGCATGTATATGGAATTTAGAAAGATGGTTGATAACCCTGTGTGCGAGACAGCAAAAAGAGACACTGATGTATAGAACAGTCTTATGGACTCTGTGGGAGAGGGTGGGAAGATTTGGGAGAATGTCATTGAAACATGTGAAATGTCATGTATGAAACGAGATGCCAGTCCAGGTTCAGTGCACGATGCTGGATGTTTGGGGCTGGTGTGCTGGGAAGGCCCAGGGGATGGTATGGGGAGGTTGGGAGGGAGGAGGGTTCAGGATGGGGAGCATGTGATTTTTTTTTAAATATTTAATAAAAAAAGAAAAAGAAAATTAAAAAAAAAAAAAAAAAAAAAATTTATAAATTTTCTGCTTTCTCTTTTCTATGATTTTTGTTTGCTTATTTCCTCCCTTCCTGCCTTGTGTTAGATTAACCAACTTTTCTTTATTTCACTTTCCCTCTATTGACTTGGAAAATACACTTAGGATTTCTTAAGTGGTTGCCCTGAAATTTGCCAGCCACAACTTATCTAAAGTTACAAATATCACTACCAAGGTCCTGTATTCTCTATTCGTTTTTATTTTTATAGGAGTACATTTTTTAGTGCTTGTTTCATTGAGATTCAGTACACAGTAAATTGTCTTAGTTTTTGTTTGGTTTATCTTTACTTCGCTTCTCTCCTAAATGACAGCTTTGCAGGGTTAGAATTTCCATACTAACAACTAATAGCTATTTTCTCTCGGTAGTTTAAATATACTATTACTCTGTGTTCTGTCCGTTTTAGTTTAGTAAGAGAGAAATTTGTATTTATTTGTTCAAGATTTTTCTTTGTAAGTCATCTTTTCTTTTTCTATTGGCCTTTACAATTTTCTGTTGTCTTTGGTGTTTTTCAAATTTTTAATAATGCATTCAGTTGTTTTTAAACACATTGTTTTAGCTTTATTGTGCTTCTTTATCCTGGTACTCTCAACTTTGAATAATCGATGAAAATTCTTAGATACTATCTGTTACTATTGGCTTTTCCCATATTCTATGCTTATCTTCTGGAAAATGTAATGGGCATATGTTGGAATCTATTATTCTACCCACTTGCTAAATCTTTCTTGTATTTTCTATTTCTTAATCACTTTCTTTTATTTCACTAATGGACTCTTCAGAATAATCTGATAATCCTTATAACTTGCATACAGCATTTTAAGATGTTTTTTCTTATTCAAATCTGCAAGTTTTAAATTTATAATGTACTATTATTTTTATTGTAGTTTTGTGTGAGTTATATGTTCTTTATATGTTTTTATCATTTAAAACACAATCTATGCTTGTCATTCATATTTTTCTATTGTTTCAAGTTCTTAATCTTGAGAAAATATGTCGTTTAGAACGTCCATTTATTCTTTAAATAAAATAAAGAGAAAATGAATAAAGGAAAATAATAGGCCATCCCTCTTCTCTCTTCCCTAATAACAGAGCCTGGCAATCTGTTTACATCTCTAATTCAAAAAATAGAAATGCAAAATGAACTGAGTTGTATACTTGCTCTGTCTTCCTGGGATTCTATTACCTCTTTTCTTTATTTCTTCTATTACAGCCTTAGTGTGGGCCACCTTTAATTCTCACTGCACTTCTGCAAATGCCTCCTAATTTGTCTCGCTGTTAACTCCTTTGTGCCTTCTAATATATTCATCAGCCAGTGCTCAGAGATATCTCATTAAAATACACATATGGAGTCACTTGCCTTAGGAATACCTCTCAGACGCTTCTGATCATTCCAGACCCTGTTCTAAGCCCATAAGAATTTAGCAGACACTATTCTGCTTATCTTCCTTATAAAAATAGTGGTAAGTCTTGGAAGTCTTGGGTTTAGGTTGGTATCCCTTGATATCAGAGGAAGTGATCCCTGCCTTGTGCATGTAGAAGTGATCAGTTATATCAACGAGCATCAGATGAAGTCCACTAGATAGCTTCTGGAAAATCATGTCCTTCCTGAATTGAAGAAAGAGTGAAAGAAGGAGTGGAAGTGGGGAGAGGGGAAAAGAGGGAAGAAAATTCTTTTCCCCAACTACTTTTTGTTCAGAAGTGATTTTTTGCTTCTGAAATAAATTGCATAAGTATGTTATACATGGAAGATACTGCAACCATCAGGCAACCATGAGGGCAAGACAGAAGGAAATATATTCTCTGTTATGACATCAACCTGCTGGAGGGAGAAAAACAAACCCTGCGTGACTCTGATTCCTGTGCATCTCTCCATCCTGATGAATTGACTCCAGGATCATGAAGCAACTTTTACTGCCATGAGGGTGCAGTAGACTCCCACCTCAGAGTCTTTCTCAAGCTGCAGTATAATATTGCACGGAGTATATACTGAATGTACATGGGGCTATACTCACATTTGGTTTCTTCACTTATTTATTATAGTCATTGTCCAGTAATATCCTGAGGAAGGGGTCACAAAGAGTTGAACATGACGGAAGCGACTTAGCGTGCACACACACACACACAGATAAAAATACTTCCCTGTGTGACTTTAGGGAAGAGAGAAAGAAATGTCTTTCTTAAAGAAAGACATTTCTTTCTCATCCTTCAGCTGTCAATGGATATATCATTTCCTTCAGAGAGATTGTCCTGGAACCCTGTGTAAAATGATACTCCATTATTTTATCACACACTTTAGTGATAAATTTCCTTATAACACTTATTAATATTTGAAATAATTTTATGTGTTTAATAGCTCTCTTTCTACTCACTGTGTGAGCAATAAGAACTGTCTTCTATATCTGTGTGTGTGTGTGTGTGCACATCAAACTTTGTGCTTAGCACAAAGTGAGCACTCACGGGTTATGTGTGTGATTTGGGAATACAGAGGACTCTCACTGCCCTCTTTACATTTTTCAATTACTGTCTGAGCTAACTTCAGCCCTTCTCTCTTCAACCATAGCTGAGTGAAGCCAATCATTCAGTACTTCGGGAGGAAAGAAAAGAAAATAGGCTAAGGAAAAGATAATAAATCAAAAAATTTTCAAAACAGACTGTTTAGATGACTTTTTCTTTTTTTTACTTCTTTAGTTTTTGAAAACTAGGTTTCAAAAATATTCCTAAAATTGGTGTATTCTTTATCTTCTCTGTTTGGCCCACTAATTAGCTTCAGGTTGTTGGTTTTGTTTCTTTCTTTTATCAGAGTATTTTTTTTAGAAGCCTTTGAAAAAGGTTACTCTTTGAAAAAAATGAGCTGTCTTTTACGTGTTCATCTATGCACCGATTACCATCCTTCCCAAAAAAGAAAAGAACCACTGTATTGCCCAATTCTCAAAGCAATTATGAATTCACTTAAATTTATCCCACGATCACCCATAGGATAACTCAGTGCTGAAATAATACCTTCAGTCAATGTTTATTGTTTATTTATCAATAGAGTATTTGGTCTTCAAGGGACCAGTAAGCTCATCTTTGTTTTCTCAGCCTTGTACCCTTCCTGTTATCACAAAGCACAAAATGGAGCTCTACTGAATGAATATTCCATAAAATCTTTATTTAAAACTGCAAACATAGTAATGAAAATAAGTCCAATAAAATCTGCCTATTTCTACTTACTTTTGGCGTATTTTATGACTCAGTATTTTGCAGAATATTTTAATATTTATGATTCATATATCAAGACATTAAATTTATTCTTAAAAATATTGATATATTTTACTTTTGTTGTGTTCAAAATCATTTTTAAAATGAGGCAGAAGCAAAAAGTAATACATACAATTGTTTAAGAACATGAATGATTCCTATTCTTGGAGCTTTCTTATATAAAAAAATAGGTACTAGTACTCATAATTAATTATAAAAGTGCCTACCACTCTATTACCTTTTTATAATATAAAATTAAATTAAATGTTTATATACATATTATATAATAATTTAATCTCTTCCTCAGACAAAAAAAGAAACAGAAATATTCCAGGCTAATATTATCACTAATAAAACATTGTTCATCTTAGAGATGAGACTGAGTTAACTTAGATAAACTTTTTTCCAGGTATAAATTATTCAAAATTAATAAAGGTATTTTTCTCATTTACTAAAGATCTGAGCCTAACACACAAATGTTCCTATTTAACATAGAATTCATTTTCATAGTCCTGAAAAACAATATTATCTTAACTATCATCCTCATCTTGATGATTCCCTGACCCTATGCATGCATGCTCAGTCGTGTCCAACTCTTTGTGAGCCCTTGACTGCCTATAGACTGCCATGGACTATAGACTGCCAGGCTTCTCTGTCCATGGGATTTCCCAGGCAAGAATAGTAGAGTGGGTTGCCAATTTCCTCCACCAGGGGATCTTCCTGACCCACAGATCGAACCAGCATCTCCTGTGCAGCTTCTTTACCACTGAGCCACCAGGGAAGCCCCCTTGACCATATATAACCAGATGTCAATCAGAACACCTATATTCTGTAGCTCTACTCTGTTGCTTAAATAATTTCCTTGAATTATAATTATGTAATTACCTTGTCTGACTCTTCCACGCCCTCCACCCCTATTGTAAATCACTTAAAGGCAGGAATTTGTGTTTTCTAATTCTTCTATTATCCTTCATAATGTCTTAAATTATACCCTAAAATTAGTAGACTTTCAGTAACTTTTATTGAATTGAGGCTTATACAAACTATGCATTTTTCTACTAAGTCACTATTTTTTATAAAATCCATCATGAAAATAATCATATGCTCATATAAAGGGGAAAATGTTGTTAAATCCAGTATCCATTTGATAAATTGGGTATAACAGATAGTACTGGCTACCATCTACAATTTTTCATCCAGCATTTTTGTCCCCTTTCTTTCAAGAGTTATCTGTACCTACCACACACCTTTTAAGATGGGATTATGTGAGACAAAAGCAAATACCTATTGTCAATACCTCAAACTCCAAACACCTCCTATGGTGTTTGACTGACATGACATACACCTTTAACAAGAGCTGTCTTACAGAGACTATAGGAAAGAGACAGGCAGGCAGACTTCAGACAGAGGCTTAAAGTGACTGGCATTCTTCTTTTGACAGTTTTATTTGACTCTAGCTCAAGTCAACTTATCTTCCTACTCCACATAGATTTCTAATTTAAAAGTGACTAGCATCTTAGAAAAGGGGAAGGAAACATTAGTAGAGCTTAGAAAGCAGAACAGTAGAGTTGAGCACTTAGTTTTCTCTAGAAACACATAATATCTGCATTTTTACTTTATTTTTTTATTTTTTTTTACATAGGAAATAACTGACTTTATTCTTATTTAAATTATCATGGTAGAAGTTAATTAGATAATTCTCTTTTGTTATTTATTACCGTCGCTTTTATCATTACTATTCTTAGCTGTTTTGCACATGATGATCACCTTCCTAGTTTGCCCTAGGTCCACATCACACCTATCTGTTATCTTCACTAGATAAGTTGTGTTTTTTTTTTTTTTCTTTTATTTATTTTTTAACTTTACAATATTGTATTGGTTTTGCCGTATATCAACATGAACCCGCCACAGGTATACATGTGTTCCCCATCCTGAACCCTCCTCCCTCCTCGTACCATCCCTCTGGGTCGTCCCAGTGCACCAGCCCCAAGCATCCAGTATCATTTTGACTTTAGATCCATATAGAAAATACAGAGTATTTTTGATGTCCATGTAAGATGAACTTCTCTTGTTTTTGTCCAAGATTCATGTTCCACTTTCTTTTTTTTAAATTAATTTTCACTGAAGTAGAGTTGATTTACAATGTTATGTTAGTTTCAGGTGTACAGCAGGATGAACGCTGTCTCTCTCTCTTTCTCTCCCTCTCTATATATATACACACACACATATATATACATCAATCCACTCTTTTTTAGACTCTTTTTCCATGAGTACTCTGTGCTGTACAGTAGGTCCTTATTAGTTTCCTATTTTTTATATAGTAGCGTGTATATGTCAGTCCCAGTCTCCCAAATAATCCCTCCACCATCCTTTCCCTATTGGTAACCATAAGTTTGTTTTTGACATCTGGAACTCTGTTTTGTAAATAAGTTATACCATTATTTAGATTCCACATATAATTTTTAGATTCCACACATAAGTGATATCATATAGTATTTGGTATCTGATATTTGTCTTTCCCTACCTGACTTTCTTCACTCAGTATGACAATCTCTATGTCCATCTATATCACTGCAAATGACATTATTTTGTTCTTTTTTATGGTTAAGTAATATTCAGCTATCTTTCAATAATCGCCCCCTCCTGATGGCTCAGATGGTAAAGAATCTATGTACAATGCAGGAAACCTGGGTTCAGTCCCTGGGTTCAGTCCCTGGGTTCAGTCTCCATGGAGAAGGGAATGGTAACTAACTCTTGTATTCCTGCCTATAGAACTCCATGGGCAGAGGAGCCTAGTGGGTTCCAGTCCATGGGGTCATAAAGAGTCAGACACGATTGAGTGACTAACACGTTCACTTTGTTTCCCATCCTCAGTCACAATACAAAATGCTATTAAATGTTGAATACACTAATGAAATATGAGTAAAAAGAGAGGAAGGTGTTATTTTTATGAAGAGTTGAAAGCTTTGAAAGACTAGATAAAAGAGAATCCTCTAGAATTCGACATGGGTGAGACACCATTAATAAACAGACCCTTCATACAAAGTCAGAAGGGTGTCATCATGACAATCAATCCCCACCCAGCCTGAAACAGAGAAATATGGTTAGTTTCCTTCTCCTGATTCAAACATCACTCATCAATCCACAAATAAAGAATATAGGAGCCTATGTGAAAGGAGAGAAAAAATTACCTTAAAATCCTTTTCTTGATGAGATTTCTCCACTTAAAAATAAATTACAACAGCAATAAAATGCAAATTCGTTTCTGTGCTTTGCTGTTCAGTCGCTAACTCATGTCTGACTCTCTGTGATCCTATGGACTGCAGCATGCCAGCCCTCCCTGTCCTTCACTATTTCCCAGAGTTTGCTCAAACTCATGTCCATTGAGTCAGTGATCCCATCCAACCATCTCATCCTCTGCCGTCCCCTTCTCCTCCCACCTTCAATCTTTCCCGGCATCAGTGTCTTTTCCAATGAGTTGGCTCTTCACATCAGGTGGCCAAAGTACTGAAGCTAAAGCTTCAGCATCAGTCCATCCAATGTATATTCCGGGTTGATTTCCTTTAGGATTGACTGATTTGATCTCCTTGCTGTCCAAGGGACTCTCAAGAGTCTTTTCCAGCACCATAGTTTGAACGTATCAATTCTTCAGCGCTCAGCTTTCTTTTTGGTCCAACTCTCACATTCATACATGACTACTGGAAAAACCGTAGCTTTGAGGTCAGCAAAGTGATGTCTCTGCTTTTTAATATTCTGCCTAGGTTTGTCATAGCTTTGTTTTTCAAGGAGCAAGTGTCTTTTAATTTCATGGCTGCAGTCACTGTCCACAGTGATTTTGGAATCCAGGGAAATAAAATCTCTCACTATTTCCATTTTTTCCCCATGTATTTGCCATGAAGTGATGGGACCAGATGCCATGATCTTAGTTTTTTGAATGTTGAATTTTTAAGACAGTTGTTTCCACTCTTCTCTTTCAGTTTCATCAAGAGGCTTTTGATTTTAGCATACATTTCTTTCCTGGACATGATATTGTCAATTCCATTGATTGATGAATGCCTCCACAGGTATGTGCATATCCTGCTCATGTTACAGCTAACCAAAATGGATCCAAACATTTCCCCAGACAAACTGAGTTTTCTCATGCTATTTCTCTCCTCTCAGTCAATCACATTAACCCCTTCCAAGTCTGTATAGCTATAAGTTTATGGATGCTAACTCTTTAAAATCCGTTCCTTGCTCTAAGCGTACACTGAGCAATCATTTTTCAAATGTGTACCACTCCCCATGAAGGTTGAAAAAATCTAAACAAAAGAAGCTAATACTAAAATCTATTCCAAGCTCTTGGAAAATAATTTGAAATACATTTCTGGCTAACCAGACAGTTTGTAATATTATCTTTCCACATGGTGGACAGCAAATAAATATTAGCTTGTACATGTCGCTGTCCGCACCACTTTGTCCTTTCCAAGGGATTGTTCAATACATTAACATATGCACATATACATACAAATGCATTCTCACCCCATACTTCATTCAAGTAGTTATTGTCACCTCCTGTTCAGGCTTCCTAAATCTGGCCTTATAGCTGGACTTTGAAGAACTGAAAGTGAGAATAGATGAAAGTCAAATCAAGTGACTGGTTGGTGTGTGTTTTTTCATCCATTTTATTATTGCTTTCTTGGAGTTGTCAGTGTACAATCTTGAGCTTAGCAGGGATAGCTGTTATCAAGCAATGGAGTTGGCATATCTTCCATTCTTGTTCAGATGCTAGTTTGCAATAATTTTCTAAAATCCACAGGGGATGTTTTGGAGAGAAGCTGTGAGACAGCTAATCAGAAAAAGATATTCTAAGGTTTAGTTATATTACAGTGTAGCAGAGGTTCCTAGGGGATATGGCAGAAGCCCCATTGGTTGATTCATTTTAACAGGGTTGAATAAAGCTGGGAAAACAACTATCAGAGGAAATCTCACACTGGTAATTCTTGAAATGAGCTCAAACATGTGTTTCCTAATTTCTGTGATGTTCTTATTTTTTTTAAGAATTCACCTTATTTTAGTTTCTCTTCCTTTTATCTTCTTTAGTTTTATATTTCATATTCACCAGCATCTAACATTCAATTAATTTCTACTATGATTACAAAATGTTGACAAAGGGAACTGAGACATCCAGAAAACATGTTTTAAAAAACAGTTAAATGTAAGTTTCTTAATTATTTCTGTTTACTTTCTAGGTGTAAATAGATGGCATGTATATATTAGGCATTGTTTGGGGAACATTACAAGCCAGAATGTTGCCATAGCAACCCCAACCATCAGATAACCTCCATGAGAAATGAATTCCCAATGGGAATGAAGTCCTTGGCAGTTTGCACAGCACCTTTAAACCATAAATACACTCATTATTTATTACAATCTTGTAATTAAGTAAGGATGTTGAGATTATCCTTATTTTTCAAATGACAAAACTTCAGCTTATAGAGGTTAAAAGACTCATCCAGGGTCATGTTAGCAGGCAAGTGGCAGGCTCAGAGCTCAAAGTCATGTCTTCCGACTGGAAAATCATACATTTTTCAAGTCTCAGTCCAATTATTGAAAATAAAAATATATTTATTTTTAGACTAAATATTTTTTTAAATCTTGGACTAAAGGAATGATCCCACTAAACATTCCCTAGTTGTTGTTAAAGTAAATATAAGGTTTAGGGCCCAAGGATTTGTGGGCACAAGTCTTTCCTTGACAGCTTGGATTTGAGTGGTTAGCAATGGTAACTACATAATGATAGAGAATTCTTTCATACTCATTGGCTTAAAGGAGTCACAATGTGTCAATTACTCTACCTTAACCTCAACTGGGGCTTCCTCTGAAGAGAGGAAAGTTTTGTCTTCAAGATGGAGGCAGGAAAAAGGGAAATATTACAAGAAGCATGAATATATGAGAGGAGGTAAGGGTTCTACTTTGAAATAAGAATCATGGTACATGGTATCAATCAATCAGGCAGTATGTGTATAAATCAGAGGTTCTCATCCAGACATCCATTTTGCCCTCCAGGGTAATGTCTGGAGACAATTTTGGTTGTCAAAATCAGGTGATACAACTTGTATCGAGTGGGTAGAGGCCAGGGATGCTATTAAATATCTCACAATAAACACACAATATACAGGACAGGTCCCCACAACAAAGAATTATTTGGTCCAAATTGTCTGTAGTGAAATTGTTGAGAAATCCTGCTATAAAAAATGTAAATAATTTGATTTTGTGTATTTATCTTATAAAAGTATTAATAATTCTTATAATCAGTTTGTCTAAGTTTATGATTAAAAATATTTTTCTTTAGGAAGTTATAAAATGTCACATGGTTACCACAGAAAAAAATTTTAAATGCAAGCATAAAGAAAAAAAAGGTCACCTTAAATCCCACACTCTAGTGATAACTACTGTTAATTTGCTGGTGTCTTTTCTTATAGACTGCATTTCATACAAATATTCACATTGTTACAGACACTCTAGGACAAAAAATAATCATGTTATACTTTCCTGTAATTTAACAGTATATTGTGGATAACCTATTACGTCAGTAAATGAAGATTTATCTCATTGCTTTTAATGACTAACTAGTATTCAATTTACAGATTAAAACATATTATATTAATCTTTTATCAAATATTTAGACTAGCTCCATTTTTCTTGCTATTGCAAATGAAATTGTCATGAATATTTTTATGCATAAATTTTGATACTAATGTCTGATTATTTTTAACATATCCTAGAAACAGGTCAAGGGATGTATGCAATATTTTTGCTATCCTTTGTAAATTCCACAATATAAGGGTTATACTAATTAATAAAGTCATAGTGTCCATTGTAAACACATTTAATGGCATGTTGAAAATCACTTCTCCAAATTCTGTGCAAAAAGCAAAGATCTCATGATGGTTGTAGGCATATATGGATGAATGGACTAAGTCTGTGATCTTTAGCAAGATCATAATCCTCAATTTTCTTAAATTGTGGGGCTAAATGAGAGGTTGTTAAATCACTCTAATTGGGGAATTTGTTCTATTTCAAATCAACAAAAAATAAAAAGGTCTGACTTACATACAAATGTGCAGTTAGGTACTTTTATAAAAGAAAGACATGAATGTGACCAAGAATTCAGTAGAAGCAGAACTCAACTGTAGAAACTGAATAGAAAGAATGTAATCCCCTCAAAAATCCTCCAAAATATTGAGAACCATGCTGATTTTCCTACTATTTGTAGGATGAGGCTATGAGACTTTTTTTTTTCAAATTATAAAAGGGAAGTATATTGTTATTATGCTGGATGAATTGAGAAAACCCAGGTCCTTGGCATTTGGATTCCACATTAAAAAAATTTTTTTCAAGGAGAGAAAATAATCCAAGGAATATGTCAAGGCTTGTATGTTATTATTGTTTTCTGAAGCCAGAGGGAACACACCACTGTGGCAGCAAGCAAAAATACTTTGCCGTTTCCCCCTCATTTGATACGTTTTTTGTTGAGTGTTAGAAAGACGCTTATGAAATGCAATCTAATACATTTACTAAGAAATAACAGAGAGGTGGATTTTCACCTAATTAACCTACTATCCAAAAAAGGCAATAGGAAAATGCTGGTTAATGTTTAAGCCATAAGACACACAAAAGTGCAGGCAATATTTCATCGTGACACCCAAGAGACCCGTGTGTGACACAGTGTAGAGTCTATGTGTATCTCACTCTCCACAGGAACTAATTTTGAAGCACCAGAATGCTGTGAATTGGCTGTAAAACAATGTTGAAGAAACTCAACATAGAACAGAAGGCACACTTTCCTTAGGAAGAATGCTGATAAAATTTTAATGAACTAACATGTTGTCATGGGGATTTGTTGCTATTCATTAATTCATTGTGCTGTTCCTCTATAGTTTTGCTGAAGTTGAGTGACAAATTGTCAAGTAGCTGGTGGTTTACATTGTCTCATTGATACCCTACGTTTAGGGGGTGAATTCTTTTAGAGACTTACCCCATTGCGTGTGGGGTAACACATTTTCCAGCACCAAGTGCACTGTATTATTTTTCAAATAAAACTTGATCTCTAGGGTAAGGCCTTTGACTCTGCAAAACAGTGGAAATAATCACAGAATGATTGACAGCTCTGGTCACAGATGGAAGCTACCATAGGAGCCAGGGCTGGGGAAGGCTCTACCATACAAAAGAGTCAACTGACTGCCTATGAGTTGGGTAAAATTCTCAAAAGAAAAGAGTAATTCAATCATAAAAATCATAAAATGTCAGAGCTTGGAGGGACCTCAAAATCAGTCTGTTTCATTTTGCAAATGAGAAAACTGAGACCAGAGAGACAGAGTTATAAAGGATGTAAGTGGCTGAGCAAGGACTATAAATTAAGTCTTTTGACTTACATCTATTGTTTTTTTATCATAGTCCCTCCCTGGGTTTCTTCTCTGGCTCTTTTCACTTCCGAGAGCTTTTATCTGTTTCCCTTGAAATAAGCCTTAATGGCAAAATAATGGGATATAGGAACCTAGCCATAGGTGGTCTGTCATAATCTTGTATGTTGTTTTTTAAATGCATATAACATTATGCTATAAATGATCCACATTTGTAGTAATGCAATTTCCAAGTCTTTGAGTAAAATGGATGCTCTACATAGATTCGGAAAACTTGTCCAATACGTCATATATCCTTTGACTTCATATCCAGCCTGTGATAATCAGGTGAGGATGGTTGACAAAAGCAGTCAGAGTATATTATAGATTCTGATGGAGGGATGTGTTCTTACCATGGTCATCAGCAGACAACACCGATGGGACCTGATTCCTGCCTCTGTGCCTTGGCGGCTGCCAGATTAGAGAACAAGCACAGACCATTGTGTAGTGACTGTGGCACTAAGAAGTGCCTCCAGCCTGACTCCAAATATTCACGTCACATTTGCAGAGACAGCTGAAGGTGGAGAGGTTTTTGTCTTTCATTCTTTCCACCTCCCAATTGATGATACTCACTTTAAACGTTTGTCTTGACTTCGCACTTTTGCGGAAGACTGAGGAGACAAATTCACAGTATGCAAATACAGTAAATGCCCAAAGCAACGTGCTAAAAAGGAAAAAGTAAATGAAAAACTGACTTTTAAAATCAAATGGCTTAATTTTTTAGTTCTAAATCCTTGCTACTCAATGTAGCCCCTTAACAATCACCATCATATGGAATCTGGTAGAACTATGGAATCTCAGGCCCCACCCTGGACTTAATGAATCAGACTGCCTTTTAATGAGGTCCCCAGATGATTCAGGGCTTCCCAGGTGGCACTAGTGGTAAAGGACCCGCCTGTCAATTCAGAGATGTAAGAGACACGGGTTCAACCCTGGATTGGGAAGATCCCCCGGAGAAGGGAATGGCAACCCACTCCAGTATTCTTGCCTGGAGAATCTCATGGACAGAGGAGCCTGGCCAGCTACAGTTCATAAGGTCACAGAGTCAGACACAACTGAAGCCACTGAGCACGCACACACCAGATGATCAGAGCACACTAAAGTTTGAGAAGCTCTGGGCTGTAGCACATAATACCAAGGCGGTATCCTTGCATACTGGTAATAACACATAACGCATAACCCAAACAGAGACACTAGTATCTTACCTCTCTTTTGTTCCCAGTAGGCAAGAATATTTACTACTATATTGCATCATGGTTTTTTAGAAGTTTCTATTGCTACATTAAAAGTTTGTCTAACCAGGTAATAAGTGCATAATGAAAATGTTTTCCATTCCTTACTTCCATACAAGAAATGCAATACTTTTAAAACTCTAATATATTTTTATCTGCTAATGGCTATATTTAAGTAATAGCCAGGTAACATTTATGGGAAGCTCACTATATGCCAGGCACTACATGACATATATGATATGTATCACCTTCCCTGGTGGCTCAGCCCATAAAAGCTTTGCCCACAATGTGGGAGACCCGGGTTCGATCCCTGGGTGGGGAAGATCCCTGGCGAAGGAAATGGCAACCCACTCCAGTACTCTTGCCTGGAAAATCCCGTGGATGGAGGAGCCTGATAGGCTACAGGCCATGGGGTCACAAAGAGTCAGACACGACTGAGCGACTTCAGTTCAAGACCCAAAGATGGGAGTAATAATATCATCTTCATTTGATAGAAGGAGATAAAACACAGAGGTTAAGTATTCTGTCTGAGAACACAGCATGAGATAAAAGTGGGCTCTAGACCCACAAAAGTAGAATCTGCCGTCTACCATATTAATTTTTTATTGTCACTAAAATTGGAAAACAATGCCTAAACCAAAACATAAATATTTTTCACCCTAAAATGACTTGTTCTTGTTTTTTAGAAAACCAAATGACTAATAAGTATAGGCCTCCTACCCGTGTAAGGGTCTTTAAAAAAAAAAAGAAGAAGAGCAATAAGCAATATTTAAGGAGGTAAGGAAATTTCTAATGCTTAATTATTAACCTTAAATAAGATTTGAAGTCCTCCCAGATGATCAAAATTATTGATACCCTTTGACTTGTGTGTGTTAGTCACTCAGTCATGTTTGACTCTTTGCAACGCCATGGAACATAGCCCACCAGGCTCCTCTGCCTATGGAATTCTCCAGGCAAGAATACTGGAGTGGGTAGCAATTCCCTTGTCTGGGATCTTCTCAACCCAGGATCAAACCAGGGATCAGACCTGAACCCAGGTCTCCCACATTACAGGCAGATTCTTTACCATCTGAGCCACCAAGGAAGCCCTGACTTGTAATTTTACCTAAAACAAATTAATCCCCAAATAAAAGTCAGAAATAAATCAGAGATGAGTTATTTCTTGCAGAGTCATTTAATATCTTCTCAAATTTAATTAACAAAATTCTAACATTAGGGTATTACTTAATTGAATTATAGTATATTTATATATTAAAATATTATGGTGTCATAAAGTTATATTTTTTAAAAATTTGCTATGACATGAGAATGTGTTCATTAAATGAAAATGTTGGCTACAAAACACTAAACATATACATCTACATAAGGTGATATATTACATATATATGTGTCAATATATATATATTCCAAAAGTAAACACCTATGCATGCTTGTGTTATGTTTATATCTTTCTTATTTATTTGGGAGTGAGGTATTGCCCAAAATAAATAGGCATTATTATGCAAGTGACTATAGTTTCTCAAACCAGGAAGAATATGTTGGGGTTTTTTTCATTAAGCACCAGAAGCCGGTTTGATTACTGATTGGAATTTCACAAAATACATTTAAATTTCAATTTTTTTGCACTTTACAAAGCAGAAAATTTGGCTGATTCCACTTTTTCTTGAGTAAACATATGCAAGTGAATCTTGTTTGGCTATACCCAGAGAGTTCTTATTTGAAGATCCCAGGCTTGTGTATTTGTTAATTATGGACCATCACTTGGTTTATGTAAGTAGTAAATATTTGAATTGGTACGCACATGAAACACTGACCATGAACTAGAGTAGAATAAAAGGCTATGTAGATTTGAGCTGATGCCACTAAGATTCCACTCAGCCACATTCAAGAGCAGTAACTTAAAACCTTGTTATCATTTTCTCATTTTAAGACAGCTACTATGCAAAGTAAAAGTCCCTTTTATTTTTTTCCCTTAAACTGTTAAATATCATGAATTGTTCAAAAACTAATTTCCCTTTGAAATTTTTGGTTTTGAATGCATTTTTTTGTTTTATACAAGGCATAATTTCTCACACACACACCCCATATTTATGTTCATTTCCCTATAAATGAGACTCCTAGTAATTTATGATTATTTCCATGAGCACACACATAGTCTCCAGGTGCACTATTGTTTTCTAAAGACCTTAAAGTAAATACGAGGCAGGTGAAAGAAATCACTAACAATCAAATTAACTTCAGGTGATTTAGCCATTTTCCACATAGAGCTGTGTTCCAAAATCCTATGTTACCAAAACTTACACATGCAGTCAAATAGTTGCTTTTCAAATTTAGACACAAAAGCGTGTCCAAAGCTATGGATGACATTTCATCATGTGATTCCTAATAATTAATTTGTTATGAGCCCCCACAAATAAAATAAATGCTGAATGATACACTGACTTCTGTTGTCAAAAGTGTCCCCCCTCTCAATTCTGCCTTTCTAGCTCCTGACATTATTTCTTGGTTATCGGTTGACAGTTCAGTGCCTTGAGTGTTGCTCTCGCTGTAGGGTTAGCAGGATAATTGACAAACCACAGGGATCAGATCCCTGGATTAGGATGACCGGACTGTCAAAACAACCATGACATACTCTCACATCAGCTTCAACTGCAAGTCAAGCCTGTGAGGGAAACATTCACCTTGGCAAGACTAGATGGGAAGTATTTAGTTTAAAATATTTCCCACTGCAAAGTATACTTCAACGACAAACAGAAACAATATAATACCATTTAAAAACATAATTCATGGAGATATAATCCATTGAAAAATATAATGTGTAGAAAAAATTCACCATGGTCACAGTTAATTCAAGCATTTATTATAAGTAAACATCCCAGAGTCTTATTTCATTTACTTAATGTATGTTTTGAATTTCATCAAGAGTCTTTAATTTTTACTAAAAGAGGGAAATATATCTGGGAGAACTCTATTGTATTGAATGAATGTGTTTATGAGATATTACACATGTATATACGCATTATGTATGAATGTGACTATGAGATATTATATTGTATATTTATATTATGTATACACACATTCAAAGGGAAGTATTAATAATCCAGTTTTATGCTGGGTGTATAATTTTGTTTAAAAACTATCTTGGTAAACTTTAACTCAGATTGATGTATATATGTAATTCATATAAATAAGCAGCACACCACAAGTTGTGATTATCAATTAGGGGGCCAGGTATATTTCCATCTTAAGGAACACAGTTTAAAAATGTTTCAAAAACTAAATAAATTTGCCACTTTAAACATCGTCTCTAGACTTTCAGATTCCTACCATAGATCTTTGAAATGACAGCTCAAGTGACATCTATTTATAATGCAGGCATATTCTCTGTATGAAAACATAGATTGCAAAACCGTTAAAGGGAAATTAAAATGCAAATACAAAAAAGGGTTATTTACTTAGTTCTGTGCCAGCTAACACATGGGATATGGACACTTAGGATTAGAAAGATCCAATTATTTTTAAAATATAAAACTTAAAGTACTTATTCATGCACCACTTGGGTCTTGGAATATGATCAAAATAGTTTTGGAATAGTTAATCAGTATTTTTCCATCTGAGTCAAATTTTTCAAAACATTAAAAAGAAGTAGCAAGAAGCATGAGTGAATATTATTTACTGACAGACACTTCAGTTTAACAAATACCAAAATGTTCAAAAACAAGGATTGGAATGAGATGGTATTAAACCATCCATTTTTATCTTGGAAAACTGACATTCTTGAAAGTTTCATTAACATCTGTGAATAAGGGGAAAAAACATAAAATTTTGTCAGTCTCAACCAAGTCAATATCTTATTTTTCTAGTCCTATGCATCAGAATATCATTCTAGAACAAACTGTAAATATTCTCATATTTTACACATATCTTATTTGTTTTTAAAAAAAAAAGAACTTGAGACTAGAGTTAGAAGTAATAAAACAAGTAGGTTTTCTGAAAAATACAGTAAATTTTCAGAAACTTGTAGCTGATAAATGTTAATCTTAAGGGAAAAACCTATACTCACAAGCAGTGTTTCATACAGTAGAGAAAGCCGGCAACTCTTATACTTCAAAATGATCTCATCCAGTGTTAGCTATGAGGAAAAGCTCTGATCATAAATTAATCTTAGTGACATCACCATTTAATTAGGCAAGGCAAGGATATATTAATGTCATGACTTGGAGGCAAGGAAATTAAAAGGTTAAATGATATCCATATGATACATAGCCAGGACTTGAACCCTATTTAAGTGACATTCTCTGCTTCTTTTTTGTAAAACATAATTAAAGTGTGTTCCCTCACACACAAAAACAGAAGTTAAGTTCTTTCATATTGCCTTTTTTTTTTTTTAATGCAGTCAAGGCTTTTGTTCCATATATAAACCATTTTAGGACATTTCCAGAAAATTATCAGAGAACCAAACCTTCTCTCTTCTACTGGAAAGAGTAAGTAAATCTGAACAATGACTTTTGGTCATGATCTTTGTCTCATAGATAAGAAAGCAATTAGTATATAATTGCTGTGTATTTACCACTGCTTTCCCATTTTACAGATGAGCTCTGGAGTTTCAAACTTGTTCGAGATAATCCAGAGGTCACATAATTATAATACAGAAAAGCCATGAAGAGCTTTCTTTTCAATAAATTAGTGCTCTTGTCCATGAAGTTTACATTTTTATCACTATTAATCTGTCATATCACTGTCTGTGATGGGATTCTAAATGTCTAAGGTGTTGGAACAATACAAATCCTAAAACTTGATTATGGAACTTTCTATCCCTGGGCAGAACTACATTTTAATTATTCAGGAGTATACGCAGTTATTCAGCTTTTCACATCTACAGTACCCACCTTTACTTAGAGCTTACTCTTGTGTTACTCCCAGCCAAGTGTCTCATACATGATAAATCTTCAACAAGGTTATTTTTCATTCTTTTCTTTTCCCAATCACATGGCTGAGAAATTTATTACACTATGAACATTTTCTTAACTAATAGGATTTTCCAAAATAAAAATTTAGTAACTATCAGGGAATATTTCAAATTGAAGCCAAGTTATAATAAGATAAAATTCATAATCTAATAGCTGTTTTTTCCTCTGATTGACAAATTACTGATTCTGTTGGAAGTGAGGCTTTTGCTATTTGTGAACTTAGTTAATGAAATTGTCTTTCACCCCTACTGAAACTGCCTTTCCTATGAGGAAGAGTGAAAAGAAAATATTTAAACTAATAATTCAAATTAACACATCATGAATATGACACTAAGAAAGAAAACTAAGTAAGAATTCTGAATAGCTTGGACAACAAAAAGAAAATGCTTTTCCTTTGTTATTGATAAAAGCTTTTTTTAGCTACTTGTATGGTCATGATCTTGATCCAAACACAATAGCTTCAGAGAAAAAAAGTACTGGGAGAGGAAGAAGACTTATGAAGGAATGAGAAAGACTAAGGTATAGAGAGGCTGATAAAAGAAAATAAAAATAAATTATGGATTTAAATCTGGAAAAGAAGGCTAAAGAACAAAGTCCATCCCTGAATTTAAAGAGGTTGTTAAATAACTTCACAAAAAACTCCAAAGAGATGGAATGACTTCTATGCAATCAGAATTTGTAATAATGAATTTCAATCTGGCAGGACCCAGGTGTCTGAATTGGTTTCTCTGATGCCTGGAGAAGGGTGGAGGGGAGCAGTGAGACATACAACTGGAGCTTGAGGGAAATGTGGGTCCTCAACACAGGGTTGTGACAGTGGTGATGTCATTTCTTCTTAATTCTGCATCCTTACTCCTGTTGCTTCCAGTTTCTCCAGTGAAGAACTGCAGAAGGGGAAGAGGAAGTGGAAGACCAGAGAGATGGTGGGGGGGAATGGAGACTGAACATTACAGGGACACATTGACTAAATATTGTCCTAGCCAGAATATATACACTGCAATATACATGCTGTATATACATAAATATAAGTGATGTACATACACATGTATCCATTTTAGGAAAATATATTTATATATAGACATAGTCAAAGCTATGGTTTTTCCAGTAGCCATGTATGCATGTAAGAGTTGGGCCATAAAGAAGGCTGAGTGCCTTTTGAACTGTGTTGTTGGAGAAGACTCTTGAGAGTCCCTTGGACTGCAAGGAGATCAATCAATTCTGCAAGGACATCAATCAGTCAATCCTAAATGAAATCAACCCTGAATATTCAATGTAGGGACTGATGCTGGGGCTGAAGCTCCAATACTTTGGCCATCTGAGGTGAAGAGCTGATTAATTAGAAAAAACCCTATTTCTGGGAAAGATTGAAGGCAGGAGGAGAAGGGGATGACAGAAGATGAGATAGCTAGATAGCATCACCAACTCAATGGACTTGAGTTTGAGCAAGCTCCAGGAGATGGTGAAGGACAGGGAAGCCTGGCGTGCTGCAGTCCATGGGGTGGCAAAGAGTCGGACATGACTGGCAACTGAACAACAAATATACACACACATGCACACAAACACATATATGTGTGTATTTACACATATTCCTTTTGGTTAAAGAAAATAATTTACTCCAAGATTACTATTATCATTTATAGGTATTATCCCTTGAGTGTGAAACAAATACCAAAACAGATATACATACAAAACATTTAGAATTTGTCAAGTTGATTTTCTTGTGTGTATTTTTAAGAGTCCTAGGCAAAAAAAGAAAAAAAATTCAAATAAGCTTTAACTTTTACAGCCTGGGAACCAATACAGAGTCAGAAAGTTAGCTCTAAAATGCCTGAGGGGACAAACAGTTGTTTAATGAGGACAAATGGAATAAAATTAAGATGCAGCCTAATAAAATAACATCTAAATGTAATGTTAGCTTAGTCATGTGGCTCAAATAATACTTTTGCTCAAAGGTACATAAATGTAAACTTAGCAAAATCAAAATATAAAATAAAATAGAAGAAGAAAATCAGTAGAGACATCCTACCCCCAGTAAGAGTTTATCATACAAACTCAAGATGCTTACAATCCCAAAGAGGTCTGGGAATAAGCCCAGATGGAAAAAAAATACAATTCTCATTTGTGAAGAAAGCTTCAACATGGATTTTTTTTTTAATGGTTCATTAGCTTCAAGGCTGATTAGAATTCTATAGACCAAAGTCCTACAATTATTGTTTGATTTTAATTAGTTGAGATATGCACAGTCTAGGCTCCAGCAGCCTTTAAATGTCACTGAGTTTCCCAGAAGGCCAGGACTATCTCACTATCTTTCAGTTCAGTCCAAACTGGCCTCCGGGAAAACCAAGAAAAAGCCCAAGAAGATCAAAGAATTGAAGAGACCCTGGTCACTCACATTAATTGGCATTCAAGTGTGTAAAGTATATTTTTAAATTCATATTATCTAACCACTCTTGAGGAAACATATGCCAATAGTTTCATAAAGGAGCCACTGCAAATGTGGGATGTTGGGTCTGGAGACTAAGCTGTGCCTCCCTGCTATAGCTGATCACTGGGAAAGAAAACCCTAGGCCTGCCTCTATCCCTCAGCATATGTTTACAGATCTTTCAACCCACACTTAGAAGCCTTCATGAGCCCAGGAAGTTGCACTAAAACCCATCTTCCCAGCCATGCCAAAACTCAGTGGTGGTGCTATTAGGGGCCTGACAGTGCAGTCCTGGGAGACCGTCCAGCCCTCTCTCCCAGATCCACCAGGTACAGCCTCTACTGCCCACAGAAACTCCTGTTAAATAATGTCAAAGCTATTTCATGGCCACTTACATGGCACATACATAATCCACTTCATTGACACTATGTGTCAGCCCAGCATCCAACAATTTCCTGTTCTGTCATCGAAAACTCTAAGAATCCATCAGTCTGAATGAGCTTAGACTTCCTGTATTAGCATGGATAGATTTCAAAAACACTCTGGAACAAATTAACTAACCAAGTGACAAGAATCACCAGAGTATAACTATACAAAATCACCAGAGTCTAACTATACAAAAATACATAAAGAAATGAAAATTAAAAATCTGAGAGTGGAGAATGAGACCAGAGAGGATTTACAAGGAGATTCTAAATTGCTCTGTTTAAAAAAAAAAATAATAATAATCAAAATTCTCCTTCTGGGACTATGGAATAGACTTTTGGATGGAATACACTTTTTCCCCATTCTGCCTACAAACTGCAACTAAGAAGCCTTGAACATAGAAAACAAACGTAAGATTCTGAAAGGTGAGAAGAAGGCAGATTGGTTAGGGACCTCAGGACCCGAAAAACAGACAGAGGGGGGAGATTTGTTTTTATTTCATTTACCAAGCTTGTAGCTGAAGATGCTGATAAATGTTCTCTCATGTTTTGAGAACTGTCAAAGCATGCAGACCAAAACGTCTCCAGTAAAAGTCCAATCTCTCTAGCCAAACAACTAGGAAAGGGCAGCGTAGGAAAACAGAAACTATTTAGATATTAAACACCACTTCTAAACAGTATGGAAAAAACTGTGGCCACATGTCTTCCCATACCAGCTGCTGCTGCTGCTGCTGCTGCTGCTGCTGCTGCTGCTAAGTCGCTTCAGTCATGTCCGACTCTATGCGACCCCATAGACGGCAGCCCACCACAAAGGTCTTCTACCCTCACCAGGCTATCAAGAGGTGTACCAAAGCTCCCCTCAACACAGCACATGCACATACATACATCCACACACAACCCCAGCAGGGAAGTATCAGGAAAGGTTGAGTAGGGAGCCAGGGCATTCATCCACACTGAGCATTAAGGAGGCTCTTCCGCTTCAGAGTTTCTTCAGGGGAAACCAAATAGGGATTCTGGACTTCCACCACATCTCATAATAATCAGACGGCCCACCGTTGTTGTCTGAGTGGTATCAGAGGAGGCCAAGTAAAGAATCAGGAGCTTCACCGTCATCAAGCACTATTGAGGCCACCCTCTGTGGTATCGGCAGAGTGATGCATGAATAATAACAAACAGCCTATCTCCCTCATCCAGGGTGATGACGGTGGGGACTCATAAGGGAGCCCAAACTCTGACCCCACCCAAGAGTAAGGAGGAACCCTCCTCTGCTCCCTTCCATCTGTGTCAAAAGAGGCCTAGAGGGGAGACTGAACAAACAAAATAAAATGACAGACTCAAGCCCCAACTTATAAACGGCTATGCTTGCATGCTCAGTCACTCAGTCATGTCTGACCCTTTGTGACTCTATGGGCTGTAGCTCGCCAGGTTCCTCTGTCCATGAGGTTCCCTAGGCAAGAATACTGAAGTGGGTTGTCATTTCCTCCTCCAGGGGATCTTCCCGACCCAGGGACTGAACCCCCATCTCCAGCATCTCCTGCATTGGCAGGTGGATTCTTTAACACTGAGCCATCTGGGAAGCCTTATAAACTACTATATTAGGCATAAATTGTCTGAATATATCAAGTAAAAGGCAGAGATTGGAAAAGTGGATTAAATAATATGACAACTGTACGTATATACAAGAGATATTTAAAATATAGTGATTTAGATTTGAAAATAAAATGGTAGGAAAAGGATATCATGCAAACATGAATCAAATTAAGACAGGAGTAGCATATTCAGCTCAAATGGTAAAGAATATGCTTGTAATACAGGATATCTAGGTTCTATCCCTGGGTCAGGAAGATCCCCTGGAGAAGGAAATAACTATCCACTCCAGTATTCTTGCCTGGAGGATTCCATGAGCAGAAGAACCTGGCAGGTTACCATCCATGGGGTTTTAAAGAGTTAGACACAACTGAGAGACTAACAGTCAGCTCATTACTAAATGAAAAAACTGACCTGAAAAGGCAAAACTATGGAGACAATAGAAAAGTTTACCAGTAGTTTTCAGGAGTTGGTAGGTGCAGGAAGGATGAATATATGGAGCAGAGAGAACTTTTAGGACAGTGAAAATATTCTGCATGATACCATAATAATGGATATATATCATTATACATTTGTTAAAACCCATTATACAATTGTCAGAACCAAGATGAACCATAATGTAAACTATAACCTTTGAGTGAATATGGTGTGTCAACGCAGGTTCACCAGTTGTAGCAAATGTACCACTCTGCTGCTGCTGCTGCTGCTGCTGCTGCGTCGCTTCAGTCATGTCCGACTCTGTGTGATCCCATAGACGGCAGCCCACCAGGCTCTCCCCGTCCCTGGGATTCTCCAGGCAAGAACAATGGAGTGGGTTGCCATTTCCTTCTCCAATGCATGAAAGTGAAAAGTGAAAGGGAAGTCGCTCAGTCGTGTCCAACTCTTAGCAACCCCATGGACTGCAGCCTACCAGGCTCCTCCATCCATGGGATTTTCCAGGCAAGAGTACTGGAGTGGGGTGCCATCACCTTCTCTGGACCACTCTAGTGGCAGATATTGATAACAGGGGAGACTATGCACTATACACCTATTAGAATGGCTAGAATCAAAAGTACAGACAAGACCAAGTATGATGAGGATGCAAATAAATCAGTTCAGTTCAGTCGCTCAGTCGTGGCCAACTCTTTGCGACCCCATGGACTGAAGCACGACAGGCTTCCCTGTCCATCACCAACTCTCGGAGTTTACTCAAACTCATGTCCATTGAGTTGGTGATGCCATCCAACCCTCTCATCCTCTGTCTTCCCCTTCTCCTCCTGCCTTCAATCTTTCCCAGCATCAGGGTCTTTTCCAATGAGTCAGTTCTTCGCATCAGGTAGCCAAAGTAATGGAGTTTAAGCTTCAGCATCAGTCCTTCCAAAGAACACCCAGGACTGATTTCCTTTAGGATGTACTGGTTGGATCTCCTTGCAGTCCAAGGGACTCTCAAGAGTCTTCTCCAACATCATATTTAAAAAGCATCAATTTTCTTTGGTGCTCACCTTTCTTTATAGTCCAACTCTGACATCCATAGATGACTATTGGAAAAACCATAGTTTTGACTAGATGGATCTTTGTTGGCAAAATAATGTTTCTGCTTTTTAATAAACTGTCTAGGTTGGTCCAAAGAATAGCAAGAAGAGATAAGAAAGCCTTCTTCAGCGATCAATGCAAAGAAATAGAGGAAAACAACAGAATGGGAAAGACTAGAGATCTCTTCAAGAAAATCAGAGATACCAAAGGAACATTTCATGCAAAGATGGGCTCGATAAAGGACAGAAATGGTATGGACCTAACAGAAGCAGAAGATATTAAGATGAGAAGGCAAGAATACACAGAAGAACTATACAAAAAAGATCTTCACAACCCAGATAATCACGATGGTGTGATCACTAACCTAGAGCCAGACATCCTGGAATGTGAAGTCAAGTGGGCCTTAGAAAGCATCACTATGAACAAAGCTAGTGGAGGTGATGGAATTCCAGTTGAGCTATTCCAAATCCTGAAAGATGATGCTGTGAAAGTGCTGCACTCAATATGCCAGCAAATTTGGAAAACTCAACAGTGGCCACAGAACTGGAAAAGGTCAGTTTTCATTCCAATCCCAAAGAAAGGCAATGACAAAGAATGCTCAAACTACCACACAATTGCACTCATCTCACACGCTAGTAAAGTAATGCTCAAAATTTTCCAAGCCAGGCTTCAGCAATATGTGAACCGTGAACTTCCTGATGTTCAAGCTGGTTTTAGAAAAGGCAGAGGAACCAGAGATCAAATTGCCAACATCTGCTGGATCATGGAAAAAGCAAGAGAGTTCCAGAAAAACATCTATTTCTGCTTTATTGACTATGCCAAAGCCTTTGACTGTGTGGATCACAATAAACTGTGGGAAATTCTGAAAGAGATAGGAATACCAGACCACCCGACCTGCCTCTTGAGAAACCTGTATGCATGTCAGGAAGCAACAGTTAGAACTGGACATGGAACAACAGACTGGTTCCAAATAGGAAAAGGAGTACGTCAAGGCTGTATATTGTCACCCTGTTTATTTAACTTATATGCAGAGTACATTATGAGAAACGCTGGACTGGAAGAAACACAAACTGGAATCAAGGTTGCCGGGAGAAATATCAGTAACCTCAGATATGCAGATGACACCACCCTTATGGCAGAAAGTGAAGGGGAAGTACAAAGCCTCTTGATGAAGGTGAAAGTGGAGAGTGAAAAAGTTGGCTTAAAGCTCAACATTCAGAAAATGAAGATCATGGCATCCGGTCCCATCACTTCATGGGAAATAGATGGGGAAACAGTAGAAACAGTATCAGACTTTATTTTGGGGGGCTCCAAAATCACTGCAGATGGTGACTGCAGCCATGAAATTAAAAGACGCTTACTCCTTGGAAGGAAAGTTATGACCAACCTAGATAGCATATTCAAAAGCAGAGACATTACTTTGCCAACAAAGGTCTGTCTAGTCAAGGCTACGGTTTTTCCTGTGGTCATGTATGGATGTGAGAGTTGCACTGTGAAGAAGGCTGAGCACCAAGAATTGATGCTTTTGAACTGTGGTGTTGGAGAAGACTCTTGAGAGTCCCTTGGACTGCAAGGAGATCCAGCCAGTCCGTTCTGAAGGAGATCAGCCCTGGGATTTCTTTGGAAGGAATGATGCTAAAGCTGAAACTCCAGTACTTTGGCCATCTCATGGGAAGAGTTGACTCATTGGAAAAGACTTTGATGCTGGGAGGGATTGGGGGCAAGAGGAGAAGGGGATGCCAGAGGATGAGATGGCTGGATGGCATCACTGACTCGATGGACGTGAGTCTGAGTGAACTCCCAGAGTTAGTGTTGGACAAGGAGGCCTGGTGTGCTGCGATTCATGGGGTCGCAAAGAGTCGGACACGACTGAGCGACTGATCTGATCTGATCTGATCTGATCTAGGTTGGTCATGACTTTTCTTCCAAGGAGCAAGCATCTTTTAATTTCATGGCTGCAGTCACATTCTGCAGTGATTTTGGAGCCCAAAAATATAAAGTCTGTCACTGTTTCCACTGTTTCCCATCTATTTGCCATGAAGTAATGGGACCATAGACAGAGGAGCCTGATAGGCTACAGTCCAGGGGGTCGCAAAGAGTCGGACATGACTGAGCGATTTCACTTCACTTCACTTCACTTCACTTCACTTCAGTGGGACCAGATGCCATGATCTTAGTTTTCTGAATGTTGAGTTTTAAGCCAACTTTTTCACTCTCCTCTTTCACTTTCATCAAGAGCCTCTTTGGTATGTCTTCACTTTCTGCCATAAGGGTCGTGTTATCTGCATATCTGAGGGTATTGATATGTCTCCCGGCAATCTTGATTCAAGCTTGTGCTTCATTCAGCCCAGCATTTCTCATGATGTACTCTGCATATAAGTTAAATTAGCAGGGTGACAATATACAGCCTTGACGTACTCCTCTCCCTATTTGGAACCAGTCTATTGTTCCATGCCCAATTCTAACTGTTGCTTCCTGGCCTGAAAACAGATTTCTCAGGAGGCAGGTCAGGTGGTCTGGTTTTCCAATCTCTTTAAATATTTAAGATGGTATTCCCATCTCTTTAAATCAGATCAACTGCAAAGTGCTATTAAGAATTAAAATGGTACAGCTACTCTGGAAACGTTTGGCAGTTTCATTTAAAAAAAAAGTTAGCTATCATAAAAATCCAGCAATTGTACTCTTGGGCATTTACTCCAGAGAAATGAAAATTCATGTTCACACAAAAAGCTATATACAAATGTTCGTTGTAGGTTTGTTCTTAATAGCCCCAAACGAGAAGGAATATTCCTTCAGTGGTTGAATTGTTAAACTGTGGTACATCCAGACCATGGAATAATATTCTGCAATAAAAAATAACAAACTGTTGAAATAAGCCACAACTTGGATTAATATCTAAAGAATTATGCTGAGTGAAAAAGTTAATCTCAAAGGGTTGTATATCATATGATTTAATTTATATAATATCTAGAAAATGACAAAATTAGAGATAACAGTTTGACCAGTGGTTGCCAGAGTTTAGAGCTGAGGAAGAGGTGGGGGGGTGGTGGATGTAGGTGTAAGTCACTACACCGTTTGTGATAGTGTACTATAGTTTTGCAAGATGATGTTACATAGGAGTAAACTGAGCAAAGCATATATAGAATGTTTCTGTATTACTTCCTACAACTGCCTGTGAATCTACAAACTTCAAAATAAAAAGATCATTAAAATATATAAAGCAAATTATGAGATAATTTGATATAATGTTAATTTTTATGTTAGGCCATTCCCCAGTGACTTTCAGGCAGTGGAATTTAAAAATAAATAGATAGTTTTCAACTGTGGATCACTTTCTGCTTTAATTATGTGAGGTAAATTTTCAAAAGCTTTTTGAACCATAAAATCCCATTTAAACATGAGAATTTTCCCCAAGTGGCTTATATTTTAGATAAACTATCTCATTGTACATTCACACAAGTCAAAGGGCAGTTAGTTTTCCTCATATCTGTTATGTAACTGAGGAAAACTGGAGCTAGAAAAAAATGGTGTCATTGAAGAAATTCATTATAATTAATTAATGAGCAAACCTGGAGCAGAATCCCATTTTTATAGAATCTCTATCCAAAGTTGCCTCCATCAAAATAGTATTAGAGTAGAATACTGCGTTGGTGAGAATGTAATATGATAGTCTCTCTGTAAACCAGTTTGGCAGTTTCTTAAATATCTAAACAGATAACTACTGTAGGATCGGAAGAATATAGGAACAGAGGATGAAGAAAGCCATTCCGTGTCTCCAGTGGAGACACAGAAAGGAAACAGAGAAAGCTAAGACAAGATCTGTCATGAGCATCTGCATGGGGAGTAGGCATTAAGGATATGAAAACATACAAGCAGATCTGGGGGGAAAATCTGAGACTCTGAGTGACAGGGACCCACTTCTGTGGACATGGCATAGAGAAGACAGCATACGTCTTTGAGAAGGCAGGCACTGGGCGTGAGGTCATAGTCAACAAGGCAAAAGGTGAAAATTAGGAACAGACGAGGTAGTTGCTCAGGTGCCTTGTAGAACCTTGAGATTCCAGAGTGATGCACAGGTAACAACTTTGAGAGGGGCAGGGCAGATCTAAGAGAGTCAGAGTCCAGGCGCAAGTCAAGGATAAGGATCGATCTCAAGCTAGCTCTCAGAAACCTTGCACCCAGAGACTAGGACAGGCACTGTGTGCTTCAGCAACAAAGGGCTGGGACAGTGTCCAAGAGAACCTAGTGACATCAGCCACCTGCTCAGGAACACTAGTACCAGAAGCCCAGGGACAAGGCAAGGCCACCATCCCAAACTGGCAGCGCCTTAACCCCACCACGGAGGAGAAAGCTGTATGTGGGTTACGCCCCTGGATCCAAGGAATATTAACTCCCTCTGTGCCAGATGCCATGCTGAGGAGGAAGACAGGAGAGGAAATTTCCCTTAGAAAGAAACAACCCTCAATATGTGTGAACTTTACACTGACTGAGAAGTTACCCAGGTAAAACTAAATATTAATCTGGAAGCCAGCATCTTAAGTCAAAAAAGATCGAGTTATTTTTATTTGTTAAAACAGCTCTTCATCTCCCATAAGGTACATGGAGCTCTGGAGCAAAATGTCAAATCAAATGAAACAAACCGACATTATTTCTAAAACATTTTGTGAGCTACTTTGCTGAGCCAAGGACTGGCTACAAATATGTGTGATACACGGTTCCTGCCCTAAAGGAACTTGTAATATATTTCAAGTAACAACACCTGCATTTTATGACAGATTTGGGAGGAGAGTCCAAAGAAAAAAAGAAGGGAAGGCTCTGCTTGATGCCCTGCTAAAGATGGCAAGTGCTAAACATAATGAGTATCATGCTAAATGTGAGAAAGGCGGTTTAAAGCTCAATTCTTCTTCACACTGGTCAGGAAGAGCCATCTTGTATCTCTGAAAAAGGAAAGAGAAAACATAACCTAATACCAAATCTCTGCTACCACCTAGTTCGCAGATAATTGCTTTTTAAAGGAATGGCTTTCTGATCCCCCTGGGGAGTTTCTCCACGTGTGTTTTTATATTTTGGATATACCTGAACACCAACAGGCTTGGAAGAGGACAGCCAAACCAGCAGAAGTGGTTCATCTTTCCTGACTCAGATACGCTCCTGGGTATACACCTTGGTTGTGCTCAAATGATTGACAGTAAAAATTATTGCAATCGTTTCCCCCTTAAGTAACATAGATTAGCAGAGTTTATTTGACAAGAACATTTTGATGCAGGTATATACATATAGGTTATCTAAAGATGTAAACATAACCTTTAAAACGCAAATAGGCTCCAACAGATAATTCTGATGCACGTCCCTCATCTTCACATATCCCTCATCTACCAACAACACTCAAATGTATATGGACTTCTCAAAACTTTCTGAGATGTGAACTGATCACCGTATTTAATAGTTCCACTCAGATCTCTCTCCAGAATTTCAAATTTAAAGTGTTCAGTGTCGAACTCTTTTATTTTTCCCCACAAAATGTCCTTCTACATTGCCCTCTGTGTCTGACAACACTTCACCCAAGTGCTCACACCAGTAACCCAGTAACTTCCCACACTCATACCCATTATCAAGTTATGTCAATTCATACTCAGAAGAGGTCTGAACACTGCCCAGTTCTCTCTACTTCCACTAGCCTCATCCTGGCCTAATTCACCATCATTTTACAGGTCTCCGTAATACTGCTCTTGTCTATCTCAAATCCATTCTCGCTAACTACTAAAGTCACCATTTAAATGCCCTCACTCTCCTACTCAAACTCAAATAGGTTCTCATGGGTCCTGGATAGAAACTAAGCTCCTTCCCAGTGCCTCTGAGGCCTTTCATGATCAGGCCCCATCTGCCTCTTCACCCGTCTTGGTCCCCGTCACTCTCACCTGCTTCACTGAGCCACGCCAGCCTTCTGGAGGTTTTCCAGTGGTCCAGGAGCTGGCCCTCTCAGACCTTCTATGCAGAGCTGCACTGCCTGCCTGCCTGCCAAGGCGCTTCAGTCGTGTCTGACTCTGTGCGACCCCATAGACGGCAGCCCACCAGGCTCCCCCGTCCCTGGGATTCTCCAGGCAAGAACACTGGAGTGGGTTGCCCTTTCCTTCTCCGATAGAGCTGCACTTAACCTGCCTAATTCTTCATCAGCCTCCATGTTGCAGTCTAAACCCTTCTTTATAAAGAGCAACTTCCCTGCATCTCATTTCTAAATTAATTTGCCTGTTCTACTCTCCTGAAGCTCGGCATCATTTCCTTCATAGCAAGTGTTCAATGTGTGATTATTTGCTTGTTTATGTGCTTATCATGGGCTCCCCTTGTAGCTCAATGGTAAAGACTCTGCCTGCCAAAGTCTTTTCCACTAGTTGTAAATTCTCTTAAGAATAAGAACACTATTTTTCACTATTGCAATACTAGGATCTGGCACAAGGAATTTTCTTAATAAAGTGTCCACTTTTCTTAATAAGTGTCTAATGAATAAAGGAATCATGAATTAATGAATTGTTTGTCACCTGAGAGAAGGATAGCTGCATTCGCTTAAAGAGATAAATCAAATAAACAAACAAATAGATGAAAAAATTTCCTACCTATTGGAGGGAGTCATGAAGAGGATGTGACTGTGGGTTGACCTGAGAGCTGAGAGCTTCCTCATCCTATCCCGTCTTGGAATATGTGTTTTGCTTGCCTTCCAAAGCTAGAAGCTGCCTCAAGGATGCAGCCTGGAGAGAGGGAGGTGTTATTGGGACCATCTGGGCAATATACATGACTGAACCCAGTTAAGACCTACATACTTAATAAACTTTTAAAATTCCAGCAGGTGAGTTCAAAGATGTAACAAGTTCAAAAACTTGTTTTGCAGCTACCAGAGAAAAGCCTCATGTCTAAGTCCCCTTCTTTTTATTAAACCTGCCACCTACCAATCCAGAGTGATCCGCCTCTTTCTTTGGAAAAAAATTAAAGTGAAATTGTTGGTTGCTCAATCATGTCTGACTCTTTGCAACCCTATGGACTGTAACCCACCAGGCTCCTCTGTCCATAGAATTCTCCAGGCAGGAATACTAGAGTGGGTAGCCATTCATTCCCTTCTCCAGGGGATCTTCCTCACCCAGGAATCGAACCTGAGTCTGGCACTGAAGGCAGATTCTTTACCATCTTAACCACAGGGGAAGCCCTGAATCTTTCTTTGGGCCCTCCAAAGGAGGAGGGAGCCAGTTTGAGAACTAACACTACCCTGAAATTAGGGACACAAACACTTATATCTGGCCCTTGTAAAACTTAGGTGGAACCCAAGCCATTAACACTTAATAAAAGAAGAGATGATCAATGACACATTTGCAGGACAACAAATATATGCATATGTCAGGAGACTCTAATCTCTATGATCAACACAAAATTAGTTAATCTGGTAATGTATGTTAATATATTGGTAGTAAAATATGTTATGTGATAATACTTAGTATGTATACATTTTTTGTTACAGATTTTTTAAAATATAAGTAACAACTAAATTTCAAATCAACTTTTTATGGGATCCCTTACAAGGATCCTATAGAATAAATGGCAAAATCCATGCTCAGATAGCAGGATGTTTCTCTAAAGGAATAAACAGTGGTGATTCAAAAAAAATTTCAGGCCATATGCCATAGAAAAAAAGAGTTAAAACATTGGTAAGTGTAACAAAATCTTACATCAACATTATATTTCACTATTTTGGATACCAACATTAAAACTGTTAAAAGGAAAAATAATTTTTTAAAACTGAACCTTTTAGAAAGCAATGAATCATTTAATTAAGAGAGAAAACTGAGTTTTAATTCACAGAATTGTTTCCATTAGTAGAAAAAGAATCAACATTTTAGTGCACAAAATGATGATAATTTTGCCTTAATCCTACTATTTAGCCAATTTAAATCTCCTCTGATTAAAGATAATTCCAGCATTTTAAAGATCAAAGCTTCTCTGCTGCTTGATTAGTTTCTAGGTCCTAATTTCACATTCTTAGTCAAACCATACATTCTTTAAAAAAAATCTAAATTTGAAAAGGAAGAGTATTACCTCCCCCAAAAAAGAGAAAACAATTATCTCTATATACACTTTTGCAAGAAATGATAAATGCTAGTCAAATTACACATTAATTGTCCCACTCTATGCCTATGGCTGGAATTCCCTGTTTTCTTCACTTGCCAGGAACCCTTACACTGGATACTAAACTGCAAAAAATACCACTGCTTCCATGAAAGACTGTCCCAACCCCAGAATATATAATATCTCCCCTTCTAGCATCTCCTACTGTTTAAAGTATATAAACATAGTTCAAGAGGGATTATGGGATTATTTCAAAATAGCTTTTCAAAATCCTTAATTTTACAAATGAAGAAAAACAGATTCCTTCCTTTAAATCAGTTTTTTTTTCTTTCCCTTATTCTTGACTAACAGATACAGAAAGTGAAGTTCAAGAATAGGAAATTGTGCAAGACCACCGTGGTGCTGGACAAGACTCTTGAGAGCCCCTTGGACTGCAAGGAGATCCAACCAGTCCATCCTAAAGGAAATCAGTCCTGAATATCCATTGGAAGGACTGATGCTGAAGCTGAAACTCCAATACTTTGGCCACCTGATACGAAGAACTGACTCATTGGAAAAGACCTGATGCTAGGAAAGATTGAAGGCAGGAGGAGAAGGAGATGACAGAGGATGAGATGGTTGGATGGCATCACCAAGTCAATGGACATGAGTTTGAGTAAACTCCAGGAGTTGGTGATGGACAGGGAAGACTGGCGTGCTGCCGTCCATGGGGTAGCAAAGAGTCGGACACGACTGAGCGACTGAACTGAGCTGAACTCCAGCCAGAGTTGTATCTGGCTCCAATATGCCCTTTTTATTTCACTCCATTATGAGATGGCTCCTATAATGTTACCTTCTCTTCTTTTCCCAGGTCCAAGCATCCAGTCTCTTCCTATTTTCCACATGGTATCTCCATAGCTTCTTTAACTGTTTCAACTTCTTCTTTGCTATACTCTCTCCAACTCATCTGTAGAATTAGTAAGATATGTAGTTAATGCCTAGATACATGTTGTCTAATGAGCTCAGTGACATCTGTTCACAAAGGGCAAAAGTCCCTGTAACTAATCTTGCACAGCATCCAGGACAAAAAGATTGGCACTTATCAAACACTTTCTGATGTGACTGACAATTCTAAGACCTCCTAGATTTAAGAAAGACAGCATTTCATGCCTCCTAATTCTGACATGTGAGGGGATTCACAGGCTCCAGACCCACTCTGCAACTCCATGATACCAATTCAATTTCTTACAATGTGAATATTCTCAAGTTTCCTTCTTTTTCCTGTACAGTGAAAGTTTTAGGAAGTTTATATGAATTAATAAAAATCCTGGGCTCTATGAAGCCAATCTAGCTTTGAACATGCTTTTATTGATCTTTCAGGTAAATCTACTGTGAATGTTATGAGCCAAGCCCAGATCATCAACTTCAAACAGAATTGGAGGTACCTGTAGAGAGTTATACTGGCAGACAGGATTTTACTAAAGCCAGCAGAGCAGAGGTGAGGATATAAAAAAAAAAAAATGCTTAATTAACATTTGAGATGTGTTATAGGTTGAGTGATTTAAGGCAGCTTATTAAATTCTCCCTGTTGCATCCTGGAGGGTATCATTCTTTTTTTTTTTTTTTTATTTTACAGATGTAATCAATTTGTTTCTAATATCCGAACACATTAGCATAGGGAAGATTTTTAATATGCTGGAGTTCTTTTTATATTCATTCTTATGAGTCAGTTGTCTTGCTTGAAGATATCAAACAATTTTACTACAGCCAAGGCAATGGAAAAAATATTTTCTCAGTTCTCATTCTCAGAAGCAAAGAGCCTTTCTCAACCATTAAAGGAAATATTTTCATTCCCTATTTTGGATATTGATGAAAGGAAGAATACAGTGATTACCACCCTTGCCATCTCCAAAATCTCTACCTTATTCACTATGGAAGAACTGTGATCATTCCTACATGTTTTATGTACCAAAGAAAATTCTACTCATCAGTACTGGGAATGGTCTTGATTCTTGGCTTTCATATGCCCTAATTTTTGGCCTAGACCTAATTTGGAACCCGCACCTTTCAAATAAGCCACAGAGTTACTTGAAAGTTCCATATCAATAAAACTTCTCCAATTATATTGGGTCATAACACCCCAGTGAATATCTCATCCCACGGATATATGTCTTCACGTATAGACCCTTGAGTTGAGAGTCCCTGGATATGGAACCCGTCTCTGTGGCAAACCATAGTGTGTGATCTTGAGCAACTCACTTTATCCTCCTCTGTAAAATGAAGATAATAAAGGCAGCAACTTTACAACTTTTTTTTCTTGTTAAGGACAAGAGCTGCAGCATGTCCTTGGGAGAAAAATTGTTTGTTAACTGTGCAGTTAGCATTAGCTGAGTCTGTTACCTCAACCAAATGAACAGCCACGAAGATTTTTGCTTTCTCATTCTAAGCTACAGAATATCAAAGCACTTTATATTTTTAGAAAGTTACCCATCACCTGGCCTTAAACATTATCAATTCATGAAAGTCTTGCTTCATCTACTTCCTTTCCATCTCATATTATTAAGGGGTGTATCCCAGACAATATCTCACTTCATCTGCAGTTATTAGTACACATCTCCAAAAGATAAAAATGCCGCTCAAAAAAAAATTTTTTTTTAATAAGACGGTAGTGGCTGGGGAAAGGATGGTATGCGATTAGCAGCTGCAAACTATTATAAATGGAATGGGTGAACAACAAGATCCTACTGTATAGCACTGAAAACTGTGCTATATTTAATATTCTGTGATAAACCATAGTGGACAAGAATACAAAAAATATATACATATGTATAACTGAACTACTTTGCTGTAAAGCAGCAATCATGGAGAAGGCAATGGCACCCCACTCCAGTACTCTTGCCTGGAAACTCCCATGGACGGAGGAGCCTGGTAGGCTGCAGTCCATGGGGTCGCTAAGAGTCGGACACGACTGAGCGACTTCCCTTTCACTTTTCACTTTCATGCATTGGAGAAGGAAATGGCAACCCACTCCAGTGTTCTTGCCTGGAGAATCCCAGGGACGGGGGAGCCTGGTGGGCTGCAGTCTATGGGGTGGCACAGAGTTGGACACGACTGAAGCGACTTAGCAGCAGCAGCAGCAGCAGCAGCAAAGCAGCAATCAACACAATTTTGTAAATCAAATATACTTCAATAAAAATAAATTTTTAAAAATCTTTTAAATGCTACTCAAAAATAAAAACCACATAGCCACCAAAACATTATAATGTTGTTATTGTTCAGTGGCTAAGTCATGTCTGACTCTTTACAACCCCATGGACTGCAGCACACCAAGCTTCCCTGTCCTTCACTGTCTCCTGGAATGAGATAAACATTATAATACTTATAAACATTATAATACTTAAAAACAATAATACCTTAATACTTTCAAATATCCAGTTAGTACTCAAATGACCCATCATGTTATAAAAGGTTCTTTTTTAATTATTCCTTTGAATCAGGATATAAATAAGATTCACATAAAGCAATTAGATAACGTGCCTTCTCGTTTCCTTTAGCCTATAGCTTTACTTCTCCATCTCATTTATATCCTTTTGCTGACAGAACAAAGTACTTGTTCTGTAGATTTTGCCACAGTCTGGATTTGGCTGATTGCATCCTCGTGAAGTTTGGGGCTTGTTTTTGTTTTCTTAGAAATGTCCCCCTGACTTCTACATTTCTTGCAAATTTGTAATTAAACCTTGAGGTTTGATTAGATGTAGGAATGATATTTTGGGGAAGAATATTTCCTAGTAGATGATGCTTCTCCCCTTTAAGCAGTTTGTGTTATTTGGTTTTCTCTCGTTTTCTTTTTTAACTTTTTATTTTGTATTGGAGTATAGTCAATTAACACTGTTGTGATAGTTTCAGGCGCACAGCAGAATGACTCAGCCACACATATACGTGTGTCCATTCTCCTCCACACTCCCTTCCCATCCAGGTGCCACGTAACATTGTGTCTCTCTTTTTCTGATGTTAGCAACCACTAAACGTGCCATGAATTCAACCACTAGATTCATGAATTCATTGAGGTTACAAAATGTTGATATTTTAGTTTTATTATTTCTTCATTTATTAGGTAACATACTTCTGTAAAGAGAGATGTCCCTTCATCTACCATTCACTTTCCCAGGAGTGGAGTCATATCAGATCAGATCAGATCAGTCGCTCAAGGCAAAATAAACTGCTCAAAATTCTATCCTTTATCAACTCTTAAAATATTCCACCCTCTAATGATGACAAAATGTTTTAAATATAGTCTAAGGACTCATGGATTTAAACACTAAACACTTAACTTGTTTAAATCTATTGAAATTATTATCTTTATCGATCCTCAAATTGTCCCATGTTTGGCCAGAGGAAGCCTTTCAAGTTGCATCCTGAGTCTTTTTTACACAAACCTAGCAATCTTTGGGGCTTCCCTTATGGTTCAGTTGGTAAAGAATCCGCCTGCAATACGGGAAACTTGGGTTCAATCCCTGGGTTGGGAAGAGCCCTTGGAAAAGGGAAAGGCTACCCACTCCAGTATTCTGGCCTAGAGAATTTCATTGACTGTATAGTCCATGGGGTTGCAAAGAGTCAGACAGGACTGAGCAACTTACATTTTCACTTTAGCAATCTTTGATAGCTTCCTTGATATCTGCTATAATAAAACACTGAAGTTTATCTTGTACATTTTTGCCCCAGTCTTAGAATCAGGCATATTTCCAAGTAGTTCTTGTTCATTTCAGTAGGAAAGAGTGTAGTTGATAGAATGCTCTACTATTTTTTCTCTCCTTCTCCCTATGCCTAGGTATATGTGCTATACATGTACAACTGTACCATTTGAAAGTTTCAACATCATGGCACTTTATCCTTAAACATTTCGGCACACATCTAAAAATAGAAACCAAAAACATAATGCCATTATGACCTAAAAACATTGATAATTGTCCCTTAACACTTAGTGTTTAGTCTATATTTAAATTTTTCCATTTCTCCAAAGATCATCTTTTATGACTGTTTTCTTTTGACCAGAACCAGGAGCTAATCTAGGTTTGCACATTACGTTTGGTTATGTCAGTTTAATCTATTATAGTCTGTAATAATCTCTCTTTTCTGCTTGTTTTCACGCTATTATCTCTCTCAAGAGCCCAGGACAATTGTCCTGTTGAATGTTACATCTTTTGAGATTTTTGGATTGCTTAATCATGACATTCAATTGCTTTCAAATACTGACTCTCCAAAAAAATTCTCACCTTAAGCTATTGAGGTAAGCCATATATCTAAAACCTTTCCTGGAGCAATATTGATTTTTATCTGTGTAGAAAACAGATTTGAATTACAGGAATATTGTTGTTTACTGACATTGTATTATTTGCTCTTCTTATGAGGTGCAGAGTGTTCTGTGATCCATAAGCCCAGATGTAGATATAATGATTTATCTTAAGGAATGTCATAGAAAAAAGAATATTCTAATTGACCATATAGGTGAGAGTTTAACCCCGTGAATACTCACCTATGAAACTCCCATTACCTGACCATGATCAGGTGTCAAAGCTCCTCGCTGTTGTTGCTTCGTAGTAGTAGTAGTAGTAATGTTAGTTGCGCAATCGTGTTTGGCTCTTTGAGATCCCACGGACTGTAGCCTGCTGGCTCCTCTGATCATGGGATTCTCCAGGCAAGACTACTGGAGTGGATTGCCATTCCCTTCTCCAGAGGATCTCCCTGACCCAGGGATCGAAACTGGGTCACCTGCATTGCAGGCAGATTCTTTACCATTTGAGCTTCTTGGCAGGTATCAAAGGAAGGAGGTACAAGAGGAGAAGTTATAATGCCAGGATGAGGTCTCCCCTCAACTATCAAACTATCTCTATTATTTTAATTGTGTAATGACTATTTTTAGTTAAATATGCCTTTCTTCTCTTCACAGTCTCAGGAAGCTCTCCCTTGTGGATCTCCTGAGCATCTTTCCTTATAAAAAAGAGAAAGAATCTGATAATACTCGATTCTAAACTACACAGTGAGGCCATTTATTTGTATTTTTTCAGTATCTTTAAAGCATTTTTTCCCAATAACTGCTGATATGAATTACCAAAGAAGTTTCTTAAATTCAGATTACTGGTACTCACACAAGGAGAAATCTGAAAAGAAGTGTTTCCAACAAGTGTCCTAGGTGATGATGCCTCTTGTCAAGTCTGGAAACTACTGCACTAGTAAATAGCGCCTAAGGACCAATGTTGAAATCTAATTAAATTTTAGCTCATGTAAAAAACAAAAATTTAGGTCTTCCATGATCTATTTCTTTCCTATGCACCAAGTAACTAGCCTTCTGTTGTACATACACCTATGATAGGTAAACACAAACAAATATCCTTTCAAATGTTCTGTGACATGAAATCATTACAACATAAATCTAATTTAGGTATACTTTTAAAGCCCACTGTTGGGTACTGAAGATACAAAATGCTTATCCTTCCTTTTTCTGTATTTCTCAGTAAAATCTTGTCAAAATCTCTAATTTATTCTACAGCATTAAACTATGATTCTTGGTGGTGGTGGTGGTGGTGGTGGTGTGTGTGTGTGTGTGTGTGTGTGTTGACCACATATTTCATCCTCATAAATCCACCAGTATCTTACAATTTTAAAAACCTCCTCAGTGGATATAGGGCACAATTATTGTTTTATGATATGACAAAAAATCTTTAAGGTGATATTCTTAAGATATTTTTAGCAAACTAACACAGGAAACTTCATTTTAGACCAAGCTGTATTTTAAGTATCTTTTAAACAATGTTCAAAATAATATTTTAAATAAAACAAAGCTGTTTCTACCTTTAGCAGGTTAGTTAATGCCTTTGTGCTTCATTTTGTTTTCAGCAATAAAATGGGAATAACAAAAATGACTCTATCTACTATTCAGATATCTGTGAAAGCAAGTTAGTACAATAAAATATATATACAAAATTTCTTTGAAAAAAATAGTATTTTTTATTATCATCACTGACAAAATTGGAAGCAAACATAAAGATTTTTCTACTCCCCAGTTTAAATAAGAAAACTAAAAGATACAAAAAGGTTTGGGGTCTTGACGATTTCAGATGACTCCCAGACAATTCTCAGCCTCATTCAGGAAGAGCTAATGGAAATTAAGTTTTTAAAATAAAGGCATTTGCACTTACGGTTGCCAGGGGGAAAGATGGGGGAAGGGATAGTTTGGGAGTTTGGGATGGACATGTACACACAGCTATATTTAAAAATGGATAACCAACAAGGACCTCCTGTATAGTACATGGAACTCTGTTCAATGTTATACGGTAGCCTGGGTGAGAGGGGAGTTTGTGGGAGAATGAATGCATGTATATGTATGGCTGAGTCCCTTCACTGTTCACCCGAAACTATCACAACATTGTTTACTAATCAGCCATACTCCAATACACAAGAAAAGTTTTTAAAAAATAAAATCATTTGTGAATGAAATCAAACCAGTCAATCCTAAAGGAAATCAATCCTGAATATTCATTGGAAGGTCTGATGCTGAAGCTGAAACTCTGATACTTTGGCCATGTGATGCAAAAAGCTGACTCATTGGAAAAGACCCTGATGCTGGGAAAGATTGAAGGCAGGAGGAGAAGGGGACAACAGAGCATGAGATGGTTGGATGGCATCACCAACTCGTTGCACATGAGTTTGAGCAAGCTCCAGGAGTTGGTGATGGACAGGGAAGCCTGGTGTGCTGCAGTCCCTGGGGTCGCAAAGAGTCAGACACAACTGAGCGGCTGAACTGACTGACTGACTGAATCACAATAATATAAACAATATTTATTAGTTTTCAATGCTTAGAAACATCCTCTAACAAATTAAAAGATAATTATGGTTAATGAATACAAAGTAATATTATCAAACTTGATATTGAAGAATAAAGAGGACAAAAGTTGGGCTTAGCATGGAAGATAAAAGCTGAAAAAAATGTTAGAAGTGCAAATATCTTCACCTTCAAAGCAGAGAATCAAGGAATACTGCCTACAATTGACCAAATAAGAAATGAATACGTAAGCATATTACTTAAAATTACAGAGACACTAAGTAGAGGAACTAAAATTTTAATATTAGTTTAAATTGCTTGAAATTAATTTTCAAGCTTCCCCAGTGGCTCAGACAGTAATGAATCCTCCTGCCAATGCAGGAGATGCAGGTTCAATCCCTGGGTTGGGAAGGTCCCCTGGAGAAAGAAACGGTAACCCATTCCAATATTGTAACCCACTCCAGTATTCTTCCCTGGAAAACTCCATGGACTGAGCAGTGTGGCAGGCTCCAGTCCTTGGGGTTGAAAGAGTCGAACACGACTGAGCGACTGAAGACACATGCACACATCCCGTTGCTAGTGAGATAAGATTCAACAGATCATGTACAAAATTAGTAACAAACACATAGATACGTGTTTTGAGATATGAGATTTAGAAAACACAGTTATAGGAATTAGAATAGGTGTCCCCTTTTTCAAATGGCACCGTGTAGGAGGAAGCTTATGCTTTTCCATACAAGTCCATTTATGATCTTTCTAACCATGTGTAGGAATAATTTTTGTACTCTTTTTATAGTTTTTTACATTACTAAAATAAAGACAAAAATGTCCCAGGCTGGTAACAATTGGGTCTACGTTGGCACCAGGGCATTAAAAAGGAGGCATAATTGACTAAGGCCAATTCCAACAGAAAGATTTCCCCAAGGAGAAGATGAATATTGACTCTACAGCTCCACTATTCCTTCCAACACTGCCACTCTCCTGGATCAGAGATGAATCTTGTCCCCCAGTACTCATTATCATGCCTTTAAGAAGAGCACTTCCCAGATGGCTCAAGCGGTAAAGAAACCCTTGCAATGCAGGAGACATGGGAGATATCTGTTCCATCCCTGATTCAGATCCATCTGTGGGTTGGTCCCTGGGTCAGAAAGATCCCCTGAAGAGGAAATGGCAACCCACTCCATTATTCTTGCCTGGAGAATCCCATGAACAGAGAAGCCTGGTGGGCTACAGTCCATGGAGTCGCAAATAATTGGACATGACTGAACACATGATGGATAGATTACATTGAGTTTTACAAAAGAACATGCCCCTCAGCTACAGGGTACATTTCCCAGCACCCTTTGCAACTAGATGTGACCATGTGATTTAATTATGTCTGTGAGCTAAGTCGCTTCAGTCATATTCTGTCTGGGAGATAGGAAGAAAATTGATGTTTGTCCGTTCCAGGTCGTGTCTTTAAAAAGAATGAACTTCCTCATTGCAAGAGTTGGATCTAGGAACAGAAGACATATTTTGAGGATGACAAAGATTCTGCCAGGCTTGGACTATCTAACTCCATTCTTATACATGAGAGAGAAATATGCTTCTAAATTGTTTAAGCCACTCTGTAAATCTCCCTTACAACAATTTAGACTATACCCTAAATAATGCCTCTCAATTTCACTACTGGCTTCATATTTTATTAAGTGTATGTAGGTTTTTCTTTCTGTCTAGTGTCAAGTTCTGTTTGCCTATTGAGAGCCACATAAAGTTCTATCAGAATCCAGATTTATTTGTAGTTTCAAATACATGTATTGCAATGTAGGTTTACAGTTCAGTTTTGGTCAACAGTTTTCCCTAACTTGCCTACTCATGTAAAAGCATCATCCTTTTGAAAGATCGCATTTTATTTGAAACAGAATGTACTTTAAATTAGTTCTTATTTTTTAAAGTTGCCAATTTTAAAACTTTTCCAAGCATAATTGTATTGCGCTCCTATATAACCTATGTGTTCTTTGTCTTTACCAGGTTTTCATTCTTTTTCCATTCCAATAAGCTAAATATAAATATATATATATATATATATATTCCTGAATTATTTTCCTAATAAAATACATAGGCCTCAATTCAGGTTTTCCATGAAATATCTAACTTGCTGTTTCCCCTTGATTTTTTGTATTATGAGATTCTGGCTTTTCTGACTACAAGTATTTATACCAATGTATACTACCACAATTGATATAATGTTTATTCTTATCCAAACTTGACTGGTATAGTCTTCTAACCTATTTTAGATACTACAGTTGTTGGTTGCAGAATTTCCAGCTAGCAACTCAGTTTTCCTTCATAGCTTATCTGGTTTTATTATTAATAGAGTAAATAAAACCAGAAGATTCCTAAATATTGAGTCCTCTCTTAAATATACAGATCACACAGAGTCAGACACAACTGAAGCGACTTAGCAGCAGCAGCAGCAGCAGCAGCAACCTCCACTGTAAGTCTGGTAGCATTTGCCAGTTATCAGTTAAGGTACTTATGATTGGAAGTGATAGAATATATAAGTGAGCATGACTCAGGCTTTAGGTGTTTATTACTATTTCACATGACAAAAATACCAAAATACACAGTTTCAAGGTTGATTTAGTGGCTCCATTATGTCATCAAATAGCCAGGATCCTCCAAACATCTCTTCCACCGTCCTCAAGAAGTTGGTGATATCTCCTCACGGTTGCAGAATGGATGCAGCAGCTCCACATATTACATCTTCACACAATGCATGTGCAAAGTTATTAAGGAAGCACAATGTCTGCCACTCATACATGTAATCTTTCTCCTTTTACTAAGGAGGAATATTTTATCAGAAGCCCCCAAAATAATTCCCTTCATGTATCATTGACCATTTCTAGATCACTCAGTTTTCCTTCACTGGAAGGAAATTAGGATTGTAAATATCTGGTATACTCACCCTCTTTCCTAGTAGCTGTGTTTGGCCAATGGGAGAAGACAGAGAAGAAGGGCTTTGGGATGTGTAACCGTCAGGGTCAGCTATAGTAAAACGAATAAACAATGCAAGATGGAGATCCAGGAGGGTTCCAAAGAATAGGAGCTTTTTTACAAGTCTCTCTTCAATTTTTCTCAGATCTTAGCTATGTGAGTTAGAAAAATGGATTTTCTCCTCCCTAATAAAATGGTAAAGCAGAACATATGTCCTCATTATATTATTTTATGTAACTAATTAAAGAAAAGTCATTAAGTAACTTGAATGTATGACCTCAATTTTTTATAATACTTTATTATGAATTCCATCTGGGCCAAGGCAATGATTGATGGTGTATGAGATGTTAAAGATAAGACTACATTATCTTTCTTTTTGCCATAATTCCTCTGGTATGCAAAATTCTTTTAAAATTTTAATTTTATTGAAATACAACTGTTACAAGTAGGTTTTAGACTCTCATGAGCCTGTTAATTAATCTATATAGCCTAATTCATCTATGTATCACCAAGTCCATTAAATCCCAAGGGATAAATTACAATTTACTTAAGTAGAGTCTTTTTTCCTTCTCCTGTCATACACTATGTGAACTTAGAATGTCGAAACAAGTAGTGCATGCCTTTTTCAGAGATTCGTATAACTGAATCCAAAAGGAAAATCATTAAATATTAAGCAACATATCTGCAAATGCCAACCTAGGACAGTGCCTAATTATAAAAGTTCTGTTCCTTTTCCTTACAATAGTACTTACTTTGTAGTTAGAAAGAGATATAAAATAAAAGGGAAAGTGACATATAAAAAGAATTCTGAAAAGATGCTCACTCTTATAAACTGTTATGTCCATCGTCTGGTACTTAATGCTCTAGGGTAAAGCTGTTGTTAGATGTAGGTTATCACCCGATTAGGGTTGAGAGCAAAGCAGAAGGAGAGAGACTAAAGGGAGTGCAAGTTTTCCCTGAGTGTAGTCACAGGAGCTGGAATGTCTGTTCTCGAGAATGACACGTCCACAAGAAAACGGCACCAACAAACCTTCATCCCCACAGCAGCTGGTAAGCAGACAGCTTGAATTCCAGGTAGACCACAAAAACCTATGGATCCTTGTGGAAAATGCCGAGCAGCATTCTAATTCAACTCACTGAGCTTAAATTTTAAGCATTTTTTTTCCCCTCTGAGCAGCAGAAACAGATGAACTCTCAAGAAATAAAGATCTCATTTTCATGGAAATCATCTCCCAAGAAAAAGAGAGAAAAAAAAATAAAGAAAATGGATGAGGTTGACTTGGGATTGCTGTAAAAGACAACAGGTGTCAGCGTTTTCCATGAGGACTTAACTATTCCTCGAGGTCTATTTTAATGATTTTCTAACAGTTGACACAGTTTATCTTCCCTTTAGAGTAAACAGGATTCTGGTAACCAGGTGGAATATAATCAGCTCAAATAAACAAAGTTTAGCTACGAAAGTACCATAAATGCACGTCTGCTCCAGACTTAAGTTTAACACATAACAATATGCAGGAGATTGGGAGAGGACTGGGAGATTTTTGTCCTCAAACCAGATTTTTGTCCCACAAACCAGATTTTTGGTTTGTTGCTCACAATAACTGGTTTGACTTTCTAAATATTTATGTGATGGATACATATTTCCAATCAAATAATAAACACTTAGTAAAACTTTACAAGATCTCAATCCACAGCACACCAGAAGCACTGTGGAGCCCTTCAGAGTATCTACACCAGGACTCCATCTCCAGGACTGTTGATTCATTAGGTCTGTGTGCTGCCCCAGGCAACTGCATGTCTAAAATGCTTCAAGGTGATCTGTGCATGTGTGTTAAGTTGCTTCAGTCGTGTCCAGCTCTGGGACCCTATGGACTGAAGCCCAGCAGGCTCCTCTGTCCATGGGATTCTCCAGGCAAGAATAGTGGAGTGGGTTGCCATTTCCTTCTCCAGCAAAGTGATCTAGTGGGTGCCAAAGGCTTCCAATCACTGAGATACCAACTGATTGAACATGGAACTATCAGAGTGTTTACATTCCAACCTCGAACATGGGTTGATAGGAAAGTTTGGTGTAAAACAGTAAACACTTATGAGTGCTTTTCATTTATCTGCTTATCTCTCTACTGAAACCCCTGACCCATTAATCTAGGCGCTCCGTAAAGACAGAGTTTGTGTCATATTGCTCTTTGTCCTCACAACTACAAACTCAGTTGGTTCTAAATGCTAAGTATTCTCTAAATGCTTGCTGAGCAGATAAAGAATGAATTCTAAATGCACTAAATTCCCGTTTATTCGTCCTAGTATTTTTAAGGAAATGCTTGCAATGTGAATTTGAGGTATCAACAATATTCAATCCCTAGCTTTTACTTGACAAAGTCAGAAAGGCCACAAAGATGGATTTTTAAACTCTAGACAGTGGTTTAACATTTTATGATGATACATTTGGGGCGGCTTAACAAAGGATTCCTATAAAAGTTGTTTCCAGACCAGGAAGCCCTTGATGGAACTGTCCACAGAGGAAGTGTGCTGTACTCTATAATATGGAGCATTTGTAACTTATGCACAGGATACAGACTTTTTAGACTCTTTTGAAGAGTTGCCAGGATTTATACTAGCTTGACTATTTGTGTGCAGGTCAACAAACTAGACCCATATACATCAGTTATGTTCACTGTCTTGAGAATCTAGTGAATACTATGGGCACTAACATTTGTGCGGGCTCTGCCACATCCGACCCTTTGCAACCCCATGGATCATAGCCTGCCAGGTTCCCCTGTCCATGGGATTCTCCAGGCAAGAATACTGGAGTGGGTTGCCATTCCCTACTCCAGGGGATCTTCCAAACCCAGGGATGGAACCCACATCTTCCAATTCCAAACCCATTGGATGGAACCCAATGCATAAAATGCATTGGCATTTTAAATCTGATTGTTGTTAAATATTTTAAATGAAGCGATTCTGACCTAAAACAAGGAGAAACTTAGCACTTCGTTCCCCAAGTTGCCATTCCATAAGCCTTAATTTACTAATGCACCCAATACAACTGTCATACTGAGTTCATTAACCACAGAAACTACTCTTAGAGCTGAATTATAGCCAACAGCAAGAGCCTTTCTCCAGTATCTGTACACAAATCTAGGTTAGACCAAATTTGAGAGAAAAGTCTTCCCAGATGGAATTTTCTTCCATCTGTAATTTCATTTTCAACACTTGTGTTTACATAATTGAAAATAATCTTCTCTTGTAACATTAGGACACAACTGTTAAGATATACAATGATGCCTCAGCTTTTCCACCTACCCTCTATGTACCCTCTTCTCCTTCAGTCAGTAGGTTAGTGACTGAAGTGGTAGCAGCCAAGCAGTGGAGCTTAGGGTTAGTGGAGCTTTGGGCTTCCCTTTCGGCTCTAATGTTAAAGAATCTGTCTGCAACGCGGGAGACCTAGGTTCAATACCTGGGTTGGGAAAATCCCGTGGAGGAGGGCATGGCAACCTACTTCAGTATTCTTGCCTGGAGAATTCCCATGGACAGAGGAGCCTGGAGGGCTGCTGTCCATGGGATCGCAAAAAGTCGGACATGACTGAGTGACTAAGAACATCCTAAGAAGAAGGGCTGTAGAGAGTCACGGGGGAGCTGCTCCTCCAATGCAGCAGAAAAAAGACACTGAAAAAGCGGACACCACTGTTTAAGTTTACTTTGAGCCCATTAAACTCTTTCAATTCATGATGTTCATTCCTGTAGTGACTAAAAAATAAAATATTCTTTTTTTAGGAGGATAATAATTTTTTTTAAGTTCCCCAGGCAACATTTATTGCACCAGAAGAGTCATTTTACAAAGTGCCACTTTAATGGCCCCAAAAGTTCCACATACAGGAAAAACTTTTACATATCTCGTTATGGTCTGAAAATGAAACACCCTATCGGTGGAAATTTCTGGATGAGTCAGAATGTCTGTAAATGTGACTAAAAGTTAGGGCTATATTACAGATGGTTTTATGAGACAATTAAATGAGGTTGAATTAGCCATTGCTAACTTCTCCATGATATACATTGACATCACATACAGATTATCAAATATTTTTGGATACTGTAAACAAATTAAAAAGTATATTTGAAATGTGCTATGCTTAGTAGCTTAGTCCAGTCTGATTCTTCGTGACTCCATGGACTGTAGCCTGCCAGGCACCTCTGTCTATGGGGATTCTCCAGGCAAAAATACTAGAGTGGGTTGCCATGCCCTCTTCCAGGGTATCTTCCCAACCCAGGGATCGAACCCAGGTCTCTCATATTTTGCAGGCAGATTCTTCACTGTCTGAACCACCAGGAAGCCCAAAAATACTGGAGTGGGTAGCCTGTCACTTCTCAAGGTGATCTTCCCGACCCAGGAGTTAAACTGGGGTCTCCTGCACTGTAGGCAGATTCTTTACCATCTAAACTGCCGGGGTAGCCCATATTTGAAATGCATGGAGCTAATAAAGAATAGAAACTAGCATTTTATTTTAAATGCTCTCATTCATTTCATTTTTAAATTAATTACTTAATTTTAGAACACATGGAGCTGCTTCATTTTTTAATGGTTTCCTAGCATCCCATTATACAGGTGTACCATAACATACTTAACTAATCTCCAACCGATGGACCATTAGATTGTTCTCAATATTTGGCTGCTACAAGCAATATCACATAAACTTTTCTTGATTATCTTTGAAAGTATACATGTGTGAAAATGTTAGCTGCTCAGTTGTGTCCAGCTCTTTGAGACCCCATGGACTGTAGCATGCCAAGCTCCCCTGTCTATGGGATTCTCCAGGCAAGAACACTGGAGAGGATTGCCATGCCCTTCTCTAGGGGATCTTCCTGACCCAGGGATTGAATCTGGGTCTCCCACATTGCAGGCAGATTCTTACTGTCTGAGCCACCAAGTAAGCCCTTAAACATGTGTTCAGTTCAGTTCAGTTCAGTCGCTCAGTCATGTCTGACTCTTTGCGACCCCATGAATCACAGCACGCCAGGCCTCCCTGTCCATCACCAACTCCCAGAGTTCACTCAGACTCACGTCCATCAAATCAGTGATGCCATCCAGCCATCTTATCCTCTGTCATCCCCTTCTCCTCCTGCCGCCAATCCCTCCCAGCATCAGAGTCTTTTCCAATGAGTCAACTCTTCACATGAGGTGGCCAAAGTACTGGAGTTTCAGCTTTAGCATCATTCCTTCCAAAGAACACCCAGGCCTGATCTCCTTTAGAATGGACTGGTTGGCTCTCCTTGCAGTCCAAGGGAATCTCAAGAGTCTTCTCCAACACCACAGTTCAAAAGCATCAATTCTTTGGCGCTCAGCTTTCTTCACAGTCCAACTCTCACATCCATACATGACTACTGGAAAAACCATAGCCTTGACTAGACGGACCTTTGTTGGCAAAGTAATGTCTCTGTTTTTGAACATGTATACATAAGATAAATTCCTACATGTGTACTTGTTAGGTCAAAGGGCATGTGACTTTTTATTTTAAGGAGTATTCTAAAATTGCCTTGAGATTGGATATAGCATACTCACAGCAATATGTGAAAGAGCACCTCTTTCTTTACTCTTTATATTTAGTGTATTATCAAACTTGTTATATTTTGGCATTTGTCAATCTGTCAGGTGAAAATATGATATTTTGACAGAGCTTTAATTAACTTTCCCCTCATTAAATATGATTTTGTTTTATATTTTTTTCTTGATTTGGGAAGCCTGTATGTGTTAAAGATACTGACCCTTAGCTTTCAAATGTGTTGAAATTTTTTCCTACTTTGCAATTAATATTTTGACTTGGTTTATGGTGTGTTTTTTTAACCTGGAAGAAACTATTTCTTCTGCATTTAAATTTAAAATGTTTTCTTATATGGCCTCTGAGTTTTTGGTCTCGCTTAGAAAGGCATTTTAGTTTGTGATAAATATTAAAATCAAATCCCAAAGTAAAAAGCTTCTCCTGTATTTTCTTCTGAAAGGTGAGGATGTCTCTTTATCTAGATAAACACTGTTTTAATAGTAAAATATTTAATTTACTTTATTATTATATTCTGGTAGTAATTCCCCACTCCAGTACTCTTGCCTGGAAAATCCCATGGACGGAGGAGCCTGGTGGGCTGCAGTCCATGGGGTTGCTAGGGGTCGGACATGACTGAGCAACTTCACTTTCACTTTTCACTTTCATGCACTGGAGAAGGAAATGGCAACCCACTCCAGTATTCTTGCCTGGAGAATCCCAGGGACAGGGGAGCCTGGTGGGCTTCCGTCTATGGGGCTGCACAGAGTTAGACACTACTGAAGCGACTTAGCAGCAGCAGTAAATTCATAAGGGTGGTGGAGCTTGATAAAAATAAATGATAACTTTAAAAAAATTTTTTTACTTTCTTGATTCATTTGGCTATACCAAGTTTTAGTTGCAGCACGTGGGATCTAGTTCCCTGACAAGGGATAAAACTCAGAGCCCCTCCATTGGGAGTGTGGAGTCTTAACCACTGGACTGCCAGGGAAGTTTCCACAAATGATAATTTTTTAATATAATTCTTCATAAGGCTACGCCCAAATTAAGACTTTGCAATGGAGCAACAAACTCATTGTCTGAGACCTCATTGACAAATGTCCTGTTTGTTTCCCATTATTGATGGGATGTCTTTGGAGATCTTTGGATCAAAACTATACATGAGTTCAACTTTTGCATCTACACCCACAGAAATGAATATTCTTTCTGGAGTTTGGCAACAAACTCTTCCTCTAATCAACAACCTCAGATATGCAGATGACACCACCCTTATGGCAGAAAGGGAAGAAGAACTAAAGAGCCTCTTGATGAAAGTGAAAGAGGAGAGTGAAAAAGTTGGCTTCAAGCTCAACATTCAGAAAACAAAGATCATGGCATCTGGTCCCATCACTTCATGGCACATCGATGGGGAAACAGTGGAAACAGTGGCTGACTTTATTTTTCTGGGCTCCAAAATCACTGCAGATGGTGATTGCAGCCATGAAATTAAAAGACGCTTACTCCTTGGAAGGAAAGTTATGACCAACCTAGACAGCATATTAAAAAGCAGAGACATTACTTTGCCAACAAAGGTCCATCTAGTCAAGGCTACGGTTTTTCCAGTGGTCATGTATGGATGTGAGAGTTGGACTGTGAAGAAAGCTGAGTGCCAAGAATTGATGCTTTTGAACTGTGGTGTTGGAGAAGACTCTTGAGAGTCCCTTGGACTGCAAGGAGATCCAACCAGTCCATCCTAAAGATCAGTCCTGGGTGTTCACTGGAAGGACTGATGTTGAAGCTGAAACTCCAATACTTTGACCACCTGATGCGAAGAGCTGACTCATTTGAAAAGACCCTGATGCTGGTAAAGATTGAGGGCAGGAGAAGGGGAAGACAGAGGATGAGATGGTTGGATGGCATCACCAACTTGATGGACATGGGTTTGGGTGGACTCCGGGAGTTGGTGAAGGACAGGGAGGCCTGGCATGCTGCGACTCATGGGGTCGCAAAGAGTCGGACACGACTGAGCGACTGAACTGAACTAAACTTCTTCTAATCACCAAATGAATGATAAAGATGCATTCAGTTATCTGAATTAACTATCTAATAAAAGTTTATTGAAGAGTTACTATGCACCAGACTCCTTTCCAGGCATTTGGGAAACAGAAATTAATAAAAAGATCAGGAGTCTTATCCTCATGGAATCAGGAATAAAGGTACTAATGAAAATTTCTATTTATTTTGTTGTTACTGTTTAGCTGCTAAGTGGTGTGACTCTTTTGTGACTCCATGGACTGTCTGGCTTTTCTGTCTTCTGTAGCCTGTCTGGCTCCTCTGTCCATGGAATTTTCCAGGCAAGAATATTGGAGGGGGTTGCCATTTCTTTCTCCAGGGGATTTTCCCAGCCCAGGGATCAAACCTGCGTCTCCTGCAGTGGCAGGTAGATTCTTTAGCACTGAGCCACCTGGGAAGCCCTTTTATTCATTAATCAGAGCTTATAAAAACCATTTCTATATTTAAAAAAAAAATGAAGACAAGACAATTATATTTCCAAGTAATTCAAGAAAGAATTTCTCTTCTCAAAGAAGAATATTTTAAATTCCAAAAATTCTAAATTCCTTATAGATTCCTTTAGAGGCCACCTCTATGGCGATTCTTATAGTGTCCCTAGATTTAGTCTGTAATACATGTGGTGAAGAGTGAGTCTTTTTAGATCTTTCCTAAGTGAAGATTTTGAGAACTGCTCAGAACAATCAAAACTTGGTAACCAATATCTTTCTCCTGTTTTTCAACTATGAAAGCAACTCGTGTGTAAAATAGCAGTAAGAAATAAATCTGTGGACTGCACTCAGCACAGAGCTAGACACACAGAGCTCCCCTCTCTATACATAAAGATCCCTCATTGGAGCTCAGGAAATAAAGCCGTATTTCCCATTCAGTCTCAAGACAGAATTCTTTGATCCAGTGACCCACATCTCTGGAGAACAGCTTCTTACAGCCCTATTTAGGCCCTGGTGTGGATTTGCAAATTAACTGAAAGGACCATTGGAAAACATTTCTGTTTAAAGTGCTAAATGGGCTGCAACTTTCAAAACTAACAGGCCTGCCAAATTGTGATTTAAAGTGAAATTGGCATGAGCAGACATTTCCACATCAGCCTGTAGCACATCTGGTCCAGACCAAACAAACAGAAGATTTATTCTGTCAGGGAGATCATTTAGCATTCCTTTTCATGCTTCAGAAGGAGCCTGTACCTGTCACTCACCAAAGCGCTCAGCTTTTGGTGGCTAGGCTCTGTTGCTCCCCCTGACTAGCCTTGATCTAACACTTCTAAGGAGGCTCATGTGCACCGCTCCACCTGGGAGCCCAGTACCCATGCCAAGTTCATTTCCATAGTCTTATAGAAACCTCCTGGAGGATTTCAAACATCTGCTCATAAGTAAAGAAACATTGTCTTGAGCTCTAACAATAATATAAAGGGCAACTGAACCTTCTTTTGCAAATAAAGCAGAGCTGATAAATGATCTTATTTCACAGGACTGGGGGCAAGTTGCTTTGTGTCTTTCTGAATTCAAATCCTTAAAAGGTATCTAGGCAATCATGGGGAAAATGGGATATACCCAGAGTTTTACAGTGAACTTAAGTGGCATACAGTTAAGGCTGTAGGAGAGGTTAAAAAAATTATATCATTTTGCTGAAACTAAAGAACATAACATATTTAAGAAAATAGCATCCTTATCCCTAAAATGTATTGTGTTTCTCTCCCTCTCTCTCTCCCTGGCTGTAACCACAGAGCCAAGCATGTGCTCGTGCTGCGTGAGCCACATAGCCACTTTCTTCTCTGGAATGTTAATCCGTTCATGTTGGAGTCAGAAACCTCAGGAGGCTCACTTCTTGGCTTCTATCATCAGAAACACCATTCTTCCTCTCCCATCTCTGGAGTACCAGGAATACTCAGAAGGGCTAGAGGTACCACCATTGAGCTTTCCTTATGATGTTACCTTATGTGACTACAAAGGAATCAGTTTCAATAAAAAAAAAAAGCTGGAACAGGAAGAGGCAAATATTTTTGTTGGTGTACATGTTCTTTCTAATTTCTAGCTAAAACTGACCTCTTCTTCTTTGGAGAAATAAATAAATTCAGGAGAAAATGTCCCCTAATTTCCTTCTAGTTATCATGTAATTATTATGAATTCTTTGTAGTTCTTTTGTCCTTGAGGAACTCATTTATTTCATACCTATTATTGCTTGGTTTTCCTCTTGACGTGTAAATCTAGATCTAAGCAAACAAAAGGCTAGATTATCACATCAACACAGAAAAGGGGTCTGTCTGACTTAACATATAGCAAAAACAAATATTTTAAAAATCTGGAGGCTTCCAAGGCACGTTTAAAAGTATGTGTAGGAGAAGGCACAAGATTTGTACAAATATTTTCATTCTGTTGGTTTGCTACAGAACCAAGATAGTAGGAAGAGTGAATCTATGCTAGTTTCATATCTGTCCCTCCTATTGAGTCATTAATAAACATGATACCATGAGTACTGCATTGTTAATACTCAGCTTGGTCTATGGAGCTCAGAAATGCTCTCTTCAAATTCACACAGAACATTCTTAAATAGGTTACACTCTAGATGCTGAACTTGCCGATGAAAAATGTACGTCTATAAAAAAATCAGCTTCCTCTGAAGAAAACAACAAAATCAGTCTTCTGTTACAACTTAACTAATTTCAACCAATCTCAAAATATATATTCATATATGAAATACTGACAATTTCTTAGTATATCTGAACATTTAATCCACTTGGGAAATGTCAAAGAGGATAAAAGCATACCTGATATTCAGTAACTAAGTAATTCACAAGTGATTAGATTTATTTGTATTCTTATTCTTGAATCCTTATTTGATGATATGAAATTAACATTAAAAGTAGCATGTTTGTATACTTTCACCACAATAAATTAGAGTAATATCACATAGAGATCAAAGGTTTCATTCTTCCATATTGAATCTGGAGAACTTTGAAATAAAAGGTAACACTTTTGATTAAAAAGAGTTATTATCAAAAGTAATCATCTAAAGGGATCCAGCTTATGAATAAAAGGGATTGGAAAGTTAATTGACTTTTCTAGCTTATATTCTTTTAAAAGCTGCATTTAGAGTCAAAGAAGGGATACTCAAAGCAGACAAGGAGGAACTTTGCTCTAATAGGACATTGGATTGGGAAATAAATTGAAGAGGGAAAAAAGTAAATCTACCTATAAAATATAGAAATGCAATTCATGTAAAAATCATGGGCAACTCATAAGCTGTATCTAAATGAGATCATTTAATGTCTTTGAGTGTTGGGATTGTCTGAACTAATCATTCACATCAATAGCTAAGAAACAAAGAACCATGGGAAAATAACCTGTTTTGATCATCGAAATAATAGGCAATGTATACAGATACAAAAAATAGCAGTAACAAAATATGGTAAAAACACTTGAGAAGAAACTATACTTAAAGATAAATTCAAGTTCATAGAAATCCCCAGAATGGGACACTTTGAAACTTGTAGATGTATTATTTGGGGTTTACATTTTCAAATATTTAATGTAGTTTATGTACATCTAATTATCTATAAAGCTACTTTTTCATCACAGTTATTCATTCTATGGCAAAGTACATAATTTAATCACAATTTTTAAAAAACATTCAGGGCTTTGCAACTCAATCATTGATTTATAATAACCTCACTTTTGTAATAAAATCTACCCCAAGTCAAAATTATTATCAATTTCAAAGTGACTAAACATTTGTTTGGAATAAGAAGGTTTAACAAATGATAGAGTATTCTGCTGTCTAAGAAGACCATAACATGTCTGTTTCAATGCATGGAAGTTTGTGTAAGACTATAGAGAACTACTAGCTTAGTCAGTAAAGAATCTGCCTGTAATGCAGGAGACCTGGATTCGATTCCTGGGTTGGGAAGATCCCCTGGAGAAGGAAATGGCAACCCACTCCAGTATTCTTGCCTGGAGAATCCCAAGGACAGAGGAGCCTGGCAGGTTACAGTCCATGGTGTCATGAGAGTCAGACACAACTTAGCAACTAAACCACCACCAGAGAGAACTACATGGGACTGAAGAAGAAAACATTTCATCAGTAACTCAGTGTACATTTATTTTTGAGAATGTTCTGCTTAGATAGTCACGTGCTAGATGTTTTAGCATATCTACAGTTCTAGAGAGAGTGTGGATTAACAATCCAACTATAAGTGGCTGACCACATGCTGCATGTGCTACATAGCAGATGCCAGAAAAGCTAAACCAAATTAAGATTCAATAAAATGTAATTTTACTACATTATTCAATAAAATGTAATTGTATTTATTAAAACCTAAATATATGAGAAAATGAAGACCTGAAAATCAATTAACTTTTATTGAATAGAAATTCCCAGAATGAGCTCTCTGAAACTTAAAGATCTTTGAGTTTGTAGAACACGACAGGTGTTCCTGGAGACTTGTATTATTTGAGGTTTAAGGTTCCAAATTTTTAACACATTCTACCTGCATCTAATTATCACAAAGTTGATTCTCTTTTTTCCCCATATTTACAGATTTTCCTATTTGCCTAAAATGTATTTGCAACCCCATCCCCAGCCAACGAATACCCATACTTGTGGTAGCTCTCATGGTCATTAGCGTACCTGGAGAAGGAAATGGCAGCCCACTCCAGTGTTCTTGCCTGGAGAATCCCAGGGACAGAGGAGCCTGGTGGGGAGCCGTCTTTGGGGTCGCACAGAGTCGGACACGACTGAAGCGACTTAGCAGCAGCAGTAGCAGCAGTGCACAGTGGCAAAATTTTTGTGACTCAGGTATTCCTGGCTTGCCATCCTGTTTTAGCTTTCACACTGTAAACAAATGTCCTGTCCATAGTATATGTACTGCGAAGGTTTTTGTATTTTTGTGCTTTCTGTTAAGGATTTCACTGTCTAAAATGGGCTTCCACTATAGTACTAAAGAGTTGTCTAGAATTCCCAGGCACAAGAAGGCTGTGATGTGCCTTATGGAGAAAATACGTGTTTTAGCTAAACTTGATTCAGACATGAGTTACAGAGCTGATGGTCATATCCAGTGTTGATGAATCAACAATACGTATTAAACAAAATGTCTTTAAAGAGAGACACATGAACCAAGGCTATGTATTGATCAGTTAACCAAAATGTGACCAGAGGCTCACAGGAACCTAGCCTTGCATTTCCCCTAGGAGCAATAGATTAACATTTGCTAATTCAGTATTTTGGGTGACTTCATAGAGAATAATTACTGCTAATAATGAGAACTGATTATGTATTTTATATATATGTATAGTTGTGTATATATGTGTGTGTGTTGGGGAAAGAAGTTAGTTCTTTAAAATAAAGCAAAATTAAGAAGTCATCAGAATTGAAAACTCATTAAAATATCTACTAACTTGGGAAATATTTTAGGGATAAAGCAAAAATCACATTGGGTTTTGATTGTGCATAATATTTTTAGCCATTGAAATTTCCATAAGGAGTTTAGCACATGCAGTTAATTTGCATGAGAGGCAGCTGGAGCATATTGGCTCTTTCAAAGCCACTATGATTTATCATCTCAATAATGCATGAGCTTAGACAAAGTTATACAACTGTCTGTATTTTTAACAAGGTGATGGAGTTAGAAATTTGCTAAAGCAGCCATTCCAGGCCCAGGTGACTAAAAGGAGGTTAGATCATTTATACAAACTGGAACACAATTTTATTCCTGTTTTATTTTTGGTCTCAGATTTGTTTTTCCTGAAAATAGTATTTTGTTTGGGGGAAGTGCCAGACCGACAAACAGTCAGTTGGAGACAGTCAAGTCATGTATTCCTATACACTATTAGCACAGTATGGAGAGAACCAACTCAACTCTCCACTAAAGTGACCTCTGAAATTAGATTTATCTTAAAGAGGCAGCATCTGAAGAAAAATAAACTCCTTTTTTTCTGTGTTCAATAAAATGTCATTATATTGATTTATTAAGCCCTAAATTGCACTTGGCAAAAATGGCTTATAGGAAGTGTCTCTTTTTAGGGCCATGTATATGTTCTTTATTGAGATTTGAGGAGAATGTAGTTCATCGTTAAGTCCAACTTAACATCTTTAAGAAGATATTGTTATAGTAAAGACACAGGTTACAAAAACTCCATGCATGTATTCTAAAGTGAAGGGCAGGATTAGGAGAATATAGAGGAAATGATTAATTCAAAACATTGTAAATGAAAAAGTAATTGATAGGACAATCTTCAATGACCATTAGGATAAAGAAGATAAATGAATTATTCAAAGATTCCATGTTTTTGTACCTAGGTGATTAGAAGAATAACTGTATTTGTCTTAAAGCTGATACAAAAGTTTGAATTTAGTCTTTAGAACTCATTTTAGACACCTGCATCTATAGACTAAAAACTTTAATATCCAATATGCTAACTTAATAAGATATGAAATGCTTGTCTCATTCTCATAGACTTCCACCATTTTTCTCTAAGGTACAGGAAAAAGGACCATAAGAGATGAATTTCATGAAACTATTGCTACCCAGTGATCCTATCTGCCAGAATGTACTGAACTGGCAGGTTGAAGCCAGGAATTGGTCCC